>NW_024543069.1:41230000-41542500 GCF_018167655.1 Microtus oregoni | reverse complement strand
GGCAGGCAGGCAGGTAGGCAGGCAGGCAGGCAGGCTCCAGCAGAGGCCATGGTGAAAAGGAGACATTCCTTCACAGGGCACGCTGACAGAAACAGCTTCAGAATCTGCCACAAACGTAAGCTCACGGGAAACGTGGATTACATCCTCACACAGAAGGCCAGACTTTGTCAAGGGTGGTCAATCAAACACTGTTTTTCACACCTGTGCAATTAAATATTTTCCCCTCGGCTCCCCCCTTGGGGGAAGTAAAAATTCTGCTATGGGACAAACAGTTGTCCATCTTCCCTCCCCCCTTCGATTACATCTTTAAAGTGGAACAAACGCAAACCAAACCTCAAGAAAACCAGAGCCACTTACAGACAGGACACGGGTCTTATTACACACCTAAACACTTCAGAATGTCCACTTGATTCTAAAAGACATGAGGAACTGGAGCCTTTTAAGAAATAGTCTCACATAGCCCAGGTTGGCCTTGAACTCTAGGCTTAGGGTAGCCTTGAACTTCTGATTTTCCTGTTTTCAGCTCCTGAGTTGTTGGGATTATAGATGAATGGTAGAGATCCAATTTGGGGCTGTGTAAGCACGCGCTCACCGAGCCGCATCCTGGCTCTGCATTGGAGTTTTCCAGTCTAGACGACCCTTGTGCTGTTGGACAGAGTCACACACATGGTGTTCATGCATCTCAGGTGGCATTCATGAAGGAGTATGGTTGTATTCTTCGGGGGATCTCTAAAGACATCTATGTTAATGAACTTCTTTGCAAACTGTTCCTGGATGTGTTTCGACGGAGGTACTGCCGTTGAAAAGGCCACCTCCTGCCCTGTGTGGCCAGGCTTTCAGTGTAAAACCTTTACCCATTGCATAAACCTTAAGCTCTCCCAACCCCCCAGTCCTCTTCAAAATAGAATTCAGGCATGGCCTCTTTCTTTTTTCTTCTTTTTATTGATTTTTATTGGGCTTTACATATTTCTCTGCTCCCTTCCCTGCCTCTCCCTTCCCCTTCAACCCTCTCCCATGGTCCCCATGCTCCCAATTTACTCAGGAGATCTTGTCTTTTTCTACTTCCCATGTAGATTAGATCCATGTATCTCTCTCTTAGGGTCCTCATTGTTGTCTAGGTTCTCTGGAATTGTGATTTGTGGGCTGGTTTTCTTTGCTGTATGTTTAAAAACCACTTATGAGTGAGTACATGTGATAATTGTCTTTCTGGGTATGAGTTACCTCACTCAACATAATGTTTTCTAGCTCCATCCATTTGCCTGCAAAATTCAAGATGTCGTTATTTTTTTCTGCTGTGTAGTACTCCATTGTGTAAATGTACCACATTTTCCTTATCCATTCTTCAGTCAAGGGGCATTTAGGTTGTTTCCGGGTTCTAGCTACGACAAACAATGCTGCTATGAACATAGATGAGCACATGTCCTTGTGGCACGATTGAGCATCCTTTGGATATATACCCAAAAGCAGTATTACTGGGTCTTGAGGAAGGTTGTTCCCTAATTTTCTGAGAAATCACCACACTGATATCCAAAGGGGTTGTACCAGATTACATTCCCACCAGCAATGCAGAAGTGTTCCCTTTACTCCATAACCTCTCCAGCATAAGTTGTCATCAGTGTTTTTGATCTTGGCCATTCTTACAGGTGTAAAATGGAATCTCAGAGTTGTTTTGATTTGCATTTCTCTGATGACTAAGGATGTTGAACATTTCCGTAAGTGTCATTTAGCCATTTTAGGTTCCTCTGTTGAGAGTTCTCTGTTTAGGTCTGTACTCTATTTTTTATTGGATTATTTGTTCTTTTGATGACCAATTTCTTGCGTTCTTTGTATATTTTGGAGATCAGACCACTGTCTGATGTGGGGATAGTGAAGTACTTTTTCCCATTCTGTTGGCTATCGTTTTGTCTTGCTGACTGTGTCCTTTGCTTTACAGAAGCTTTTCAGTTTCAGGAGGTCCCATTTATTAATTGTTTCTCTCAGTGTCTGTGCTACTGGGGTTCTATTTAGGAAGTGGTCTCTTGAGGCACGACTTCTTTCACCTGGATTTCCTCACTTCTCCCAGTGCAGGCTCCTATTTCTTACTATTACTACATGGCTAGTGTAAACCATGCATTCTCTTTTTGCTTGTACATGTGTATATGTATGTAAATGTTTATGTACATGTGTGTGTATGTGCATGCATGTACGGTGGGATGTACACACGTGTTCTGGGGTGCATCCACGAATGGAGGCCAGAGAAAGACATCGAGTGTCCCACCCGAGACAGGGTCTCTCACGGACCCTAGACCTGGGTTAGTAGTGAGTAATCCCTAGTGACCCTCTATTACCACCCACACAGCAGGAGATACAATGTTGGGGCTACAACTCCAGGCCTGGTTCTTTGCCTAGAGAGTTGGGGATTCAAGTTTATATTTAATTAGGAAGTGCTCTTACTCACCGAGCCATCTCCCCAACCCAATATTCCAGTCTTGATTCTCATCTTTGGCTACAGCCCAAATAAGCCACAGTAGCCCTGCGAAACTTCTCTTTGCAGGAGAGTTTTTAGAGCATCCTACTGTGCCTTCTGTTGCTATGTTAAACACTGACCAAAAGCAGCTAGGGGAGGGAAGAGTTTCTCTGCCTTACAATTCCGCATTACAGTCCACTGAGGAGGGAACTCAATGCGGGAACCTGGAAGCAGAAACCATGGAGGAGTGCTGCTTTCTGGCATTCTCCTCAAGGATGCTCAGTCTTCTTTCTTTCTTTCTTTTTTTTAAGATTTATTTATTATTTATTTATTTATTTATTTATTTATTTATTATGTATACAGTATTCTCAGTACTCTGTCTGCAGGCCAGAAGAGGGCACCAGATCTCATTACAGATGGTTGTGAGCCACCATGTGGTTGCTGGGAATTGAACTCAGGACCTTTGGAAGAGCAGGCGGCGCTCTTAACCACTGAGCCATCTCTCCAGCCCTCTCAGTCTTCTTTCTTATATAACTCAGGACCACCTGTCCAGGAGTGGCACCATCCCTACTGGGCTGGGTCCTTCTATGTCAATCAAGAAAATGTGCAGAGACATTTTCATAGACCCATCTGATTATGCTGGCCAGTTTTACATCAACTTGACACAAATTAGAGTCAGTTGGGATAAGGGACTCTGATTCGAGACAACGCCTCCATAAGAATGGCCTAGAGACAAGCATGTAGTGCATGTTCTTGGTGACTGATGTGGATGGGTCTGGCTCACGGTGGGTGGTGCCACCTAGGGTTGGTAGTCCTGGTGCTATAATAAAGCAGGCTGAGTAAGCCATGAGGAGCACCCCTCCATGGTTTCTACGTCAGTTTCTGCCCAGATTTCCCTGGATGACAGACTATAAACTATAAGATGTAATAAACCTCTTCTTCCCCAAGTCATGGTGTCTTGGGGAACCCTACCTAAGACACTGAGGATGGTGAGTCCTCCGGGTGTATCAGGTTAACAGAGAAGCTAACTGTAACACATAGAGCTGTCATTGGTGGTTTTACTAGTGGCATTAGCACTCAGGTTACAAGTCACCCATTTTACTAAGGTCTCCTTAACTACTGAGACGAAATGGGTCTCTTCTTCCACCACTTCCTGTGGGTGCTGGGGATCCAAACTCAGATTCAGGCTAGTATGTCACTGCAGGAAGTGTTTCTAACTGTCTCAGTTAGGGCTTACCATTGCCATGAAGAGACACCATGACTACAGCATCTCATTTTTTGAGACAGAGTTTCTCTGTAGCTTTGGTGCCTGCCTGGAACTTGCTCTATAGACAAGGTTGGCCTTGAACTCACAGAGATCCACCCACCTGTCTCTGCCTCCTGAGTGCTGGGATTAAAGGCTTATGCCACCACTTCCTGGTGACCACAGCAGCTCTTATAAAGCAAACATTTAATTGAGGGTGGCTCAATGACAGTTTCAGAGGTTCAGTTCATTGTGGTCATGGTGGGGAGCATGGCAGCATGCAGGCAGACACTGTGTTGGAGCTGAGAGCCTTACATCTTGACTCAGAGGCAACAGGAAATCAACTGATTGTCACACTGGGTCAAGCTTGAGAAAAGAGACCTCAAAGCTTGCCCCCACAGTGACACGCTTCCTCTAACAAGACCTCCTAATAGTGCCACTTCCTTTGGGGGCCATTTTCTTTCAAACCACCGCACTACCTGAGACATCTCCCCAGCTCCACTGTGTAGTGACATCTCATTTGTATTTTAAGAAATAAATCTTGCCTGAAGATCTGAGAGTAAAACAGCTACCCTGGTCAGCCTTACAGACCAGGCAGTGGGGACACACACCTTCAATCCCAGTAGTCACACTAGCTTGCCATAGAAACCGGGCAGTGCACGCCTTTAATCCCAGCCCTAGAGAGGATTATAAAAGGGGAGGAGGCAGCTCTCAGTCTCATTCCTGAAGGCAGGATCGCCACTTCAGACTGAGGTAGAGGTAAGAGCCAGTGACTGGATGTTTTGTTTTTCTGACCTTCAGGTTAAACCCCAATTTCTCTCTCTTGAGTTTTTATTAATCATGTTTTTCCACGGTTTTTATTATTATTATTATTATTATTATTATTATTATTATTATTATTGAGGCAGGTTCTCATGTAGTCCCGTGTAGGAAGATAAGGTTTACGAGGCCAAGACATGAGCCAACCTGGGGTCCTACTGAGAGTCTGGCAAGAGGCACTGTCAGAGTCCTGATTGTGCTGAGCCAATGAAGGCCTCTCCTTGTGACAGGAGTGATGTGTCTGTGTTCACATCGACAAAAAAGCTCCATAAACAAATGACAATGAAAGGCTGAGTATTCCAGGCCTTGAAGTTGGTGTTGAAGTTGGTGTTTCCCACCGACTTCTCAGTGTGCAAACACTAGGGTAGTGTGTGGGTGTAAGAAGATGTAAAACCAGCCAGGCTTGCCCGAGGGTCAGCTTCTTTCGCCTGGCAGCCTCCATCTTTTGGAGAGCTGTTGGAGGCTCTGAGTGGCCACTCAGTTACATGGGGTTTTGTTACTGTTGCTGTTGTTTGGGTTTTTATGTTTTTTCATAGAAACTTAATATTAACTTTTAGGATCTAGAACCACGTAGGAGAGAAACCTCAGGGCGTGCTGAAGGAAGATTTTCTAGGTTAGGTGGAAAACCCATCCTGAATGGGGGCACCATCCCATGGGCTGAAGTCCTGGCTGAAGAGAAAGGAGAAGGCTGTTGAGCACTGACCCACTGTTTTGGTTTCTGACAGTGGATAAAACGTGAGCCGTCGCCTCAAGCTCCTGCCAAGACTGACTTCCCCACCATGATGGACTTTGCTTCCACCTGTGACTCTCAATCAAACTCCCTCTGCGCATGTCTGTAATGCTCTCCCCTTCTTGGCTTGACTGCCTGGAGTTTTCCAGGCCTTTTCCTACACGCTCTTGGGAACATGGTCCAGCATTTACCCCTCATTTCTCCTTTTTGTCTCCAAGTTCTGAAATACCTGTGACATCATCAGTTTGGTTATCATAGTCATAGAAAACCCTCATCTTTCTGTGGTTTTTCACTTCCACCAAAAATTAATTTTATCCCATGCTTTTTCAGGCCTAGGCCAGCTGGCCTTGGTGAGTTCCCGATAGAACATCCCCATTGTCTCAGTGTGTGGGTGCACCCCTCGTGGTCCTGAGTTCCTTGCTCGTGCTCCGTCTCGGCCTGAAAAAGCATGGGATAAATCCGGACTAGCTGAACATAGCGGACAATGAGGACTACTGAGAACTCAAGAACAATCGCAGTGGGTTTTTGATCCTACTGCACATACTGGCTTTGGGGGAGCCTAGGCAGTTTGGATGCTCACCTTACTAGACCTGGATAGAGGTGGGCGGTCCTTGGGCTTCCCAGGGAACCCTGATTGCTCTTCGAGCAGATGAGGGAGGGGGACTTGATCGGGGGAGGGGGAGGGAAATGGGAAGCGGTTGCGGGGAGGAGGCAGAAATCCTTAATAAATAAATAAATAAATAAAATAAAATAAAATAAATAGAAATAGAAAAAAAAGACTGAGCAGAGGGTGGGGGTGGGGCAGTCAAAAGGGAGCGTGACCGCTAAGGACTATGAGGTTACTTGGGAACAATGAAATATTTAAAAATTAAGACTGCGGAGAGGGCTGCACATCCGTATAAACACACTAAAACTTGCTGGACTGTATATGTGATAGGCGAATTTAATGGTATGTGAAATAAATCTCATTAAAGATTTAGACATACAGTTTGATAATTTCCCAACAAGCTAAATATACCTATCCCCTCCAAAAAGACCCAGAAGTCTCACATGTACATATATGTCCTAGATAAATAAAAAAAATTTGTCTGTAAAAAAAAATTAATTTTATTTTGTTTCGTTTGTTTGTTAAGGAGGTTTTCTTGTATTTTGGGTTTGTCTTGAATGCTCTATTTAGCCGAGAATGACTTTGAGCTTTGGATCATCCTGGTTAACCCTCCAGAGTGCTGGGATTATAGGTGTGATTTAAGTGGCACTGGCGATGGAACTCAGGGCCTCATAAATGCCACACAAACACTCTACCAGCAAAGCTACAATCGCCACCTCTTAGACGAGCATCTAACTGTCTGCTGGAACTCTGGTACCCAAGTTTCACTATGCTTTGAACTGTTCATTGCTTCTCCCTTGAAAGCCACCTCCGCCCACTCCTGTCTCTGGCACGCGTGGGGGTCCTCGGCAGTTTCATCACCAACACTGCTTTCCAGAGGAAGAAGCCTTCCCTGAAGCCATCTCCTTTGTCAGTCCAGGAAATAGTTCCTATTTTAAACATCAGTTTTACTTCTTCTACATTTGTTCCAAGTTTAATTTCCCATTGTCTCTTATGAGCTTGCAGCCAATCTCTCTATTCCTAAGTCCTTTCCCCTAGAGCGGTCTTCCAAACTCAGTCAGTGATATCCATCTGAGACACAGGCCTGTTTCCTTGACGCTTCAGATCCTGCAGCTGTGGTACCAGGAGCCCCAGGTAGGCCAAGCAAATTATAGATCACACATGAAAAGAACTAAAGAGATACTGTTACAGCACCAGACACAAACGCAGGGTGTGCCCGCTCAGAGAAATCTATAAAGCAGAAAAGGAGTTGATATGGTTGTCTCTTGGCGACTGCAGAACAGAGCTCAGGCAGTCTGGTGGGACTCGAGGCAGTGGCCGCATGCGAACTTGCTACACTGATGGAAGCTGAGGATAAGCGCGGGCAACCTCTCTTCCGCATGCAGCGAAGGTTATCACAAGAAATATAGCATGACGGTGGCAGAGAGTTCCGAGAGTAGCACCCCTTTAACATAAGTGCAGGACTGAAGGGTTTTGGTCGGGGAATAGCATAAGCTCACAAACCGTAAAGTTCTGTACGGAAGAAGTGTAATGACCTCCAAATGTATGGACTAAATGAAATCTCCACCGGGACCGCTTTGATGGGAGGAGATGGGGACGAGAATGCGCGAAGCTATGTTTGTGCTGGGCACATGCGAACAGCTATAGGGGCTGCTACCACGGGGGAGTGCTCTCCTCGCATGGCCACAGCCCCACGTTCTGTGTAGGCACACACAGACACACAATATCACAAAAATAAATAAAGCAGTAATAGGGAAAGATAGCGGGAGCAGTGATCGCCTTACAAAAAATGTTTTTTGAAAATACATTTGAGGACTGATCTAATTTGCATAAACAGCCCTTAATAAAAGGCGGCTGCATTTTCAAAGCATTTTATGCAGATCAGCAGGTGCAGAAGGGCCTCGCAGTCAAATGAAACAGTTCCTTCTGCGCACTGGTAAACATTTGTCAACGGCTTCCACTCACTGGGGAGCGTCACTTCACAATCCACTCTTTTGGGGGAAGAGGCAGTTGAGACAGTGTCTGAGGTAGCCCATGCCACCCTCCAACTCACTGAGTAGCTGAGGATGACCTTGAATTCCGGATCCTTTGGTCTCCACCCCACTCGTGCTGAGATTACAGGCGTGTCTCACCTCAACTAGAAGGGCTCACTTTTTTTATGTGGTGGAAATGAGCAGCGGTACGCGATCCGATTAAGATTAATCTGCCCCAACCGTGTGTTAATTACCAGCTTCCCCATCATTCCTACAAGTAATCATGCCAGCTTCCACTTCCCTCTGGTAATTTCCATCTACTCCAAAAGGGCCCAGTTTGGTAGTATTTACAGTAACGGGTGAAATGCTAGAAAGGAGCAGAGCCTTGCAGAGACTGTACCTAAGCCCAATAAATGAGGTCCTGAAGAGCGAGATATTCAGTCCGCTAGGCTGTGTGCTGTGTTAGTCTCAGTAGCCCCATCAACGACTCCCTTCTCCTCACTTGGGATTCTAGCTTTCCCCTCAACCATGCTCTGTAGCCTCTGCTGACTTTAACCTTGGGATTCTCCATCCTCAGCCCCCTCAGTGCTGGGCACCAAGTCTTATTTATTTATTTCCATTAAGAAGTTATAAAGGTAGGTGTGGGCAGCCTGGGCTATGTTGCGAGACCTCATCTCAAAATAAGCAATACAACTAAAGAAAACAAAAGAAAAGACACTGTTTACTTCCATAGGATTGTGCATGCACCGTTGTGTGCCTGTGTGCACGTACATGTGTAAGCTGCTTGTGTGAATGTGTTTTCCAAACGGTGATTAAAGTCTGAGCGGTAGAGTTGACGTTGTAGTTCAACGGGTGGAAGCTTACCCAGCATGTAAGTACAAGGTCTGAGTCGGATCCCCACTACCACATAAACGGGTGTGGTGACACAAGCCTGTCAGCCTCGCACTGTGGTTGTGGAGGTAGGAGGATCAGGAGTTCAAAGTCACCCTGAGCTCCCCAGCAAATCTGAGGCCCACTTGGGCTCTAGGAAACCCTGCTTTAAGAAAAAGCCCGAGTTTAGGATTAGATTGTGTTGAAATACAAACTCTGGCCCATATTTGCAGGACGATGCCAAGACTAGGCCGTAGGTAAGCGGGTGTTCTCACAGGCAGTGGGAGGAGCTGCCTCATTCAGGGCCAGGAAATGAGATAACTATCTGAAACAGCCTGCCACTGGAGTGAACCCTAATGTCACATTATTGCTAGTGTTGTCATTACCTATCCCCACTTCAAGAGCCAGCTTGAACACCTACCTCCTTCCTCCAGTGACCACTCCAGGCTGAGATTCCCACTAGGCTGGAGGGGAGAGATGACCCAGCCTCCCACCCCCACCCCAGACAGCATGTGCATTCGAGGGACAGAGGGATTGAGAGAAATGCTTGCTGGCCAGCTAATCTTACCCTTAGATCTGATTTTCGCCTTTGATAGAGACTAACAATGACACATAGCTACACAGTTATTCTTCACAAAAATGAGAGGAAACACTTGATGATTCCCAGCCCTGTACTTGACACTTAGTAGGGTGCCTGCCTATCTGTCTGTCTGTCTATCTTTTTTTTTTTTTGCCATAAATCAAGTCCTCTGTGTTTCTCTCTTTTTTTTTTTCCTTTGCCTGAATCTTAGCTGAGATCCTTTCCTTAGGTTGTCTGAAAAGTTGATGGACTGAGAGTGCTTCCCCCTCTTCGAGGTGGGCAGTCCCATGAAAACTATAGCTTGGTTTGGTGATCACACCTGTAATCAGCGCTGGGAGATTGAGGCAGGAAGATTATGAGTTCAAGGCCAGTCTGAACTGTTTAGTAAGACCCTGTTTCAACACAAAACAAGAAACCCTGAATTCACCCCACAAACCTAAAACAACCAGCGGGGCATGGGGAAGCTGGCATTCTGGGCCACAGCTCAGTCCTGTGGAGATGCAGATTGACACCTAAAGACAAACACTGGGCTGGAGAGATGGCTCAGCAGTTAAGAGCACTGGCTGCTCTTCCAGAGGTCCTGAGTTCAATTCCCAGCAACCACGTGGTGGCTCGCACCTATCCCTAATGAGATCTGATGCTCTCTTCTGGCCTGTAGGCAAACATACAGGCAGATCACTGTATACACACAAATAAATAAACCTTAGAAAAAAAGAAAGACAGATACAGCGTGTTTTCTATCCTATGTGGACTCTAGATGTTAAAAAATGGGTACATGAAAAGACGAAAAGGGCCGGGCGGTGGTGGCGCACGCCTTTAATCCCAGCACTCGGGAGGCAGAGGCAGGCGGATCTCTGTGAGTTCGAGACCAGCCTGGTCTACAAGAGCTAGTTCCAGGACAGGCTCCAAAACCACAGAGAAACACTGTCTCGAAAAACAAAAAACAAAACAAAACAAAAAAAACAAAACAAAACAAAACCAAAAAAAAAAGAAAAGACGAAAAGGAGCTAAGTGGGGGAGGGACCAGAAGGGAGGAAGTTGGTAAACGCGGGTAGAAAATGGAAGGGAAAAAGCAGAGACACATTCTCTTAAAATTGGACTCCAAATTTAAATACACACGTATGATGTATAAGCCGAGGGGGCACTATCTGGGGAGTGGAGGTGGGCAGGAAGCAGAGGACAAATAAGAGAGGGTAATGTGGGGTTGAACAAACTACATTGATGTGCACTTGTGAAAATGTCAGGATGAGACCTATTATCTTCCATGATAATTAAAAAATTAATGAAAAAGATCCTGTAGATGCCTTGAAAAAGGCCTTCATTGCTTTTATTATTTCCTTCCTCAAGCAAGTGCTTAGACTATCAAAAGCAGTTGGAGTTTACCCTTTTGAACAGTTTTATTAAGATTTCACACTCAGGAGTCAGTGGTATGTAATTTTGGAGTTTGATTCCAGATTTAATTAATTTTCATAGGTTTGCTAATTAACAAATTAAGAAGTGGGGCTTACCCAGTGGAAAATTCTAGGGCGATTGCTGGCAGGCATTATCATTGAGGTTTTCCATGCCACAGGATGGTGTAAATTTGTTTTAAGATTAGCTAGAACTCTGAAAGAAGTAATTACAACATCAAACTAAAAAACGTTATGTGTGAGTTTGCCTTTTTTAAAAGCAGGAAATGCCATTTTTGCTGGGGTTGCCAAAAGCTTCTTTTTGTCTCTGTGTTCAAGATGAAGAAAGGGATAGCGTCAGAACACGGTCATCAAGACCAAAGGGATAGCATCTGAATACAGTCATCAGGACCAAAGGGATAGCGTCAGAACATAGTTGTCAGGAACACAGGAATAGCTTCAGAACACAGGCATTGGGACCAAAGGAATAGCGTGAGAACACAGTCTTCAGGATCAGTGTCAGGAGTACAGGGATGCTGATGGTGTGGGAGGTCCTTCTGTCTATGTGTTTCTTTTATTGGCTAATGAATAAAGAAACTGCCTTGGCCTGTTGATAGGGCAGAACTTAGGTAGGCAGGGAAAAGTGGACTGAATGCTGGGAGAAGGAAGGTGGAGAAGGGGTGCCATGGAGCCACGGCCGGAGTCAGACATGCCGAAACTTTGCCAGTAAGCCACTGCCACATGGCGATACACAGATTAATGGAGATGGGTTAAATTAATGTGTAAGAGTTAGCTAATAAGAACTTAGAGCTAACGGGTGAAGCAGTGATTTAATTAATACAGTTTTTCTGTGATTATTTCGGGGCTAAGCTAGCCAGGTGGCCAGGATGAACAAGCAGGCCCTCCTCCTCCTCCATGCTGATGAGGAAAATCTTAGAGAAACTGAAAGTGTGTGTGTGTGGGGGAGCTGGATAGAGGGTAAGTGGGGGTGTTGAGCAAACTACAGTGAGCAAACTACAGAAGTCTCCTCCTCCTCCTCTGTAGGCCTGGAAGGAGACAGATTTCCCAACTTGAAGTCACCAAACCAAGAGGCTAAATATGTCTTCTAGAAGGCTAATAAGGACACCACTTCAAAGGGATGGTCAAAATGAGTGAGGCTCCCCAGCTGGGAGCACTGAACCCCATCATCACTAATATAGAGAGAAATGGAACTGCCCAAAGTATGGCTAAGATGATTGAAGTACTCAAATGTCTTGGAAGAATTCTCTGCGCACCAATATGAAGGAAAGCAGAGTTTTCTCTAGGATAGCTTGATGGGCTCCTCCAGTGCTGTGGGACCTTATTGAAGAGAGGTCCAGGACAGAGACATGAAGCTTCAACACATTGACTGAAAATCTTCAGTCCTTTGGTCCACCCTTCCTAATGCTGTGACCCTTTAATCCAGTTGCTCATGTGGTGGTGACCCCCACCTTAAAATTACTTTCATTGCCATTTCATAACTGTAGTTTTGCTATTGTTATGCATCATGATGTAAATATCTGTGTTTTCCAATGGTCTTAGGCAACTCCTGTGAAAGGGGCCTTTCATCTCCAAAGGGGTCGTGACCCACAGGTTGAGGACCACTGTTTTAGAGGCTTAGCCTAAGAAGATAACATCAACTCAAGCAGTACACTGTGGAAGGTGATGGGTATCTGTCAGCCCAGCTCTTGGGAAGTCAAGGAGGGTCCACCATGAGAACACTGGGCAGCATTGAACATTGTAAGGATGCCTCAGAAAAAGCATAAACACAATAAAACCTCCCAGAAACAGCTTCATGCAAAGATACTCATGGTAGTTCTAATAAAATTTTAGAAAATTTAAATGTCAGAAAATAGAAATATAAATAATTATTTAACAGATGATAGTGATTTTTTAGATGGAATATTATTATAGTATACTTAAAAATATTGACCTATGATCTTTTTTGTAATAACTGTTAACTATATATAAAATGATGACAATGTAAGTGAAACTGGGTAAGTAGTAGCTGGGATATGGTTTTAAAACTATTTTAGATTTGTTTTTTCTTTTTTTTCTTTTTGAGATGTGACATCATCCATCATTTTCATCCTCCTTCTAAGTCCTCCCATTTACCCCCTTTAGCTCTCTTCCAGATGCATGATTCTTTTATCATTAACTGATATCGCATACATATATGTATATCCATATCTATTCCTAAATACATAAATACAGTCTGCTCAGTCTGTGTACCATGACCTGTGTGTAAGCTTTCAGGGCCGACCACTTGGTATTGGATAACCAATCTGTGTGCTCTTCCCTGGGGAAGACTATTTCTCCCACTCCAAGCACTCGCTAGGTTGCCTGTAACTCTGTGTAGAGTTATTTTATGGGTATGAGTGTTTTGCCTGCATGTATGTTTGTGCACCATATGTGTGCAGTTCCCACAGCGACCAGAAGAGGATGTTGACTCCCTTGGAACTGAAGTTACAGACAATTGCAGGTCGACAATGGATGCTGGGAATCCAACCAGAGCCTGGGTAACCACTGCACAGTCTCTTTTAACTGCTATTAATGGTTTTTACTATTTTAGGCATGTCAAAAATACATCTTTTAAAAAGTGCACCAGTAAATGTGGAGAATACTTCAGAAAATTAGAGCAAGACTTGCAAACTTCTGAAAGGTCAGGTAGAAATTTCTTTAGACTTTGTGCTCCATGGTCTCTGCACCCCACATGATCTGCTTCTGGTGGAAAAAGGCTGCAGGGGTTACACAGGCTCCTGAAACATTTTGTCCAATGGCAGGTGGCTTTGACTTCTTTTCCTGCTCAGTTAGAACTGATGAGATCTTGCTAAGTTGTCCAGGATGGCCCCAAACACACAGGCTTCCTGTCCCAGGCTCTTCACTAGTTGGATTTACAACTGTGTGCCTGCATACTTAGCTACAAAAATTGCTTTCATAATCTGAAATAACAATATAAAGGCTATAAAAGTACAATAACTTTTCTGGGGGTTTTGCACTGGTTCCAAGTGCTGAAAAAAAAAATAATAAAAGAAGAAACACAACCAGCACACAGCCTACCATGCACGGAAACAAGATGGCTGCCCAGAGTTCTGCTGGAGTGCCCGGATCTAGCTAGCACTATCACGTGCAGGTCTGAGAGTTTGTCTCCTCAGAATCCACACTGGAAGTTGAAGGGCTCTTCATGAAGCTTAGTGCCTTACCCGCAGAGGCTCCCCAGAGGGCAGAGGCTCCCCAGAGGGAAGAGGTTCCCCAGAGGGCAGGCGCTCCCAGAGAGCACTTGGCGCCTGTCTCTCTGAGTCTGGTTTGTTTTGTAACATGACGATTTCTAGCTCCATCCATTTTCCTGCAAATGTCAGGATTTCATTTCTCTTTACAGCTGCCTAAAATTCCCTCGTGTACGTGTAGCACGTACATTTTCTTTATCCACTCCTCCACGGATGGACAGCTAGCCTAGCTCTGTATCTTGGCTATCGAGAATACAGACGCATAAGCACAGACGTGTGAATTTCTCCGCGGCACATTAATTCACAGTCCTTCGGGTATAAGCTGAGGAACAGCATGGCTGGCTCACACGCAAGGTCTAATTCCAGCTTTTGAGACACCTCTCCCCTGACTTCTAGTGTCCAACCTGCTGGAGTCCCTCCAGGAGCAGCAGCTCCTCTTTCCTCCCCTCGCCAACAACTGCTATCATTTGCCCCCATGATGGTCATTCTAGCTGGGGGAGGCGGAATCTCAAAGTCCTTCCAATTTGCACCCGGCCCTCAGCTGAGGACAGTGAACATTGTTTCAAGCATGAATTGTCTGTTTGTGTTTCTTATTTGAAGAACTCTCCATTCAGTCATTAGCCCATTTATTGACAGGATGGCCTGTTTTGTGTGTCGTGTTTACTTTTTTTTTTTATAAATTTATTTATTTATTAAAGATTTCTGTCTCTTTCCCGCTACCGCCTCCTATTTCCCTCCCCCTCCCCCAATCAAGTCCCCCTCCCTCGTCAGCCCAAAGAGCAATCAGGGTTCCCTGCCCTGTGGGAAGTCCAAGGAACCCCCACCTCCATCCAGGTCTAGTAAGGTGAGCATCCAAACTGCCTAGGCTCCTACAAAGCCAGTACGTGCAGTAGGATCAGAAACCCATTGCCATTGTTCTTGAGTTCTCAGTAGTCCTCATTGTCTGCTATGTTCAGCGAGTCCGGTTTTATACTATAATTAGTGATCCTAGAGAAGCTAAATAAGGAGAACCCAAAGACAAACATATAGGCATCCTCCTGAATATTAACCTTCATCAGATGATGAAAGGAGACAGAGACAGAGACCTACATTGGAGCACTGGACAGAAATCCCAAGGTCCAAATCAGGAGCAGAAGGAGAGAGAGCACGAACAAGGAACTCAGGACTGCAAGGGGTGCACCCACCCACTGAGACAATGGGGATGTTCTATCGGGAACTCACCAAGGCCAGCTGGCCTGGGTCTGAAAAAGCCTGGGATAAAATCGTGTTTACTTTTTTGCAGTTCCTTCTATGGTCTACATGTTAACTCGCCACCACAGGGTGTAGCCGGCAAAGATTCCTTCCTGCGCTGTACCAGGGGTGTTGAACCTTTTAACACTGCAGCATGATGCTGCTATCTCCAAAGTTCAACCAAACTTCAAAGACAATCGAGTACAAAACAAAACTAGAACAAAAAACCCAAACAAATGAGTAAAAAAACAAATGCCAACCCCCCCCCCCCCATTTTTTTGATCCACCCCATCTCAAAATGTTCTAAGTGACTTACGTTTTTGTTTTGGGCTGGGTGTGGCCCCAGGCTGTGGGTTGGACACATGACACAAGCCTCTTTACTCTGTGATTATGCAGTTTGCTGTGCAGAAGCTTTTAAAAAGTAATCCCATCATCCCAAGGAAAGTCCTTGCCAATTCCTCTATCTTGAAATGTTTCTCCTGTTTCTAGATGTTTCAAAGTTTTAGATCTAACAGTAAGACCTTTGACTTTTATGCAGGGTGAAAACTAAGGATCTAGTTTCACTCTTCTATATGTGGAAATCCAATTTCTTCAGATGTATATGTTGAAGAGGGTATCTTTTTTCCAGTAAACTCTTTTTGGGATTTATTTCTGGGTTCTCTATTCTATCTCATTGACTACATGTCTTCTGGTACTATGCCCATCTTTGTACTGTGGCTCTGCAGTAGAACTTAAGGCCAGGTATTGTGATATCCTCCACATTGGTTTTTCTAGTTAGTTTTGCTTTGGTTGTTTGAGAGGTTTGTTTGCTTTGCTTTGTTTTTTTTTAAGTTCTAATTTTATGTATATTGGCATTTTTCTTGCTTGTATGTCTGTGTGAGAGAGTTGGATCCCCTGAAACTGGAGTTACAGACAGGTGTGAGGTGCCATGTGGGTGCTGGGGATTGAACCCGGGTCCTCTGGAAGGGCAATCAGAGCTCTTAACCACTGAGCTATCTCTCCAGTCTCCCAGACTGGTTCTGAATTCACCATTCTCATGCCTCTGTTTCCCAAATACTGGGACTGCAAGTGGGTGCCACTACAAATGACTTAAAAGTATATTTTTATGTATTTAAAAAGCAATATGAGGGACTCAGGGAGAGGGCTGAGTCAGCAAAGTGTTTGCTATTCAAACACGAGGACCTGAATTTGGATCCCTAGCAACCATGCAAAAATCCAAGCATCATGGTGCACCTGTAATCGCTGCTTTGGGGGGGTGGGCCAGAATGATCCTTGGCACTTGCTGGCTAGCCAGCCGTGCTGGCTAGCTTTATATTAACTTGATATAAGCTAGAGCCATTTGGGAAGAGGGAACCTCAACTGAGAAAATGTCCCTACCGGATTTGCCTGTGGGGTATTTTCCCTGTTGATGACTGATGTTGGAAGACACAGATCATGTGGGCAGTGCTTCCCCTGGGCTGGTGGTCCTGGGTTCTATAAGAAAGCAGTTTGAGCAAACCATGGGGAGCAAGCCAGTAAGCAGCACCCCTGCATGGCCTCTGCATCAGCTCCTGCCTTGAGTTCCTGCTCTGATTTCCCTGGTTGATGGACTACAGACTGTAAGATGAAGCAAACCCTTTCTCTCCACTTTGCTTTCGGTCATGTGTTTATCTCAGCTACAGGAATCCTGTCTAGGACTTCAGTGATTGGTAAGCTTTAGGTTTAGTGAGAGACCTTGTCTCAGATAGTAAGAAAGACACCCAAAGCTGAACTCTGGCCTCCATTACCTCCCCAGCGTGCACACACAGACACAGGCACACATTTCTTTCCTGTTAGGCTCACAACCTCTGCTTTCTGTTTCTCTTTAGTAATCTATTTAGCACGCTATGGTAGGAATGTTTCAAAGTTGTAGAGACATTAGCTTTTGTCTGTTATATGCGCCACAAATAACTCCTACTTAATTTTTAACATCATCTCTCCATCTCTACTTATTTATTATGCAGAAATTAATAAAAATGTTTTGGCCAAATTGATAGCTTTTGTAGGTCTTCTGAGCTACATGGCATGCGTGGAAGACCTTCGCTACAGAACAAACAAATAAAAAGAGCTGTCCAGTGTTTCCGTTTCAGTAGTTTTACAGCTCCCCCATCCCCCCCCCCCCCAGATCTTTGTTCCACTGAGACTTTACTTCAGGGTGTGAAGCAACAGAGGGGAATGTGTGCCTTACATTTGTCTGCAGTTTAAGGGGGGCAGAACTCTGACCAAAGAGCAACTGTCCTGTTTCCTATGCCCTTGGGTACTTTAACTCTCAGAACCCTGCTGGGGTGGTCCGACACTTAGATTAAATACTGTTTGTTAGCATTGGCCAACACCTTTCAAGAAGTGATTTGGATCAGTCTTTTCTGAATTTTGATGACCAGAACACCACTTCACTAAATTCTAAATTCTAAGCTTTGTGTATATGTATGTATGTGTGTGTGTAGTGTGTGTCCCCTGTGTGTGCAAGTGTGTGTACAGTTGCAGGTGGCACGTATGCACAGGTGTAGGTCGAGCTGGATGACGCAGCCTTACTCCTGAAACTCACCCTGACTTTTACAGACAGCACAGACAAGGATGAGGCGGGTTCATGGTCCACTAATCTTGGTAGGAGCTCTCTCTGCAGGGGAGCAGTCTCCTGGTCCTCCAGGAGCAGGGAGCTGGGGCTGACATCTCTGCACACATTGTCAGCATCCGTACTCAGCCCAGGAAAAGCCTGACCCGGGGAAGGCCTTGCTCTTTTCATGGGTCTGAGGCCCTGGGGTCCTTGATATGGTGATGCTCATGTCAACAACACACATTCACTCAGGACGACTCACGACGTCGTCCGCTCCAGACATGATTCCATCTAGGACCGCTTGGGAAGGAAGCCTTCATGAGGGATCTTCTAGAGTATATTGGTCTGTGGTGGGCTATGCTCATTATGTTAGCTAAGGTGGGGAGACCCACTTACTATGGGCAACATTATCCCCTGGAATGAGTGAGCACTAGTATTTATGCAGTACATCATCACCCTCTGCTTTTTCCCAGTTGCTTTAAGTTCCGTCTTGACTCCCCACAGTGATGGGCTGTAACCTGGAACTGGACCAAAACACTTTCTTTCTTAAACTGTTTTAGCCAGGTATGGTATCATAGCAACAGAAAAGGAATCTAAGATCATGTCTGGTTTCTCTGTGTGTTCTGGGGACCTGAAAACAAAGAAGGTGGCCTCCCGGGACAGAACATTGTTTATAATTCTAGAGACATACATGCTGCTAGATATCCAGGGTGAGTGTTGCCATCTTAAAAAGAAAATAGCATATTCAGGCCAGGCCAGCAAGATGGCTTGGTGGTATGGACACTTGCTGCCAAGCCGGACAATCGGACTTCAGCTTCTGAGACCCACACAATGGAAGGAGAGAACCCACTGACACGAGTTCTGTACTGGCCTGCAAGTGTGCTGTGACATTGTGTACCTCCCAGCTCCAGTATCTAGAATTTAGGAATAACGGAATGGAAAGACAGAAGAATGTGGGAAGAGCACTCCATCTCTCTCAGTGTAGACACGGATGGCAGAGACGTGCCACCGTGCTCTTGAGAACAGGCCACTGCTAGTGGAGTCTGTCTCTGACAACCAGCCTTAGAGAAGGCAATACCTCCAGAGACAAACTTGCCCCATCGTGTATCCATATTGTCCGTTCAGCTCACGCCTAGAAGTAAGTGTTTTGACTTGGATGTAGATAGTAGGATCCTGGAAATGAATAAGATCGTCTGCAGGGATGTGCTGCGTAGATTCCTGGGGGCGGAGGCGGCTGTGGAAGACCCTGAGGAGCATGCGAGCTTCCATTTGAATGACACAGCGTTGAGTGGGAGAGGAGGAACAGCATTGGCAAGCAGGGCACAAAGACGGTCTTTGTTTGGATGAATGACATCAGTACTCTTGGTCATCAGAGAGCGCACACTCAGAATAGAATGGGACATGTGTGTCACTGTCCACTGATGGCAGAACTGGTGTGGGATGGTGAGCACTGTGCTTCTTAGAGGTAGCGCCTCATATACTCCTCCGAATAGTTTCTCTCTCATCCTCGGGACTGGAGAATTAGCTGGTGAGGGACATAAAGTAATGCTCATGGTGCCTGGCCATCCACCGAGCAGGAGAGCAACAGTGTGAAGCCAGACCTTCAGGACAGACAGCGCCGCCTGGGACTTGTGACATGCCCCTGGTCTGCCTACCTCCCCCCACCTTCTCCTACTGTCCCTTGAGAGAGGAAAATCCCAGCAGGAGAAACACCCAGGACCTCGTATCTCACCTGAAACAGGGTTGAACCTGCTTTCATTTGATAATGAGGCCCAGAAACTGCAGGAGCCACATAAAACCGCTATTTCAAACTGGAAAGTCATAGACTTTGGCAACAAATCACCTGCCACTCAGATGACCTATTCAGCACCGATGGGGGCTCAGAGTTCTGTATGAAATAATTCATGCAGGTCGGGCTGAAAAGAAACAAACAACATTTGCAGGAGTCTGATTCTTAAGCTCCCCTGTGGGGCTGTGATTGGCAGCTCACTGCATTTCTCAGAGCACGGTCCACATCCCTGGGGTGTGCAGAACACTTGCATTAATGGAAACCACGAGAATATTTGACGAACCGTTTATGGAGGTTTCTCCACAGCTGTTACCTAAGAATTTCTTCTCTGCAGCAATGTTGTCAGAATCCGTAGAATTACACAGGAATCTCCTTCTAAATCGACGTATCAAGGAAGACATTTTGATAGGTTTTTTTTTTGTGAGATGTTGATGTCATATTCTAAAAATGATTCTCAGAGAATCTGAAAAAGCATATGACTAGGCGTTTGTTAGAGCAGCCAGCCAAGAGTAGTCAGACGCATATGGAAGCAGAGAAGAGGCCCCAGGCACATTGACCTGGCTTTGGGGGTCTGGTAGTGTTTCTGAGACAGTCTCTGGTGACCAGGTGAATCTCGTGGGAAGCAGTGATCACAGGCACAGCACAGAGAGCCCGGGCTCAGGAGGCATTCCCCAAACGCTAGCTCGCTCCTCTGTGCACATCCCAAATGCTTCAAAAATGCTGCCTTCTTACTCTTTCACATTGACAGACAATAACTACTAGGAAGAATGTAAAGAGAACAAAATGACCAATTATCTTCGTCACAAAGCATTATAAGGAGATGTGATCTGATTTGATTTGATACAAGGGGAAAATCCTTCCTTCCTTCCTTCCTTCCTTCCTTCCTTCCTTCCTCTTCCTCCCTCCCTCCCTCCCTTCTTCCTTTCTTTCCTTTCCTCTTTCTTTCTTTCTTTCTTTCTTCCTATCTTATTTTTCTTTTGGTGACACAGGCTGGTCTCAAACTCCTCATGTAGTTGAAAATGACTTTGGCCTGTTGGTCCTTCCCTTACTACCTCCCCTGAGCTGGGATTACAGATGTGTGTTACCAGACTTGTGTTTGTGGAGCTGGGATCAAATCCAAGCATTGTGCATGCTAGGCCACACCCTTCCCAACTGAACTGTAGCCCTCAGACTGACAGTTCTTCGTACAACACACTTTGGACATTCATGTAATGCAGCCCGCACAAACGTTTTTAGTAGGAGCACGGTTGCATTATTTTTTAAAGCAGTATTGTAAGAGAGACAACATATATATGAGATCGATATCACTTCATTATATCTACAACTTATTTTTACAGTCTTAGAGGTATTCCAGTTGTTTCCTACCCACCATGAGCCATGACCTGTGAGTTAGCTGTGGAATAAGAACAAGACCATGGTGGTGGTGTCGTACTGTCACCTTTAACATTGAGGTCACTCAGTAACCACAGTAGATTACCACATTTTACAGTGTGTGTGTGTGTGTGTGGTGGGGGGAACTAAGGCACTGAGATGTCAATGTTAGGTCTCGCATTCCTGCCAGAAGGCTGAGATGCCTTTTCAACAGACCAAAGCAGAGACCTGGCCGCCTGTTCTCCCAGCATCCTTCAGTCCCTACTGTTACAAGGTATGGCTCACATACCCAACCCCCTGCCCGCTCCAACCCTCCAGCCCTGGGGCTGAGCTGCCCTCCTCCAGCTGTTCTTCCCTATATGCCAGCAGTTTTGGTTACCTGGCCTTTCTGCCCACCCTTTAGTCTCTTGGCCAGGGATGCCTCTCATCTCTCCCCTTCCCTTCTCCTGACATGGCCCAGCTTCACGTCATGTTCACTCTGAACTCTCCCAGATGTCCCTGTCACTGATTCTGCTCCCCCTTTTATCTACGCTAAACCTTCTCCTCCAGCACACCTAGGAGCAATCATGTCCTTCCTTTCTTCTTTCTTTCTTTCTTTTTTTTTTTTCATTAGGTCAACGTCAGGTCCAGAGCTAAATTGGCAACATGATCTCAAAGGGAAGGGGATGGAGGGTAGATTGTGTTGTTTTATAAAACCGTAGTAGGCCTAAATTCAAAACTCCTGTGCTATCTAGTATTGCATTGGTCCCCCAAGTTGCTCCGCTGTGGAGCTGTCCAGAGCCCTCTCTGCGAGCTCACATCTGCGCCCTGTTTCTAACGGCTCTTTCCCCTGTGATGCACAGCCGATGGAAAGGGGAAAATGGAATCAAATATGAGTTATTCAACATGAAGAATGGGTTATAGAAGATATAAATCCTTAAGCTCAGAGGATCAAATCATTTTCGTAGAGTTATTTCCACAGCCTTGTATTTACAAGTAAAGTGTTTGTATGGGAACATGGGGAAGCCATTGGTGACATGTCTGCTGTGTTGCTTGTGGTTCTGAAGCCAGGGCTTGCAGGGACAAAGGGTCCATGATCCCGCCTTCAGGGGATGAGGGGCTTGCAGGGAATTGTCACCCATTCAGTTTTCTCAAGTGTTCTGCTTGGTCCATATGGTTACATCTATGCTATTTGGAAAATGACCCTTCATAGGTTCCAAATATTTCTTCACGGCAGCTGCCAGTCAATGTCAGACACAGCTCGAACACACTGCAATTTCAATTAAGTGCACACCATTTAAATATGCACATGAATAAACTGCATAGAGAAATTATGGATTGAGAGTAGCGTGATCTAATGCTAATGCCTGCCGGGCTGTGGTAAATGCTGGTCATGGCAGATGTCTCTGACATTTTTCCCTCTGGTGAAAATACATATAGTCATATTTTCATTAAGGCTGCCTTTAAACAATAAACTGCATGTCAGACGCTTGGTTGAAGATGAAGCAGGGGTAGAAATGGCTTTTGAGGAGTCTTACCTTGCTACTCTCAACTGGGGTACTGAGTTCCTTGGGTTGAGTGTGACTGTGTTGAGTGTACTCTTCTTGGTCACATGGGGTCATTCTTTTTGCTCTCAGTCAGATCTTAAGTGACAAGGTATCTCACTGGACTCTGGACATTTATGTCTGCCCTTCAGTGAGCCTGATTACTTTCCTTGGGCAGTCTGCATATGAGAGTGTGTCCCCAACTGAAGTCTGAGGACTCAGCATCTGGAAAGCTTCCCTCCCACTCCCAGCTTCCCCACGCTTTAGTCAAGTATGAAACCATAGGCTGACACTATCCAGGTCAACTCAAGACCTTGCCTCAGCAGGTGGTGGCTCTGAGGTGGATTCCCCCTGTTTTTGGTGGCATACTTGACAATGCTCAGAAGGGAGAGACCTGGCTTAGGTCCTGTTTTGGCGTGCCACCTGAGGACACTGAGTGTAACATCAGCTTCTCAGAAGCATAGTTTCTATACCTGAAACTAGAAAACGTCTCCCAGGGTCGATGTGATGATAAAAATGAGGAGATACAACAGTTAATGGGAGTTATCCTTTTGAAATTAAAAGCAATTTTATTATTTATTTATGTAGTTATGCATATGTGCATGTAGGTTTGTGCATGTGTGTGTGCAGGGGCCCGTGGAGGCCAAAAGGGGGCAGCAGAGCCTACCCCTGGAACTGGAGTTAATGCTAATTATGAGCCACTTGACATGCACACTGGGAACTGAGCTTAGGTCTTCGGCAAGAACAGCAATTGCACTTGACAACTGAGCCTTCTCTTCAGTATCCCCATTGTGAATTTTTTGTTTTTATTACTTGTAGTATCTGCTACTTAGTAACCCCTGATGATGTTTCTAGTACTAACAGGAAACATGGATTTTCAGTGTGGCTACAAAGTGTCTGGAACCATCAAGGGCTGTGTGCCTGAAGCTCGGCAGTGCTGTCGCCCTGTGGTGGAGCAGCTACAAACATGCAACATCTGCGAGAGGCTTCAACAAGTCAACAACGCAGCTCTGAGCAGTGACTGGCATCACCGAGTTCTATCCGTGGGTCCCACACAGTGGAAGAGGAGAACTGACCCCTGTGTTCTGCTCTGCTCTCCCGACACTCACTGTTTCGTGTGTGTGCCAACAAAATACAGTCGTAGCAAACAAAATCTAAGGCTGATAAAACCAATATATATATCTTATCCCTTACGTAATTTCCAAAACGTAGTATGGAAACATGTGTTTTAGCTTATTAATAACACAAACAAATGACACCCCCCCGACATACACGCAACACACCTAAGAATGAAATGAGAACCTGTTGTCTTATTTCAGCAGCCCAGCGTAGCTCTGAGAGGGAAGAAATGTAAGAATCAGTCGCCGTGTGAACAACTGAAGCCTGGCAGGATGTTCAGACTGACAGTTTAACCCTTACAGAGTTCTTGAGGACCCCAGGGAGCCATTTATAAAGGCACAACACCAGATGGGCTTCTGGGGAACTGCTCAGCAAGATGGATGCGAAGAAAGAGGTAGAGGCTTTGGTCTCATCAGAAAAGGAACAAGCTACACAGTCACATTGAGGCTGCTTCGCTGACAACGCCTCCTATCATCTATCTACCCAGGCTGCCCCCTGAGTGCCCACCAGAAGTTGATGGTGCACACTGCTAGGGTTTGCCTGCTTGTTTCTCTCCGTGGCACAGGCTGGCCTTAAATTTCCATCCCTCCTGAGTACTGGGTGCTCACTGCCACCCCCAGATCTATCAGTTCTTGCCAACAAATCCCTCTAGGGATTTAGAGCAGCAGAAAGATGACAGGGGATGATGCTTGACTCAGCTGCACCAAACAGCCTCAGCTTTGTGAAATGGAATTGACCTTCACTGCCATTCAGAGGAAGAGAGGAAGACACTCCTTACTTAAATAGAAAAAAAAAACCCCATGGTTATATGCACTTTATGATATCTAAAAGAGCAGGAAAAATAACCACAATCTATAAACCAGCAGATAGAGCACTTTTAGCACAATTGACTAACCTGCCCGGAGATGGTGGGGACACCTTTGTGACAGATAATAAAACTCACTTAGACACTGCCTACTGTCTGCTAATGATGCCCCTGTGTTCTCAGGTCAATAATACAAATTACATTAAGATTTCCTGAAGGCATAAAATTCTATTAAAATGCCATGAGATTAGATCATGTAAAAAAAAAATCAACAACAAATAGCAGTCTTGGGAGAAAAGAGCAACATTTAAATAAAATACCTCCAATTTCCCATGAACTCGAGTACCAGCTTCTACTCTATCATGTTTTCACAGTCGCTCTGACAGGAAAGTCAGACCCGGGGCAGGACCTTTATTTCAGAACACGGGGTCACTGGAGGCTGCCGACTGGCTCCTGGGGAACCATTGGACCATCATCGCTCCTGGGGAACCATTGGACCATCATCGCTCCTGGGGAACCATTGGACCATCATCTTGCTGCTCTCATATAAATCTTAATTCTCATCCTGGAATGAGACCAATTGCAGAAGAAGGAGCCCACAGTTACAGATAATTCACGGAAGAGGCCATTTTCCTGGGGAAAGGGAGACCAGGCCAGAGTGGCTGAAACCTGGAGGGTCTGAAGAAGGTTACTGGAGACTTCTCCCTCGTTCAGGCTTTTCGTGTCCTAAGCCCTAAGTCCTGTTTTATCCAACCCCTTCATTCCTGGAAACCATGGCAATTCTTCGCATTTCTGACTTAAGTTGTGTGTCACAGCTGTGCCAGGACAAGCTCTCTTGTGGATTTCAGGTACCCAGCGAATCTGTGAGACTCACCCTGCTGCTCTAAGTATGTGATCTTTTTGTTTTTCAACACAGGGTTTTTCTGTGTAGCCCTGGCTATCCTGGAACTTGCTTTGTAGACCAGGCTGGTCTCAAACTCAGAGATCCACAATGCCTCCTGAGTGCTGGGAGTTAATTAAGGCATGCGCCACCATTGCCCTGCAAGTGTGTGGTCTTCTGAGAAGAATACTCATTGTTCGTTCTCTCTTCCTTTCCATTCTCCCCTTTCTGGGAGTCAGGCATAGAGCTACAATTTCCCAGATTTTCAAAACCAAACCAAACCGAAGACCCCCAAGATCACTACTTAGAAGTAATCAGTATATAAAGGGCACACCCGTGTCCTTGGTCCCTGTAAGGATCTGCCATTGTGTTGACTTACCCGAATCACAGTATCTGTTAGGCAATCTGTGAGAATCATCCTCTGGGGAACTTTGGTTTGCCTCTTCCTAGCAAGTTTTCTCACTTGGAATGCTCTCCTCCGATGAGTGCTCTGGTAATGCGCTGGCAATGCCTCAAGACTAAATACACACAGACATGCAGAAACATCCAAGTTCCCACCCTTGCTGAGGAGTTCTCAATGGACAGAAGGAGGGAGCGCCAGGGACCTGAGAAAATACCACCCTACCTGCAAGAGGGAGGCCTGCTCCATCGTGCCGGGAGATCTTGGCTAAACTCATCATGGAGAGTTAGTGGGTGTGCCCTGACGTCTCAACCCTCTGCTCTGTCCATCCACCCCTTCTCCTCTGGAAGGAATATGACTTCAAGAAGCCATTTTGATTTTAAGTTTAATCTTGTTTTGCAAAGTCAAGGCTCTGACTTCAGCCCTGTGAGTGCCAGGCAGGTACTGTGTCCCTGAGCCATGCATGCCCCTAGCCCCAATAGTTCAGTTGCATTTTTATTCCGAATAAAGTTATTTAACATTATGATAGAAAGTAAGAAAATTTGGTGAAAGTTGCCCCACTGCCTCTCACTGCAAACAGAAGAGGCAGGACTTAACAAAGTAGCGATATATTAAAAACCGAGAAACAAAGGTTCACGGATCATAAGGCGTCGGTACAGAAACTTAAAGCCTTCGTGTCTGAGAACCTTTATGAGCTCATTTGAATAGAGCAAAACAAGTATGCAGTTTGTTAGACACCGCGGATTTATAAAGCCAGAGGATTAAGTCCTTAACCTTTACTCAAAAAGGATTAGTTAGGATAACTTTTATATTTCACATTAAGACGGAAGCTCCAAATTAAATAGTGTACAATGGTCCATGCTAAAGGAACCTCTCTCAGGTTGAAGCAGAGCCCAGGTCTGCCATTTCGTCATGACAGTTGGCTTCAAAGCAACATATATTATTTCATCCTTGAATTAGTTATGGAAAAGCTCTAGTGTGCACAGTCTGTGTGTATTTAATTGCATCATAATATATTCATAATCTATTCAAATGAGGAAATACAAATAACACGTCTGAATAGGGTTCTCACTTTGGGAGGCACAGAGAAATTAGTAAATTAATGTAGAGGTTGATTAGTAAAAGACACCCTACCGACCTAAATGACTTTACCTGCTGAGCAGTGTGTACACAGGGACTAATTTACAGACGGAGAAAACCTTATTGTTTATTCTCCCTTCCTCTTCAGGGATTGCAGACGGCCTTTCTAGACGGTACAGTAGGCTTGCAAGCACAGACGAGGGGCCGTGCTAATCCAGGCAGATGATGTAAGAAGAAAGTGCGAGTTCTGTTACATGCGAAGATGCAAATTTCGCTTAGCTTTCGTAGCATAAGGAGAATCGTGAATCGAGGAGCACAGTAATGTCCCCCTACTCAGCTTCTCTACTGGCCTTAGTCCCTCTGCTAGAATGGCTTAGGAGATATTTGGTTGGCGAAAGGTGGGTATGGTTATACGTCATTGTTCCTGAGTGTGAGGTGCGGAGCTGAGCGGTTCCGTGAAGTCCAACTTATTTCCGTGGTAACACCAAGACTTCACTTGCTCTATACTGCACTGGGATTGGCTGGTGACAGACGGTGGGGCACTACTAAACAAATGACACCAACAACTGTTGCACCATTTACTTACACACACAAAATAAAAATCCAGTATCACTGATTAAACAACAAAAGTCACTAATTGTATTAGTTTCTGGGTGCAGGTCTCTCCCAGGATTCTGTATGACCAAGTACCCACAATGCAGTTCTGTGTGCTGGAGTCAGCTGGAAGTTCATGGAAGGTGCTGGTACTGCTGTTTGAACAGGAACCAGAGTTCAGGTGGGAGATTCTTGGTGGCCTTAATCAGTGTGGTTTGATTATTAAATGATGAAATATATTAGTGTTAGGGAGGTTTGAGGTAAATTGCTATTTTCCAAATGAGAAACACATGAGATTTCAGTCATGAGTATATAAAAGTTCCAAAGACACTGGTGTGGTTTAATATGGGCATGACAGTAGGTCACTGATAGATATGGTGCCAAATGCCACCTGGAAATTAATCTGTAAACCCACTCATCGGGTTGGGGTGTGGAACCAGGGAACACCATCCCGATTCCTTGAAAACACCCTCCTTTTTCAAGCAGCTGCTTGCATTTGAAAATAATCCCAACAGCAGTGCTAAAGGACAACACCCCCCCCCCCCCCGCCAAGCACATGATTTGGGAAAGCTCCGAGTGCGAGACTCTTGCCTTCCTTTCTTACATTTGAAAACGTCAAGCAAAAAGGGAATCATGAGAAAAAGAAAAGATCTAGAACAATGCCTCTTGTCTCAAGAAATATTGTTATTCCCAATATTAGTGTTGGTTATAGTTCCCACAAATAGTTACTTTTAAAGATAAGTATTATGTTATTGCAGAATTATTGCACTTATTGCAAATTTAAGTATTCAAATACTTTAAAGCATCTCAATTTTACTTTCTAATAATATTAATGTTGATAGACATATTAGCCAGAGTTCTCTGGAGTCATCAATAATTTTTAAGACTATAGAAAGTTTTCTGAAGCTAAAATGACAACCACTAGACTCAATAGAGACTTTAAATATTAAAAATTAGATGAACTTTTTAACCGACAAATTTACATTCATGACACGCAACATTCCATTTTGATGTATATTACATTGTAAGATTGCTACATGGATGCAGCCACCCAGGTGCTATGGTTTTGTGTGGGAAAGAATTCTTACAATGCGCTGCTCTCAAGGGCAGAACTATAGTCATTAACTGTACACACCCAGGGACACAACAGCCCTAACTGAAATTTCCTACTACTCTGTTACTATTGAAAGTTCTGTCTATATGAGCAGTGACTCCACAGAGATCATCGGAATTATAGCCCCAGCAGACTCTGAGACCTTGGCTGGGCCACTTAGCCACACTCAGGCCCAGCTCCTGCATATAGGACAGAAATGATAACAAGACAAGGCTGGCAACACTACCTAAGTAGAGCTGTAAGGATGTGGGACAACCCCCTGAAGACACCTACCACCCGCACCGAATGGATGCTCTCTGGGGTCATGTTTTGAGAGCAACCCTCCTGCAGTCCACAGGAACAACTTTTGGAGACTTTCAGATGTCTGTGTGAGTGTTTTGGAAAACATAGTTTTTCCACCATTGCTTCATGGAATGTAGGAAACATTGTAAGAAGGATTTTGTGTTTATTTTTTTATATTTTTATAGAAAGCTAGGTAAAAATTGTAATCTCTCATCTTTGGAAGACTCATCCTTTCTAGCATTGGCCATGACCAGCCTTATGTTTGGGACTCTTCTTGCCCTGAGTCCTTTTGGATGAATAAAGCCAGAAGAAAGAGGCTCTGCACGCCAGTGTGATGATTTAGAATTCTGTGTAACCGAAGGGAAAGGATTCACTCATGTCCCCGCCAGCAAAGAGGGCACTTTGTGTTCACTAAAAACAGTCTCAGGATGCTGGCAGGATTGTTAACCTTCAGAGCAAATCGAAGGTACATCTGTCTCCATTTCATGACTGGGAAAACTGAGCCTTAGAGAACTTTAACAATTGTAGAAAGATGGAGAGAGAAAAATAGCAAAAAGGTAAACCTTTTTTTTAGCAGAAGAGGAACAAATGATTCTTTTGGGTGCATGAGTGCCTGTGTGTGCTCCTGTGTATGTGTGTGTGCTTGTGTGTGTTCATGTGTATGTGTGTGTGTGTATGTGTGTGCTCATGTGTATGTGTGTGTGTGCTTCTGTGTGCTCATGTGTATGTGTGTGTGCTTCTGTGTGCTCATGTGTATGTGTGTGCTCATGTGTATGTGTGTGTGCTTCTGTGTGCTCATGTGTATGTGTGTGCTCATGTGTATGTGTGTGTGCTTCTGTGTGCTTGTGTGTGCTCATGTGTATGTGTGTGTGCATGTGTGTATACAGAAGTGTGTATGTAGAGGTCAGAGATTGACTTCAGATATTTTTCTTAGTGATTTTTCATTTTGTTTTTTGAGACAGGGCCTCTCATTGAACCAACGAGTTGTGGAAAGCTGAGCCTGTAAAATTCTAACCTGCTAGGAGGTGGCTATACCAAGAAAGGGGGTACAGATGCAATGACCACTTGAATGAGCCACGATTGTATCTTCCAGTTTGGGCTTCACTTTCCCATATCCTTACACCCCAGAAGAGTGCCCTAGAAGGAGTGCTAATGCCACCATATTATAAGAATCAATGTAAGTCTAACTTCAGTTACTTGCCCCTATCCATTTAAAGGGTAGTATGGTAGTTTGAATGTAATTAGCCCCCACAATCTCACAGAGTGTGCCACTATTAGGCGGTATGGCTTTCTTGGAGAAAGTGTGTCCCTGTGGGATGGGCTTTGAGGTTTCCTATGCTCAGGGTACCACCCAGCATCTCAGTTGGCTGCCTGTTGTCTGAAAGATGTAGGACTCTCAGCTATTCTTCAGCACTGTGTCTGTCTGCATGCTGCTATGCTCTATGCCATGATGATGATGGACTGTGAAGGAGGTGGGTCTTGTATCTTATCTGTTGCTTTCATTGGTTAACTAATAAAGAAAACTGCTTGGCCTGATAGGACAGAAAATTAGGTAGGCGGAGTAGACAGAACAGAATGCTGGGAGAAAGAAGCCGAGTCAGGCAGTTGCCATGATTCTCCCACCCGATACAGCTGCAGGTTAAGATCTTCCCTGGTAAGCCACCTCGTGGGCTACACAGATTATTAGAAATGGGTTAGATCAATATGTAAGAGCTAGCCAATAAGAGGCTGGAACTAATGGGCCAGGCAGTGTTTAAAAGAATACAGTTTCCATGTAATTATTTCGGGGCATAAGCTAGCAGGCGGCCAGGAGCCGGGTGGCAGGAATGCAGCCCACAGCTCCTTCAACAGGACTGAACCTCTGAAATTGTAACTAAGCCACTTCAATTAAATACTTTCCTTATAAGAGTTGCTGTGGTTGGCCAGGCGGTGGTGGCACACGCCTTTAATCCCAGCACTCGGGAGGCAGAGGCAGGCGGGTCTTTGTGAGTTCAAGGCCAGCCTGGTCTACCAGAGCTAGTTCCAGGACAGACTCCAAAGCTACAGAGAAACCCTGTCTCAAAAACAAAACAAAACAAAAAACAAACAAACAAAAAGAGTTGCTGTGGTCATTGAGTCTATTCACAGCAATAAAATTCTCAACTATGACAGGGAGTTTATGAAAATGCATTTGTTAAAGTAAGTGCTGAGCCATTAATGACTAAATTATATATATATATGATTTTATTCACATGAGTCTATCTATCTATCTATCTATCTATCTATCTACCTATCTATCTACAACATGTATGCCTGCTGCCTGTGGAGGTGAGAAGAGGGTGTCGAATTCCCTGAAACTGGAGTTACAAGTGATTGTGAATCAACATGTGGGTGCTGGGAAATAAACCTGGGCCCTCTGCAAGAGCGACCAGTTCTCTTAACTACTGAACCATCTTTTGAGCTCATAGGTGTAGCACGATTAATAAAAACCCAGAGACAGATATATTGGGATTCAACCTGAAGGTCAGAAAAGCAAAACAGCCAGCCACTGACTCTTACTGCTACCTCAGTTTGAAATGGCGATCCTGCCTCCAGGAATCTCAGAATGAGACTGTGTCTGAGAGTTGTCTCCTCCTGTTTTGTAATCATCTCTAGGATTAAAGGAATTAAAGGCATGCACCACTACTTGGTGCGGGACAATTCTGTATTCTGTCAATTATGTTTTAAATAAACGCTGATTGGCTAGTAGCCAGGCAGGAAATATAGGTGGGACAACCAGACAGGAAGTAGAGGCGGGGCAATGAGAACAGAATTATTCTGGGAAGAAGGAACCCCTTTCCCCATAGTCCTGTCCAGACATGGAAGAAGGAAGAGGTGCCCTACCTTGCTGAAAAAGGTACCGAGCCATGTGGCTAACAAAGATAAGAATAATGGGTTAATATAAGTTGAGCTAATACGAAGCCTGAGCTAATAGGCCAATCAGTTTACAATTTATATAGACCTCTGTGTGATTTTCTTTGAAACATACCAGCTGTGGGACTTGGTGGGAGGACAGAAACCAAGCAGGCCCTTATGTTACAACTACTGCCCAGTTTCTATGGCAAACTAGTGTGGCTGCTGGGATTAAAGGTATGTGTTACACTGCCTGGTCTGTAAGGTTTACCAGTGGAGTTGTTTTACTCTCTGATCTTCAGGCAAGCTTTATTTACTAAAATGCAAATGAAATATCACTACATGTAGATTAAGTTATTATTATTATTATTATTATTATTATTTGATTTTTTTTGAGACAGTTTTCTCTGTGTAGCCCTGGCTGTTCTGGAACTCGCTCTGTAGACCAGGCTGGCCAAAACCTCACAGAGATCCGCCTGCCTCTGCCTCCTGAGGGCTGGGATTAAAGATGTGTGCCACCACGGCCTGGTGGCTAAATTAGTTTTTATAATCTGGTGATTAGTCACCATATCAAGTACAGAAACTTCATTATAGACCTCTGGATGGTCATAAATCATAACTGAATATTTCATACAAAACTAGAAACCCCTTTTTACATTAAAAGCAAGGTACAGAAATTTAAATATGCAGCTTAAACTATTTAAGAACAAATGTTAATACATATCATATTCCTTTTCTTTTCTCCATTAAAATTTTTTATTGACGCAAAACCCCAAAACTACTAAGCTGTAAGAAGAGAGAAAATTTCAGAAGCATCACGGCTCAGGCACAGGTAGACTCTCTGGTGTGGATGCTTTTTAGCATTCAGACAATTTAAGAGCTTTCTAAACATCTTGTGAAAATTAAACAAGACTCCTTCCCTGGCAAGCCTCCAGGGAGCCCAGAAAGAAACAGACCAAGTGTGAAGAACGAGAGTTTTAGGGTTTCCATTGGTGCAATTAAACACCATGCTAGAAGCAGTGTGTATTGGGGGGAAGAGTTTATCTCAGTTTATACTTCCAGGGAACAGAGCATCACTGAGGGAGTCAGGGCAGGAAGTCACCGCAGGAGCCAGTGGGTAGGAACAGAAGCAGGAACTCTGCTCACTGGCTTGTTTCTCACAGCTTACTCAACTTGCTCCTTATAATACCACCTGCCTAGTGATGGCACTGCCCATGGTAGGTTGGCACTCCTGAATCAATCACTAATCAAGACAATGCCCTACAGGCTTGCACACAAGCCAGTGTTTCTGGCCTTTTCTTAATTGAAGTTCCGTAGTATCAGATGACTATAGCATGTGTCAAGTTGACATAAAAACTAGCTAATACAGTCTAGGACATTTTGAATTAAAAAAAAATTGAGGGGCTGGAGTGATGGCTCAATGATTAAGAGCACTGACTGCTCTTCCAGAGGACCCAGGTTCAATTCCCACCACCTACATGGCAGCTCACAACTGTCTGTACCTCCAGGATCTAACACCCTCACAGAGACACACATGCAGGCAAAATACCAATGCACATAACATAGAAATAAATTTAAAAAAAGACTTCAAATGTTCATGTAAAATTGTATGGCCTTGACCTCATATGTTTCTAAGGATGCTCAGGCTTGGTCTATGAAACCCAGGAGGATTTTGAAAACTTTTTTGTGTGCTTTCATCTATTTTTGTTAATTTGTTTTGGTTTTGCTTTTTGAGACAGGTCTCATGATACAGCCTTGGATGTCCTGGAACTCACTTTGGAGGCCAGGCTGGCTTTGAACTCACAGAGATCCACCTGCCTCTGCCTCCCAAGGGTTTGTTCAGATTAAGCCACCATACCCAGTTGAATTTTGACATCTTAAACTCACTGTTTAGTGCACTCGTCATTATTTTTCATAGTTCAAAAGTCTCCTAATGTCACAGTTTTTATATGAAGTAGGGAACTTCAAGGGAAAGGCTTTTAGAGACAGGGAGACGTTTCAGTGGATAACTGCTTGTGTCACCAGATAAGCTTGTCAGTCTGACTTCATCCCTCGAGTGCACATGAGGGTGAAGGAGACCCTCTGACCACCACATGTGTGTGGCAGCATGCCCATCCCATGCACACACATACACACACAATAATAAGAGATAAAGAAAGGATGGGGCATTGAAAAATGCCACGACCTAGCAATTTGGTAAGACGTCTGAAAAGCAAGGTAAAGAAGGCAGAACTGTCCATACTGGAAGCACCACATTGAAGCCTCCATCGCGGGAAGACTGACACAAAACCCTAACTCCTCATCTGGGTCACAGAGGTGCCCGGTTACCCTGCAGGGCAGTGACACAGAGTCTAAACCAAGCCAGCATTAATGTCATTGCTTTGGTTATGTGGGGTCGTACACAGCTCATAAAGCAACTGTCAGCCAATGACACGGCTTCAGGACTTCCGCAATGCAGCCGAATCACTCACCTTCTCCATGGGGAACACACAACAAGGCCGTCGATGGAGCATTTTCTAAGTTACAGGTTTTGTTTTCTTTGAAGTATGGTCTCACTGTGTAGTCCCTGATAGCCCGGAATTTAGGTAGACTAGGCTGGCCTACACTCACAGAGAACTGTCTACATTTGCCTTGAGAGTGTTAAGATTAGGGCGTGGGTAACCATAATCCACAAATCAACTGGTTTTATGATACTTATTAAATCGTTTTTTGTGGAATTAAAATATTTTTATTAGTCTATTAATTATACACATGGACTTCACAAGATTGTTCATACATGTGCGCATGTATATGTATGTGCGTATATTTTGATCATATTCACCCTGCTACCCCCTCTTCTGTTAATCTCTCTCTTTCCAGCTAGCCACCCTTTTTCTTCTTTTTCTCTCTCTCCTTTTTCTTGTGATTCAATTAGTTTAAGTATGGTTGCTTACAGGAACATGGCTGAGGGTTATTTACAAGAACATGGACACTTATCCGGGGGCTACACCACTGAAGAAAATGTCTGTCCCTCCCTTAGCAAATATAAATTTTCTTAGGGAGAATGGTGGGTGCCTCATGAGATCCCCACTTCATGATTTTTTTGTGGAATTTTTAGCTTGCAGATGTCTTTCTGTGAAAGTGTGAATCTAACTGGTGTTCCAGGGATGTATCCTGTTTCCAGACAGCAAATTTTGCTGTTCCTATGAAATTTGTAACGAGCCATTTGGTGCCAGCTTTATGTTAACCCATTTAGTCAGCTTGAACGACTACACTAGCCGCTAACAATGAAACTTAATTCATATCAGGTGAACAGGGCGCTGCATCTGGGATCTGTTAGGACTCCAAGTTCGTGAGTTTATTTCGACAGGGAAAGGAAAAGACATGTTAACCACAGCTCTGATTCAGAATCCTGAGTTCAGCTGCTCTGTGGCCACTTGGATCTGGCCCATGGATCAATTATGACGCATCTCCCTCCCACATCTTGCTCTCCCAGTTTGAAATAAGCACAATGTGTTTTTTTTTTTTTTTTTTGGTCACCACCACCTATGAAATCTCTGCCTGGGCGGTACCCACACATTTTGGTTAGTCTTGCAAATTGCACATGCACATTTTCCTTCAAATGCTGCATCTTCTTGTGAGGAATTACATGTAGGCCATTTGACTGTCAATAGTTCAGTCATCCACTGACTCTTCCCAGGCCTGGGAGGACATTAGCCATGCTCGCAACCCACGTGGAGGGTCTGGCCATGCATTTCTGGATTTGGAAGACCATGTTGGAATGTGAGTTCAAGCAGGAAAAGTCATGAAAGCCGATTATTATCCCCAAAGTGTCAAGCGTTGAATGACGCCAGTGTGAATGGTGCCAGGGGTGGCGACAGTGCCGGCTCGAATGTTTTCCAGAAAGAGTCTTGTTTTTCTTGTCCAATGCGAAGGGCTGGAGCAGGACAAGATCCAGCATCCCTTGAAAATTTTCTTTCACCTCATGTGATATCTCCACTATAATTTCCTTATTCATGGGTGGACTGAGCAGATATTTCAGAAAGATGAACGTTTTTGTTTTATAAATTATTTGTGTGTGTGTGTGTGTGTGTGTGTGTGTGTGTGTGAAGAAAGGGGACAGTGGATAGAAGTTGGTTCTCTCCTTCCACCATGTGGATCCTGGGATCCTTCAGGTCACTGGGTTTGTCCTTGGAAGCTTTTACCCATCTTGGGATCCAAGATGACCATTTTATGAGCTATAAGACACATTTAGACAGAAGGAGATGCCAACTTGCACATGAAAACAGACTGAAAAGTCAACGATGAGTTTTACCTTCAAGGGTTTCCCCTGTTCCTCATGGTTAATACATGAAAGCGTCACTGGGCTTTATGAAGGAGTACAAACACAAGCCAGACACAAATGCTGCCTGTTTCTCACTATTGATATGATTTGGAAGACAGCCTTTGTATATACATGTGGTGGAGAGAAAGTCGGTATGACAGCCGCAAATGCAGCAAACTGTTAACTGACTTCGGGGTCTTAGTGTTATTCTTTTGGGGTCTTTGTGTCTGTCCTTTGAATTTTCAGCGTGGTAGAGACTATCTTAAAATAAAAAGATTGTTTGCTTTGAAAACAAGTATTCTCAACTACCCAAGAGCCTGCGGTGATGTCAGGTCCCATCCAGCTGTGGGGACTCCGCCTGCTTCTCTTCACCTCTCTACTGCCTCTGGCACTGCGCTGTGACTTTAGGTGGCTTTTGGCAAACGGGTAAATACGGAGTGCTTACTGTTTCTTTGAAGTCCCAATTTTTTCAGGCTGTGTCTCTTCTGGTTAGCGCACACGTAGCACACTTGAGGGCGTAAGCAGGAGATGAGTCGGCCACGGAGCACAGGCCTCAGCAGCCAGAAGCTTCGGATGGGCCTGACCTCTTTGCCGCCGCTGCTCTCACTTAACAGTCTGCCCTGGCTCTCAACCACAGGGAAGTTGAAAGCTGGACTTTCTTTTTCTTCCTCTTCTCCCCGCCCCCTTGCCCCTTCATGCGCAGGCGCAGTACGCACTCAGTGTTGGCTGCAGGAACGTAGGAGTTAATATGGATGCAGATGCTCTCTTCCGTGCTCTTCAACTGGCTTCTTTTTCTTGCTTTCTCCACGAAGGTGACTGTGACCTTCCCGGGCTGGGCTAACCCAGAGTACGGAATCTGACCAGTGTGACTCTTCCGGAAGTGTCTTTCTGCTCAGAGCTGTGATGAACAAACTATGTTTGGGAAATGACGCACAGGCAGTGACACTCAGAGGAAAGATGATAAACCAGGGCACGGTCAGTGGGCAGCTGCATACTCAGCCTGTGTCATGAACCCTATATTATGTGCGTATGTTTCTAATGATGTTTGCATTAAGGGGTAAAAGACCTTGAAGGAGATGGGGGTGCTCCTGTGCCCAGGAACCTCTCAGAGTTGATAACTCTCTCCAGCTGCCCGGGTCACACAGTTATCATCAGCGCACACTGTTGCCTGCTGCTGGCTCATATACCAATATTCAGATTTTTGTCTTCCTCCCCATTCTGAAGGTTATCTCTCTGGTTGCTCTGAAAATTAGCTGACAACCATTTCCCATGATGCTCCAAGGGCTGTCAAGCTGTCTGTCAAGCTGTCAGCTGACCAATCGTTCCCATGGTTCTTTTAGACTTCCGTGTGATAAATTGAAAGGCCCTGTTATCTGTCTGTTGTGAAGGGGAGCTGTCTCGGCTTTGATAAGATATCACTTCTCCCAGGTGAGAGGTGGCTGACAGCGTGCCCAAGCAAATCAACACCTCAGAACTGAGCCGGGACCAGAAGCCGGGGCCACAGTTTATAGACAGCGTGAGCTGCCTTCTCTTTGGATTTAAGTTTCAGACTCATCCTTCCATGGTTACCAGCAGTTATTTCTCTTCCTAGCTCACGAATAACAAATGCTACCCTTTTCACCACAGATCTTCTTGTGATGTTTGGCGCATGGCACACAGGCTGCCCACCTCTTGAACAACAAACCCTGTTTCCCGATGTCGTACTCACCTACTTCCCATAAGAAATACATGAAACTATACACATTACTACCCAACAGATGAACTGTGAGATCTAGTATATAATGAAGTTAATTACTTGGGTCCGGGTAGGCATGATCAATGTGAGTTGGTATAAGTTTGGCATATGTTAACTTACACTTTTGTGTCGATTAGAAAAAAATGACGCTATGCCATATATTCAAGGTTTTACTATTAAAACTTTTCATTTCTTATTGTTGCATGTATATAACGTGCATACGGGAGGTCAGAGGACAAGTTTGTGGGGTTGGTTTTCTCCTCCAGACTCAGGTCACCAGGTTTGCATGACAAGCACTCGGGGAGCCAAAAATCCTTGATTTTTAAAAATGGTTCCGAATTATACTAGTATAGTAAAAGTTGAATTTCTGCACATGGTGCACCTAAGGGAAGGAGAGCAGCCTTAGCAGATCAAGGCTGCATGAAGAACGGGGCTAAGAAACTCCATAGCCAGGGCAGGGCTTTGAGGAGAAGGTGATCTGGGGGAAATCTCCCTGGAAATGGGTCAATTTCGGTCACAAACACAACCCTGCATTTAGGATCCACATTCTGTGGGTAACAGGCCAAGCTCCTAAACCCTGACTGTGCAAAGCATTCTTTTGCCCTTAGGGCTTGATCCGGCTGCCATCCCCTGTCTCCCACAGCTCCGGATGCATCCTGACTGGCTGTCACGGCACACAACCGATTATGCCTCCGGCAATCACTCAGGGAGGCAGTCTGCTGTGGTCTCTTCTGTTCTTGAGCAGGATGAAGGTATGGCCGCTGCTAACATCACCACCTTGTGTACAAACATGTTTTTACACACTCGCTCGTCGTTAGTGCCTGTGCCATCTCGCAAAGCAAGGCGGGGTTCCAGTGACGGACAACAGGTAAGTAACTTTGTAATTTGGAGTCTGAAGAAAGCAACCAAGGTTTGGTTTTTCCCTTCTTGACAATTAGTTATGCATGCAATACTCTGCTGTCAAATGAGCAAGATAGCCCGAAAGCCTCAGGACTGAGAATCTGTTAGACTGGGGGAGACGATGACTCAGGAGTCGAGAGAAAAAGATAGAGAGAGGGTTGGCAAGACAGCCCTACAGGTTGAGTCATTTCATACCGAACCTTCTACATTTGACACCCAGGACCCACACGGTGGAAGGAGAGCACTGACTACCACAGAGTCCTCTGACCTCCATATACACACCATGGCATGGGCACCCCACCACCTACAAATTAACAAACAAAAATGCAACCAACTTTTTAGAGATAAAGAAAAAGGATGAATCTCCCGTGGTGTCAGGCAAGCCCCTGACTCACAACCATGCTCACCGAGCCCTTCTGACTTGCAAACGGGCTAATATTTGATGCAACTGTTTACTTAAATGTACAATTTTGATGTCTGTCCAGTGAGGGAAACTTCTTGAGGTTCTGAACACCAGACTTTCCCCACAGGTGTCTGACAAGTCAGAGCACCCAGGAAGTGAAACTCCCAGTTGTTCTTGGAGAGCATCTACATTGACCACCGCATCACTTTTCCAAAGACAGAATCCTTATCCCTTCCTTCCTTTGGCTAAGATCAAGCAGAAGACATACCTGGTTGGCCAATGAGGGAGGAAGTGACTCTGGAGGAGAGACGGAGAATATCCGTGCAAGCCTCAGGGGATGCAAGTAAGAGTTCCGTGTTACTCTTCCTCTCAAAAACTTCCAATCATTTCTAGAAAAAAATATGAATTAATTTTACATTACGATTTCTCACAGGCTTTCTCCTTTGATAAGTGAACTCATATTACATTTTATTAGTGCATTGAGCTATGGTGTCCAGTCAGGGGGTAAAAAAATGCTTCCCTTGGATCTGAGTTTGATCCCTAAAACCTGAACTTAAAAAGCTAGGCCTGATGGTATGCACATGCCATCCTGGGCTAGGGAGGCAGACACGGGTTTATCCCTAGAACTTCCTGGCCCCTAGGCCTAGCCTAACGAGTGAGTTCCAGGCCAGTTAAAGACGTGCTTCAACAGAAAGTGACAGCTCCTGAGGAAAGATGCCTGGGGTTGGTGTTGGGCTTCACACACAGATGCACATATATGCACACATGCATGCAGACATATGCATAGGTATATAAATAAACAAATAAATATTTATTTGCTCACTTAACAGCAAAATAATAACGGTTATAAGCTGTTGAAAATAGTGTCTTAGCTAGGGTTTCTATTGCTGTGATAAAACACAGTGACTAAAAGCAACTTGGGAAGGAAAGGGTTTATTTCATCTTATCTCTCAGAACCAGCTTCATCCCTGAGGGAAGTCATGGCAGGAACTGAAGGCAGGAACTTGAAGGCAGGAGCTGATGCAGAGGCCATGGAGGGGTGCTGCTTAGTGGCTTGCTCCTTGTGGCTTGCTCAACCTGCTTTCTTAGAGCACCCGAAACAACCTGCCCAGGGATGGCCCCACTACAGTGGCCTAGAAACTCCCACATCAATCACTAATTAAGAAATCTTATGGGCCATTTTCTTAATTGAGAGCCTCTCTTCCCAAATGATTCTAACTTGTATCAAATTGACATAGACCAGTAGACAAGTAGTATCTCGTAGGTCTAGAGGTTTCATATTAAAGATAAAATCTGTTTATATGCTAAAATTCTTGCTTAGTGTTTTTCTTAAAGCAAATGATACCGACTCAAATTGTAACTGAATATATCTATGTGTGTGTGTGGTTTGCTTCTGTCTCTCCCTGAGAAACTTAGCCCAGTGAAGTTGTGACATTGGCTAGTGAAATTTTTGTCTAGTCTTGATTCCTCAGCATGATCTTCTATTACTAAATTGAAAAAAATCATGTCTATAACCATTCCATTCTGATACATCTGCTCTTGTGTGATCTCAGAAACTAAGGAGGGTCAGGTCCATCTTGGCTGGGAGTCTACCCGGGACTATCAGGTGCTATAGGATTTAAAAAAATCTTTCAAAAACAGTAGTGAACTCCATAGCATCTTTCTTTTTGAGAGCTTGTTTGGAGGTTCTAGCAGGGGAGCGCAGCTACTCATATACCCTTGACGGAAGACCGGTCCTCCTCTATTCGGGGAAGGTCGTCCTCTTCGACCGAGCGCGCAGCTTCGGGAGGGACGCACATGGAGCGGTGAGGGAGGAAGGGGACACCCGCCTAGCCAGCCAGATCAGCCGAATCAACCCTGGCGATCAATGGGGTGACAGATGTCGCAGCCAGATCGCCCTCACATCCGCATCTTTCTTTGTGAAATCAGTAAATGTGCACGAATTTATTATTGCTGTTATTATTTCATCCTATTTCCTAGATGTAGAGATGAGCTTCATTTCAGAAATAGAATCCAAACGAACAAATTACAAGATGCTGTGTTCATTCATGAATCAGTCACGTGACTAAAGTACTTACACACTGCTGTTATAAATCCGTAGTCTTCCCCAGTTCCAAAGCCACGATTCCCTAACTATGCAGATGCCATTGTACCTTCCTTCTAACTTCAGTGTACTTTGTTATGTGTAAAGGGCTGAATTTAGCCAGCCTGAATTATACGTATCTGCATTCTCTTGATTTATGTGGATTTGGGAGTGTCTTTATCCTTGACAATTTTTCTGATAAGTCAACTAGGAAAATTCCAAAGGCTTGATTTCACCCATTGTTATGGAAACTTCTTGTCAAACCCTGCAATTCTGGCCTCTGACTAGTGACATGTGGGCTACTGGGAGCAGATGCATTTCCTTGAGACAGTTTCTGCCACATTTCCCTGTGCTGTGGGATGCCCATGCTTCCAAGAGGGAACATGGTTTCCTTTAGGACTTGTGTGTGTGTGTGTGTGTGTGTGTGTGTGTGTGTGTGTCATGTCCTCGGAAGACAGAGAAAGGAACTGGATCCTCTGGCAGTTACAGGCAGTTATATGCCATCTGATGTGTGTGCTGAGAGCTGAACTTGGATGGATACTCTGCAAGAATAGCAAATAGTCTTTATTGTTTGTTTTGAGACAGGGTCTCACTATGTTCACTCTGGCTATACTGGAATCCACTACTTAGACCAGGCTGACCTCAATCACACAGAGACTGCCTGTCTCTGCTTTCCAAGTTCTGGGATCAAAGGTGTGGGTCACCTTGCCTTGCTAAACACAAGCACTCTTAACTCTGCAGCCATCTCTCCAGCCCACAAGGTTTCTTCTGTGTCAACAGTGATGACAGGGCAAGGCACAGGAGATCACAGGGACCAGAGAGATGAGAGAGGTGTTGGCCACCGAGCAAAAGAGCTCAAGCTGGCTGATCTCTGGTTCAAAGTCAGTCACCACTCTCACTCTTCTCTGGTCAGCAGAGGCCTCCAGTGCACGGGAAGGAAGGCTGCTCACCAGGAGCCTGATCCAGTGGAGGTACCATCTACCGATCAAGGGCTCCAAGCTGGACAGCCGGCCTGCTGCCGGGCTGTTAGTCCAACCCAGGAGGACCTTGATCCTTACTCCTATACTCTCAACTGGGGATTGCACAGTCATCCACCTACAAGGATGCACGCTTACACACGCGTGTGAGGAACCTGGGCTGGAAGGGATTGCAAAGAATACCAAGGTCAGTTTCCCATCGCTGTGGTTTGAGGAGGCTTCAGGCTTCTCCCCAGGAGCAATTTACTTGATGCTAAGCAATTGTTTCAGGTGTTTGATGTTTAAAAAGAACACTTGCAGCCTTTACAGGGAGAAAAAGAACTTGCCAAGTCTGCAAGCTGCCTAGTGGACACTGCTCCCCTTCCTGTTTGTGACCACCCTTGTCAAGTGCTGTGGGCATGCTGAATAAAGCTATAGCGTCAATGTGAGCTCCGTTGCTATCTGAAATTCTGCCACAGACATGGAAGATAGTACTGAAATATTTTAATAAAAATAAGTTTTGAAGACCTGGCAAGATGGTTCAGTGGTGAAGACCACGGGCTGTTCTTCCAGAGGATCTGGGGTATCCAGCATCCACGTGGCAGCTCACAACCTTCTGAAAGTCCAGTTCCAGGGAATCCAAAGTTTCTTCAGCCACTGCATGCACATGGCACATACATATACATACATACAAGCAGAACACTCATACAGATAAAATAATAAATAAAAATAATGTCTGAGATTACAAGCCTGCACTAGAATAACATGTATTTTTATCTCCCACCCTTTCCCGAGGCAGTACCTCACGTAACCCAGGTTGGCCTCATATTTAATATGCTACAACAATGACCTTGAATCACGATTTTTCTGCCTCTACTCCCCAAATTACAGGGATGACTTTGTCACCAGGCCCAGTTTTATGTAGTGCTGGGGACCAAACCCAGGCTTCACGCATGCTGCAAACCCCTCCACCAACTGAGCCATACCCCCAGCCCTGAAATATCCCATTTTAAACTGGATGTACATCGGAGGGTTAACAAACGCGGTATGGTGGGAATTGCTGGGCAATTTCTTACTCTTCCCTAGATATCCAGACCGTTCAACATTACCACAGCACAAACCCCACAGCCAGTGTTCTCCTTGGCAAAGGCCTGAGCTCACTTCTCTGCCGGAGATGTTAGGGAGAGGCCGCTTAGATGAAGATGAAGCTGAGCACACCAGGACCACTTACAAGCAAAGAAGAAACATTGGTATTTCTTGTCAACTAACTTTATTTCCAAAAATCAAATTCATGACGTCCTTTACACAGCAACTCTGGGACGTGAAAGAGGCCATCTCATTGGATGCATCAAGCCGGAGAAACTTTCTGCCGTTTCCTGGTTAAAATTTCTTTTCTTATCCTGCCATGTCCTATCTTCCCGCAGCTTGAATTACCCTCTTTCCCTCAGAGTGGTAAGGCAGTGAAAAGATGTTTGTTCTGCTGATTAACTTTATTACCCTGATAACTCCCTGCAGCCTGTGAGGAAAACAATTACCGGGACCCCCCCTCCTATTTTTTTTTTTTTTGCCAGTAGGGGTAAGAAAAAAGGGGGGGAAAAAGGACAAAAAAGACTATTAATTAGAATGGAGGCCCAGGTCCCTGCCACGTTCCCAGGCCCTCGAGCAGGATAGCATTACATTGTCAGTAGTAATTTAGCTCTCATCTGTCTGCGCTAATTATTGTCACATTCATCAAATTCATCAACAAAAGTGCTCTCAGAAGGATTGCATATTTGCTGGTAATACAGCATAAACTGGTGTTACCCATCACCACATTGGTGATTGTGAGAGGGACACAACTTATTCATCCCTAATTAGAGCAAGCTGGGTAATTAATTATGCATTCCGCCTTATTACTTCTGAGTTCCCAGATATTGTTTGTCTAAAAAGGGGGAGAGAGAGCAGGAGAGAGGAGCTTGAAAAAAAAAAAAAAAGCAAGGAAAAAAAAAAAGGAGAAAAGGGGGAAAAAGGGTGATGTGTTTTGTCACATGTGCGGCGCCATAATTCCCACCTGACAAAATGGCTGAATCGGCGCAAAATTGCGAGTTGTCAGCGGCAGAATAAACCGCGGCAATAGCTGATTAGCGATCAGCACCTGTGACAGGTGCTGTACGGGACTGTAAACTTGGTTTGATTAACAGTCACTGGACGAATAAATATTAGTGACAGTCACCGGAGAGCAAGTTTGCTTGTTTGCTTCCTGTTAACACATCACATGCGTTAAAGTTATTGATATTTCTGTCTGAGACACTGTATTTTTTTTTTTATCTGCCAACACTGGCAGGGAGTTCTAATGGATTGTGTTTATTTCTGTTCTGTTATTTTATTTCAAAGTTAAAATTGTATTTTGACAGGATGACCTATAGGGGCTTAAATTCACCAGGTATGGAAGAAAAACAAAAACAAAAAAACAACAACAAAAACCCCCAAGAAAACAACAAAAACAACTCAGATTCACATTTGGTTTGATGCTCACCTGCTAGCAATCTCTCTCTCTCTGTTTGTGTATACATGTATGTGTCTACATCCATTACACTTCTTTACACATATGTACAATAATAGCTAAAGAAGGTTCAGGCAAAAAACAAAACAAAACAAAACAAAAAAAGCCACAAGCACTCACTTAGAAGGTGCGTTAAGCCTAGTTTTTAAATGTTTCTGTCTATTCTGAGAATATTGGTGGTGAGAGCCCAGAGTTGAAAGGACTGTTCTCTTTAGCTAGGTATACAAAGTGAAGCCTTTGCCAGCCTGAGTGCTTTCGGGGAGTTGTCCAGTGGGACTGGGAGTGGTGGGGAATGGGAGGGGGGGGGAGGGGAGATGGGGGGGGAGGCGGTAGACAACAACTTAACCTGCAAGAAAGAGTGAGTGGAAGGAACATGTTTTGTTTTAAAATCTTGTGTGTGTGTGTGTGCATATGCAAGAGAGAGAGAGAGAGACAGATAGACAGACACAGAAAGAGAGAGATGGAGAGAGAGAGACAAAGAGAGAAATCAGGGTCTCATGTAGCCCAGGCCAGACACACACATACACACACACACACACACACACACACACACACACACACACACAGCCAGAGAGAGAAATCAAAGTCTCTCATGTAGCTCAGGCTGGCCTCAGACTCCCTGGACCTCTTGTTTCTCCTTCCTTCTGGGTGCTGGGTGCAGATGCACGCGGCTACTCCGCCCAGTTTCTGTGGTGTGGGATAGAACCCAGACCTCTGTGTAAGGTGATGAACTTAGATCTGCCCCTGGCCTCTTTGTTTAGATTATAATTATAATAGAAGACACTGCCTTCACTGTGGTAGCTTTGCATGTTTGTAATATGTCTTGAGAGGTTAAGATTGGGATCCCGAAGACCAGATTGCAAATCTCAGTGTGAGCCTAGCTATGGTGTTAAATCTGCCAGAGTTTTTTGCTTTCTTGTGGGTTAGTGGGGACACTGTCAACACACACATATGGAAACGAGACACCTTAATGGAGCCTGCCACAGGCAGTGCCAAGTAACAACTTAATCACGTGCACACAACATTCAGGTAGCCTCCAGTTTCTGCTTCACACGGGGAGTTACTTTAACACCAACCAATTGCCCTTTTTCCTCCTCAGAATAAACCAGCGGCCAAAGTTAAAACAACATTATGTCCATTTATCCCAGAGTGAAAAATCAAGATAAGAGACTTCCCAGTCATGACACCCCAAGGAGCCAGTGGGAGTCACTGAGAGGCTTCTGGAGGCACAAAGCCGATCTTGTGAGGCGGAAACTGGAGAGGCCCTCCTGCCCTTTCACCAGGCTCCTATAGAGAAGTTCTGGGTGATAGTAGAGACCCCTGAGAGTGGCATTTAGTGCCATCATGTGTTTGGATGGGACTGAGATAACTACCAAATATCAACAGCAAACACAGCGGTAGCAAGGCAAGCTCACCCTGTCCATTTAATAGAGCATGGGTTCTATAAGAAAGCAAGCCGAGCAAGCCATGGGAAGCAAGCCTCTGCAGAGTGCCTGCCTCCAGGTTCCTGCCCTGACTTCCTCCGTGATGTGGAAGTGTAAGCCAAACGAACCCTTTTCCTCCAACTTGCTTTTTGGTCATGGTACTTCATCACAGCAGCAATAGAAACCCCAAGATAATATGCCTGCTGGGTCACCTTCAGTTCATAATATCTAACTCACAGGCATGTACTGCATGTTCATAGTTCATAGCTGATGGCCATCTGGTTGGTTCCTTCACTGCCTGTGCCTGCTGAGTTGTTATAGCAAAACCAGCAAGTCCAACAAAACCAGGAATATTTATTATGTGGTCCTTCTTAGAAAATGTTCGTTTCTACTGAAGAACAGTGTTGTTCAAGGTTTGGGACCACCCGAGACAAGCAAACAAATCGCACAGAATCTTCTCGACCCATTTTCAGAATCAGTGTGTTGTTATTCTGCATTCCCCACCAGCTGCCTCAGGACCACTGTGGTGGATCGGAGCCTTGGACCACAAATCTCCCCATTGGAGGCTCGGATCTGCCTGGTAAAGGAGAGGTCTTTCAGGATGGATGCCCTTCAACTAAGCACACGAGACTGAGCAGGAGCCTAGAACCCCAAGTGTGCGATTCCTGTCCACAGGGCGCTGGGAGGCTGCGTGTGCACAGTTTATTTCTAACAGTGGGAAGGAGATGAGATCATTGGATACTTAGACTGTTCAAAGACCTCAATCTGATACCGATGTACTGGCTTGCCCCACTAGCATTCAACTGCAATATTGTATAAACACTTATAGTGGGGTGTGTGTGTGTGTGTGTGTGTGTATGTGTGTGTGTGTGCGCGTGCACACATGCATGTGTATGGTGTACTTAACCATAAAGACATATGTGGAGGCCAGGAACTGACAATAAGATGTCTTTGTCAATCACTCTCCTTTGTTTCTCTCTCTCTCTCTCTCTCTCTTTCTCTCTCTCTCTCTCTCTTTCTTTCTTTCTCTCTGTCAAGCCAGGTCTCTTTCTGTCATTGAACTATACCATTTTAGCTAGGCTCAGTGATGTCTCTCACCCAGGACCTGATTTTCTCCACCCTCTCCTTGCGCTCCTCCCTCCCCCCCATTGCTGAGGTTACAGGACACATGCTACAATGCCTGGCTTTGTTGTGGGCTGAGGATCCAGATCTTAAGTTCTCCTGCTTATACAGCCAGCACTTGTCCTGACTCCCAGCCCCTATGGTATGTTTTAAAAACAATTAAAGAGCCGAGCAGGAAGCCTCTGGACATAAATAGTGATGAATGTTTAAAGAGAAAATGCTAATTACCCAGGCTCATCATTATGAATTACAGTATATACTGGCTTATCACACTGTGCCCTACAAATAGGTACGGTTATTATAGGCCAATTAAAGTAAATAACAAAATAAATGCAAACAAATGTGAGATGAAATGGTTCACTGAAAAGCTGCATCAAGGTTTGTTCTTACCAGTCTTGGTAAGCTGCAAACAGAAATGGCCAGGATGAAAGGGGGGCGGTGTTACATTATGGACCTCTGGAAACAGTTGCAGGGGAGACCTGGACTGGTCAGGAGACCTTGTGGTTGTTACGGGAAGGTCAGGGAAGGGCAGGTGCACTCGCTGGCTTCATGTAGGCTAGTGGGGTAGGTTCAGTGGGCTCCAGGGCCCAGGGACTGCTTTTAACTATATGAAGTAAAGCCTAGACTCTGGCACATGTACAGGATGTAAAAATTTGGTTGGGGGAGGTGTTTCGGAATCATGAGCTTGGACTGTTTGGTTTGCATGTGAGATTCATATTCTCCTGAATGAGTTGTTTGCTGTCCCCAGGAATCAGCACTGGGAGCAAAAGTCCCTGCAGAGTCCGCGGAACCCTGGGTGTCAAAGCCTGAGACAAACAGTGAGTCACTCTGTTTCCTAGGCAGTCGTGGAAAGGCGCTGCCCATGTGGCCCTTCCATCACCTGTGCCCTGGGCTGCTATGCTTGACTGGCCTCCCTTCAGATTTCTGCTTTGCCTCAGATCTGCTCCTTCTTTTATTGATCAGGTTTTCGTTTGTTGAGACAGGAGCTTGCTGTGCTGTCCAGGCTGTAACCGTGTGCTTGGCCTGCTCCAGTCTTCTGAGTATCTGTGGTTATGGGTGTCTGCTGCTCCTTTTCACACCCCATCACACAGTGAACTTGGTACTTGGGGCAAGTACCATCACTGTGATGCGATACCACGCCGTGGCTAACACGGCTTGAATGCATAAATCCTTCCAACTTGGTGATAACCCCAAAGCTAGGAGAGGCAGGTGCTGAGAGCAGAGAGGGCTGGCCTAGTGACATAGTTGTATGACTGTGTCACTGTTACCAAACTAGCTTCCTTGTCAATAAAATGCAGACAGGGAAGTTTGGAGTTATAGTTCCCAAATCTCCATGGGCCCTTCTGACTTTGAAACACTGACTGGATGGGAACGCTTTTATTGGTCAAAAATGAACACGGCTAACTTTCTAATGTCACATTTTAGGAGAGTGTAAAGGCTTTAGCCTTTTATTCTTGGTGTTCTTGATGCTTGCTTATAACTCTTTTATTAATTTTCTTCACTAAAAAATAAAATCAGAGGTCTGGGAAGATGGCTCAGTTTGTAAAATGGGCCTGAGTTTGGATCCCCAGCACCCACATGAAAAGCCTGGGCATGAAGAAGAACAGGAAAGAGGCCTCCATGCCCACTGAACCCTCCCACAACCTCCATTGAGTTCCCAAAAGTCCAACCCACTGCCACCCCTTCCTTCCTGCCCACCGCTGCCTTGTGCCTTCCCCCACCTTGAGCAGATACCCTGCTCAGATGCAGGCCATGCCAGTCAGAACAGACCACACCAGCCTGAAGAACACATAGGCAAATTCAGGCAGACTCCTTGCTGGACCAAAGGTCACACAAGCCACCAGAAAGTCCAGCTCCCAGTGCAGATGGAGACTCCCTACTGGTCACACAGACAGAAGAGGAAACAGAAACAGAGGAACTAAGCACCCATCCAACAAAGACAAACCCAGAAACTGGCACCTAGACCTATAATCACCCCAAACCCAGATGCCTAGACACCAGTGTAAAAACACAGTCAACAAAGGCCAGCGAAATAGGATACCACTAGGGCACAGCTACCCTATTACAGCAACACAGCTGAAGCACAAGAAAATGACCTGAAAGCCAACTTTACGAAGATGATAGAGGTCCTTAAAAAGGAAATGAACAAATTCCTTAAAGAAAGCCCTTAAAGAAAATACAAACAAACAATTGAAGAAAATGAATAAAATTGTTCAAGACCTGAAAAAGGAAAGTAGAAGCAATAAAGAAAACATACCGAGGGAATTCTGGAAATGGAAAGTCTAGGTAACTGAGTAGGAATTACAGATGCATCACCAAAGGAAAGCAGGAAATGGAAGAGAGAACTTCAAGCATTGGTGATGCAACAGAAAAATAGACATTTGTCAAAGAAAATGCTAAATCTAAAAAATTCCAGACACAAAACATCCAAGGAATCTGTGACACTATGAAAGGACCAAACCTAAGATAATAAGAATGGAAGAAGAAAAAGAATTCCAGCTAAAATGACCAGAAAACGTCTTTAACAAAATCATAGATGAAAATTTCCCTAGCATAAAGAAGGTACAAGAAGCTTACAGAACACCAATAGATTGGATCAGAAAAGAAAGCCCCCTTACCATATAAGAATCAAAACACTAAACGTACAACAGAGAAAAAATATTAAAAGCTGCAGAGGAAAAAGACCAAGTAACATATAAAGGCAGACCTATGAGAATTACACTTGACTCTCAGTCTAAAAGGCAGAAGGACATGGGCACATGTGTTGAAGACTCTAAGAGACCACAGACTACTATACCCAACAAAACTTTCAATTACCATAAATGGAGAAAACAAGGTATTTCATGAAAAAGTCAAATTTAAACAACACCTATCCACAAATCCAGCCCTACAGAAGGTACTAGAAGGAAAACTCCAACCCAAGGAAGTTAACTATGCCCATGAAAACAAAAAAAATAAATAACCTTACACTGGCAAAACCAAAAGAAGGGACACACACACACACACACACACTACCACTACCACCACCAACAACAGAGTAACAGGAATTAACAATCATTCATCATTAATATCTATGAACTAAATAATATTAATATTATTGCTAATAATATTAATATCAATGAACTAAATTCCCAATAAAAAGTCATAGGCTAACAAAACAGACTTCAAAACAAAATTAATCAAAAGAGATGGGGAAGGACACTTCATACTCATCAAAGGAAAAATGCACCAAGAGGATACTTTAATTCTTAATATCTATGCTCCAAACACAAGGGCACTCATATTTGCAAAAGAAACTAAAGCTTAACTTACACATTGAATCTCACACATTAATAGTGAGAGACTTCAATACCCTCCTCTCACCAATGGACAGGCCATTGAGACAGAAACTAAACAGAGAAAGAATGGAGTTAACGGATGTTATGACTCAAATGGACCCAACAGACATCTACAGAGCATTTCAACCAAACAGAAAGAGTATACCTTCTCAGCATCTCATAGAACTTTCCCTAAAATTGACCATATACTAGGTCACAAAGGAAGTCTCAACAGATACAATAAAATTGAAATAACCCACGTATAAGACCACCACAGATTAATGCTGGATTTCAACAACAATAGAAACAACAGGAAGCCATTGTAAGTTTTATCCCAGAGATGCGATGATGGTTCCGTATATGAAAATCCATCAATGTAATCTACCATGTAAACAAACTGAAACTCATGAACATCTCATTAGATGTTGAAGAAGCCTTTGACAAAATCTAACACTCCTTCATGATAAAGGTCTTGGAAAGATGAGGGATACAAGGGACATACCTAAACATGATAAAGGCAATTTACAGCAAGCCTATAGCCAACATCGAATTAAATGGAGAGAAATTCAAAACAATTTCACTAAAGTCAGAGACAAGACAGGACTGTATATTTTCTCCCCACCTATTTAATATAGTACTTCAAGCTCTAACTAGAGCGATAGAACAACTAAGAGATCAAAGGGATACAAATTGAAAAGGAAGAACTCAAATTATCACCACTTGTAGATGATATAATAATATACATAATCGATTCCCCAAATTCCACAAGGGAACTCCTACAGTTGATAAACACCTTTATCGAAGTGGCTGAATACAAGATTAACTCAAAACAGTAGCTTTCCTGTATATAAGCAACAAATGAAACCAGGAAAGCAGCACAGTTCACATTAGTCACAAATAATATAAAATATCTTGGGATAACTCTAATCAAGAAAGTTAAAAACTAGTATGACAATAATGGCAAGTCTTTGAAGAAAGAAACTGAAGAAGATATCAGATGATGGAAAGATCTCCCATGTTCTTGGTTTGATAGAATTAACATAGTAAAGACAACCGTTTTACCAAAAGTAATCTACAGATTCAATGCAATCCCCATTAAAATTCCAATGCAATTCTTTATAGACTTTGAAAGAACAACACTCAAATTCATACAGAAAGACAAAAAGCCAGTATAGAAAATCCTGTACAATAAAAGAACTTACGAAGTTATCACCATCCCCAATTTCAAGTTCTTCTATAGAGCAATAGTAATAAAAACAGCCTGGTTCAATGGAATTGAATTGATGACCCAGACATAAGTCCACATAACTATGAATGCCTATTTTTTTATATAAAGAAGCCAGAAGAAATATACAGTGGCAACAAAAGCATCTTCAATAAATGGTGTTGGTCCAATTGAACGTTGGCATGTAGAAGAATGCATATAGATCTATATCTCTCATCCTGCACAAAACTCAAGTCTAAGTGGATCAAAGACGCAATATACAACCAGACACACTGAAACTGATAGAATATTAAGTGGAGAATTCCCTTGAATGCATTGGCACATGGGACAGCTTCCTGAACAGAACACCAATAGCACAGGCACTAAGATCACCAATTAATAAATAGGATCCCATGAAACTGAAATGTTTCTGTAAGACAAAGGACACTGTCAAGAGGACAAAATGGTAGCCTACAGGATGGGAAAAGATTTTTCCCAACCCCACATCTGACAAAGGGTTAATATCCAAAATATTTAAAGAACTTAAGAAACTAAATATAAACAAATAAATTAATCCAATTAAAAAATGGAGTACAGATCTAAGCATATAATTCTCAACAGAGGAATCTCAAATCGCCAAGAAACACTTAAAGAAGGGCTTAACATCCTTAGCCATCAGGAAAATGGAAATCAAATAACTCTGATATTACATATTAAACCTGTCAGGATGGCTAAGATCAAAAACACAAGTGACAGCTCATGCTGGAGAGGATGTTGAATAAAGAGAACACTCCTAAATGCTGGTGAGAATGAAAACTTGTATGACCACTTAGGAAATCAATACAGCAGTTTCTCAGGAAATTGGGAATCACTCTACTTCAAGACCCAGTTATACCACTTTGGGCACAGCATATGCCCAAAGGATGCTCCATCCTACCACAAGGACACTTGCTCATCTATGTTCATAGCAACTTTGTACATAGTAGCCAGAAACTGCAAACAACTTAGATGCACCTCAACTGAAGAATAGAGAAAATGTGGTACATTTATGCAGTGGAGTATTATACAGCTGTTAAAAATGACATCATGAAATTTCCAGTAAAATGGATGGAACTAGAAAAAAATCATCCTAACTGAAGTAAATCAGGCTCATAAAGACAAACAATGTGTCTACTCACTAATAAGTGGATATTAGCTGTAAGCTAGAGGATAATCATGCTACAATCCACAGACTCAGAGAGGATAAGTACAAGGAAGACTCAAGGGGTGGGGGGAGACACATTGATCTCCTAGGGAAGGGGACATAGAGTAGATTTTGAGGGTAGACTGGGGGTGGTTGGGGGATAGGAACAGGAGAGATGGGGTGGGGAGTAGAATGGAGGGAGAGAATACTGGGGAAAATGTCTGGAATTGGGGTTACTTGGGGGGTCAAGGTAGAAACCTAGTTCAATGGAAATGCTCTGGAATCTACGAGGGTGAACCTTGTGAAGATCAGAGTCTGGCACAACTGTCATCAAAGAGGCTTCATCCAGCATCTTGATAGGGGCAGATGCAGAGACCCACAGCCAAACACTAGGCAGAGCTTAGGGAATACCATGCGAAAGAGGGAGGAGGCATTGTAGGAGCCAGTGGGGTCAAGGCCACCAGGAGCAAAGGGCCCACAGAATCGACTAACCTGGGCTCACAGGGGCTCGCAGAGACGGAACCAGCCATCAAAGAGCCTATATGGGTCTAACCTCGGCTCTCTGCATATATGTTATGGTTGTGTAGCTTGGTGCTCTTGTGGGACTCCTACCAGTAGGAGTGGGGATGTCTCTGACTCTTGCCTGCTTTGGGGACACTTTTCCTCCTTCTGGGTTGTCTCATCCATTCTTGATATGAGGTTATGTGTTATGCCGTGTTTGGCTGCTATTGTTGGAAGACCTGCTCTTTTCTGGGAATGGAGGAGAATGGATCTGTAGGAGAAGGGAGGTGGGGATGCTGGGAAGAGAGGAGGGAGGGGAAACTGTAGTCAGGATATAATATATAAGAGAGAAAAATAAATTTAAAAAATAATGAAAAATAAAGAAGGAAGGAGAGAAAGGAGGTGAGAGGAGAGGAGAGGAGAGGAGAGGAGAAGAGAAGAGAAGAGAAGAGAAGAGAAGAGAAGAGAAGAGAAGAGAAGGCTGGGCATGGCAATGCACCTGTCATACCTGACGACAGTACTGGAGGTAGAGGAGACAGGAGGACCCCTGGGACTCACTGATCAGCAGGTCTATTTGAATTGGTGAGCTCCAGGCCAGTGAATGCCCCTGTTTCCAAAACAAAACAAATCCAGAGAAACAAGGTAGATGGCAGCTAAGAAAGCATCCAAGATCGTCTTCTGGTATCTCCAGACATGTGCCCCACATAGACCTTCATGCACACATGTGCATGTATGCACACAAACACATCTGTAAATCCTTAATCATTCAGTCTTAGCATTCTGTGTTGAAGGAGCATCCAGGAAGCATGAAACCCAGGTACAGCCGAATCTGAGTGTGAGCTCCTGCAAGTCAATAGCTTTGGAGAGCGGAGCCCTGACAGTCATGAGGGGGAGCCTTGCATGGCAGTGAGGGCCTGTCGAGCCAGTTGGTAGGCATGTGGCTGACAGACATGGAGGGTCAGGGTCTATAAAGTTATTACATCATTTACCTTCTCTGGTGATTAAAGTAATATCTGATTATTCTACAATTAGGTTTGAATTAACTCATTAAGAAAAATTGAACATTGAAACTGGATTTTTTTTTTTTTTGAGTCAGACATGGCTGTGCACTATGATTGCTGGATCATGAACTCTGAAGGTTAGCCAATTCCAGCCTGGGCTACATGGTGAAATCCAATCTCAAGAAACCAACAGTTAAACATACAAAGAGATTGGAATTCACATAACTGGTTTGTCTGGAAGGAGATGGTCTGTCTAGAATGCTGACCGTGTTAAGCCTGCTTGAGTTTTACTGGCATTAAGAAAAATCTTATTTTCTTCCTTTAATACATTTCTGCCTCTAGATGATGTTTTTGGTCAGAAAACTAAAACGTTGCAGTGGGTGGGAATGTGGGGGGGGCACGTACAGGACCAATGCCAAAAGATGTGAAAATGCCATGAAAATGCTTGGCCCAGAAATAATAGCTCACCAAAATACACACACAGTTGTTGGACTCCTGAGCAGATCCATAGCTGCCTGTATAGGCAACAGTGTTGCTGGCCAACAAGCCCGGAGGCAGGCCAGCCCCATCCAGATGCCACTGCCAACCATGAGCCATTTGGCATCTTGTCCCCTGGCTGTCAACCTCCCCTCATCCCTCTGGCAGGAATTTCTACAGGAGCTGCACAAATAAATTAAGACTCCAAAGAGTTCTGGATGAACACGGCACAACACTGCAGAGCCCTGCACCGCCGGAGCTCCTCCTGCTTGACGAGCCTGTTTCTCCTTTAGTTTCTGAGTTTCACGGGACTCTAATGTCTACGCCATCCCCACAGATAAATACAATCCCGCAGGAAGTTCAGAGTGCTGGAGTTTGATTTCTGCAAGAAGCCAGCGCTCTTCAACCCGAATGTGCCTTTGATGTTCTCTCTCTCTCTCTCTGACTGTGTGTGTGTTTGCATGCATGCATGCATGCATGTGCCCAGATGCACATGTATGTGCAGATGTGAATGCACACGTGTGCAGGTATGTGTAGAGGCTAGGGGACACCCTTGGGTGTCATTCTTCAGGAGCCATCACCTTGTCTTCTAAGATAGGTTCTTCCACTAGAGCAGGGTGGAGAGCAGGGTGGCTCACCGCTTAGGCTAGAGGGGTTGGCCCTCAAGCTGCAGGGATCTCTGTCTCCACTTTCCAATGCTGGGATTTAAAAGTGCTGTACCTCACATTCAATATTTGTATGTGAGTTCCAGCTACTCTAAAGCCCACCGCGTGTGTGAAGCTCTTTGCAAGAGCAACGTTCTGCGATTCCCCTGACAAAGGCAGATCTGAGGACAGTACAGGAAGACGCTTTGGTGAAAATCTCATACTTTATTTTGCACAGTAAGTAGTATTTTGAAGCCCAAATTAATGTCAGAGCAAAACATTAAAGTGCTGTGTCATAGAAGAGAAAAGTAGCAGAAAGGAGGCAGGCTGCCTTTGCTTTTCTCGACTCCTAGGGCTAATTCTGAATAGCTGTAGTATTGGGACTGGCAAGAGATTGCTGGCACACTCCATAACATTTCTCCACAGGACAAATTTGCCCACAGGACAAAGTCAGATGATCACCTTGCCAGATCCATTTCCAAAGTAGGTGATCTCAGACACACCAAGCCAGCTTTACCCTGGATGCCCTTGGGGAGGGCCCCAGGTGACAGAGTATGACAAAGCAAAAGTTGCCCTTAGATAGTTGAACATCATTGATTTGGAGAAATCATCCCCAGATAGATGGGACAAATGGACTAACTGCTTATCAGCACACTCAGGAAAGATGACTATTCTAACTCGCGGACGATCTACCGGGCAGCGTCCCTTACACAGCTGCAGTGCCTACAGCTTTGCCATGAGTCACATGCTCATGCCCAGGCATAACTCATGTGGCTATACATGGGGGATGACGATTACTCACAGTTAAGAGTGCGGCTAAGTACACTGCAGAAAATATGCTACTTTATCACCCTTAAAATAAAAAATGATCTGCTTGGTCGTGAGAGCCATGTTTAACTAGTTGTTTTCCAAGTATACACTAATATTAAAAATCTTTCATTTTCTCATAAGATAATCACCAACTGCATTGAACTGCTGTCTCCACAGCACCCTCCACCCTTCCTGGCCCATGGTGCACTACAGCAGAAGTAATGGCCGCAGAAACCCGCGTGTGGACGATGCAGTAGTGGCTGTGTATCTATCTATCATTTCCTTGGGGGTTTCCTAACTCCCCAATCTAAATGAAGCCTCTTCGTATGGTCTTCTGGGATCTACTTAGCCCCTCACCATAAAAGATCAATTTAGAGTCACCTGTATAATTCTCTGTGTTTTCCTTTCAAGAACGAGCCGATGAAAGACAGAACCTTCTTCCTGTCTGAAGGGGCTAAGCTAATGCATTCCCTTTCTACTGACTGTGGTAAGAGGAGCCGCTTCAAGGGCCTGCAAGATGGCTTAGTGGGCAAAATTATGCCAATGTAGCTTCCATCCCCTGAGCCCACATAGAAGAAGGAGAAAAGCAATGCCCCCTGCGGCTACTGTCTAACCTCCAGATACATGCCATGGGGTGGGCACCCCTCATACATAAACAGATGGAAACATTAAAACAGAAGGGTGCCTTCAATCTGAGCTTCTGTGTCCTTTGCCTTCACGTCTGTCTTTGAGCACCAGCTTTCCCCATTCCCTCAACCTCCCCTTTCCCTCAACCTTCCCATCCCCTCAACCTCCCCTTCCCCTCAACCTCCCTATCCCCTCAACCTCCCCTTCCCCTCAACCGCAAACACACAGAAATGTAAGCAGATCCCAGCAGCAACCACAGGGACGCCTGGTCCTTCCTCACTGAACGGCAATTCCAAAATGCCAAGAGCGAATACTCTCATTGCAGGCATGAGGCTTTATGGTAAATGTCACGTCACAGATCTCTCAGTGGCATTTGGTCATGCTTTTTATTCTTGTGTAGGATGATTATACCTGCATGTATGAGCCACTAGCTAACACCCATTTTGAGGAATGTTAACAAATTGTGCTAGACTTCCTGGGTACCCTTTCTCATGGTCTGCTCACAGGATTGGTGAAGTCTGAGCAGTATAGCTATGGTGTAGGAGGTACTTCTGTATTTATGTTGCTTTCATTGGTTGAATTAAGATGTTGCCTTGGCCTTTTGATAGGGCAGAATTTAGATACGTGGAGTAGACCAAACAGGATACTGGGAAGAAGAACAGACTGGCAGACACCATGGTTTTCCTGCCCGAGACGGATGTATTTTAGACTCTTGCCGGTAAGCCACAATCACGTGATGATACACAGATGTAATAGAAATGGGTTAATCAAGATGTGAGAGTTAGCCAATAAGAGGCTAGAGCTAATGGGCCAGACAGGATTTAAATGAATGCAGTTTCTGTGTAATTATTTCAGGTGTAAGCTAGCCGGGCGGGACAGAACAAGGGGTGCGCTTGTCCTACTACACAGCTACCCCTCTATGGGTAAAAAACATAAGGAGCTATGTAGTGAGGGCCACGGCTAAGTCAAGGTGGGAAGAAGCTGAACCTGGCTTTTGGAATCCAGAACCCAATTCTTGCGTGTGAGTGCATGTTCAAGTGTGTGTGTGTGTGGGGGGGTAGTTGTGTGTGCATGTATATGTGGTGTAGTATGTATAGGTGTGTGCATGTGTGTGTGGTACAATATGTGTGGACATGCGTGTGTCAGTGCATATGTGTTTGTGTGTGTGCATGTTCGCGTGGTGCATTATGCATGTGCATGCATATGTGTATGTGAGTGAATACGTGCTTGCATGTGTGTGCATGTGTGTATGTGGATGCACACGTGCTTTGATGTATGTGTGGTGTAGTATGTGTGTGTGAGTGCATACATGCTTATGTTTATGTGTGTGTGTGCATGTGTGTTGTACAGTATGTGTGTACACATTCATAGGTCTAAGGCTGACTTGGGGTGTCTTTCATTATCATTCCCTTCTTATTTTTTTTAATTAGTGGCAATTACTTATTTGGTGTGTGTGCACACACACACGCCATGATACACACAGAGGTCAGAAGACCTTCTTCTTCTAGCATGTGTATCCTCAGGGATTGAACTCAAGTCATCTGGTGGCCTGGCAGTGAGCCCTACTACTACTGGGCAACCTTGTCTGCTCTCCACCTTATCCTGGAGTTCACCATTCTGACGAGATTGACTGGTCAATAGACTTTCAGGATCTGCCTGTCTCTGCCCCAGTCCCCAGTACTGCCCTGTAACATCCAGAGTTGCCATGAGTGCTGGGGATTGAACTCAAGACCTCACGAGTGCACAGCAAGCTCTACCATACTCTCTGTCCCCAGACCCATAGCCTCAGCATCCCCTAAGTGTGAGGTGAAAGGGACTGGGGAGCCACTGACGCTGGAAATTTGGAGTGACACTAAGCTAACAACGTGTGCTCTGTGTCCACGGGGAATCAGCCTTCTGGGCCGGAGTAAGAAGGACACTGTTTCCAAGAATGCATGGTGCCTCCTTGATCCCCTGTGCAGCTGTTCCCTGGATAGTACGCTGGGCACCACTGTCTCTGTGCGCAACCTCGGGAGCAGCATTTCTGGGTCAACTCAATTACAGTTTCTGCTGATTGCGTTAAAAATTCTGAACAATCATGATTCTTTGGTAAATAAGAATCTTGTAAATTAATAATGACCTCTAGGGGCGATGGACCATGACTGAGAAAACAGAAACTAGAGCAGATGAACTGTGTATGTGTAAGGAGCGGCTGATGGGCTGGCCCGTCTCAGCCAGGCCACTAGGAGCTGCCCCGGTCTGTTGTTATACATTAGGAGAAAGAGACGAATGAAGAACGGGTTGCAGATGCCGACACACCAGTGTATACGAGTGCACAGCCTCCCTCGCGTCATCTCAGAATATACGAGTGCACAGCCTCCCTCGCGTCATCTCAGAGTATACGAGTGCACAGCCTCCCTCGCGTCATCTCAGAATATACGAGTGCACAGCTTCTATCACATCATTTCACTTTCCTCTAAAGCTCATTTACAGGAAAGGTAATGAGACCGAAAAGGTGAGAAATGATGGATCTGAGATGCAAACCTACGACTTCTGATTTCTACTTTTGTTTTCAAGATTCCACGCTGGAAAACTGATTTCCAAGTATGCCCTCCAGTCAGGCAATACTTGAGCTGCTGGTTTAACCCCTCCAGAACCTGGGCTTTAAAATCAAGCACTGGTTAGGCAAAGAACCTGGTCCTAAGGGAAGGGCTCTTCTATGTACAGGGTTCCAGACCAAAGCCTGGACTCAAGGGTTGTTCCTTTCATGCCTATGGATGGGCATGAAGCAAATTAGCAAAAGAAAACTGAATTATACTTAGTAAATTATAGCAGACAGACATGGTCAACAGTGGGACACTGACAGTACTTTGCCGATAGACACTCATAGCAGTGGAGCAAAATTGAGAGCTCAGAAAGCCTCCTGAACATCTGTAGTCAACTGACTTTTGACATGTGGCACTGGTTAGTTTTAAACGCCAAGTTGCCACAATTTAGAATAGAATCCTCTGGAGTGGGTGGGAGGGAAGGCTCACCTAAATAACTGTCCTGATCAGGTTGGTCTGTGGGCATGTCCGTGAAGGATTATCTTGGTTGTTCAATAATACAGGAAGCCAAGATCATTATTGGGCGGGGCATTTTTGAGTAGGTGGTCACGAAATAGAAAACATTTTTATTAATTCTTTGAGAACTTCACACAATGTATTCACTCCCCCATAACTCTTCCGAGATCCACCCCACTTCCCTACCTACCTGTGGTGGTTTGAGTGAGAATGGCCCCCACATATTTGAATATTTGGAACCCAGTTAGTAGAACAGCTTGTGAAAGATTAGGAGATATGACCCTGTCTGGAGAAAGTGGGTCCTTGCAGGACCAGATGGGTGGGGTGTGAGATTTCAAAGGCCCACGCCATCCTCAGTTAGCCTCTCTCTGCCTTGTGCTGTGGATTAGATGTTAATTCTCAGCCACTGCTCCAACACCATGCCTGCTACAGCTGCCACACTTCCCACCATTGACGGTCATGAACTCACCCTCTGGACAGTCCTTACATGTCTTTTCTAAGCTGTCTTGGCTATGGTGTTTTGTCTTGGCAGTAGAAAAAGAAGTAAGACACCACGCAACTTTGGGTCCTTCTTTTTCCCCCTTCTCTAAATCCGCCAAGTCCAGTCTGAGTTGCTCAAAAATCCTTGGTGTTATGATCTTCTCCCAGAGAGTGAGCAGCCTGCCAGGGCTCACAACTTTAAAGAAAACGGATTCTAGGGCCAGGTAGTGGTAGTGCACGCCTTTAATCCTAGCCCTCGGGAGGCAGAGAGAGGCATGCAGATTCTGTGAGTTCGAGGTCAGCCTGGTCTACAAGAGCTAGTTCCAGGATGGGCTCCAAAACTACAGAGAAATCCTGTCTTGAAAACAAAACAAACAAACAAACAAACAAACAAAAAACCCAAAATACTAATTCTAACTGGGTGGTAGTAGTGCTTGCCTTTAAACCCAGCACTCAGAAGGCAAAGGCAGGTGGATCTCTGTGAGTTTGAGGCCAGCCTGGTCTACAGAGCTAGTTCCAGGATAGTCAAGACTACACAGAGAAACCCTGTCTCGAAAAACCAAACCAAATCAAACCAAAACTGATTCTTTTCTAGCACAATCAATTGCCAATAGCTCCTCAGCTAGGGGTGTGGCCTCAACTGGGGGTGGATGGGACCTCAGCAAAGGTAGGACCTCAGCTAGGGGTGGGGCCTCAGTTAGGGGTGGAGCCTCAGCTATAGATGAGACACCAGGTAGAGAGAGTGGGGCCTCAAGCAGGGATGGGACTTCTAGCCTACTTCTTAATCTCCTGGGGTTTATGTCTGACAGGAATTTGCACAGGGCTCATGCATGCTGTCCCACTGCTGTGAACTTATATGTGCAGTTCCCCTGCTTGATCTGAAGTCACTGTTTGGACCACAGTTTTGGGGAAAGGTGAAGGAACCGAGAAGCATTTGGGGTCTTAAAAATCAAAAGTCAGGAAAATTTGAATAAAGGCACTAATTGAAAGACTGAAACGTTGTTATAGATCATGGAGACACTAACACACTAGTATTAGACCCTGCTCTACCTCTTTTCCTGGGTCTAAACATAGGCACACCCTCTACATTCTAAGCAGTCTGGGTGTCCAACCAAGCGTGAATAGGCCATCTGTGATTGACAGTGAGAGCAGCCATTAGTTCCAGCTAGGATGGGGCATAAATACAGTTGTGTTTACAAGTGAGAGCAAGGAGAGGGATCATGGTAACAGAAATTGTCACAAAAGGCAAAGCACTAATACAAAAACAAAGCAAACAAATAAACAATACCCCACCTATAATGAGCAAGCTCCGCTTAGTCCTTTGGTGTCAGCATTGAGCAGAACTATGAAAATTTTGTAAAAATATTTCCCACCAAAAGTCATAATCATCAGAACTTTCATGAGTTGCATACTATTTTTTTTTTTTTTTCTGAGCAGTAAGCAAACCCGAAACGTGACATGGCCACGTGCTTTCTTTTTCCCTAAGAGAGTTGACTGCAGGGAATTTGATCAAATATTCTCTGGAGCGGACTGTCATGTAGGAAATCCGGTTATGGGGGATCTGGGTGCTGGAAGGAAGCATCTTTGGTGCCAGCAATCATGGATCCAGGCAGTGCCTCTGCATAGGAAGCTGGGTCTGCAGGAGGCAGCTGGTGGCTCGGCCAGGGCCCAAGAGCAGCAGCAGGTCGCTGCCAGGGAGCCAGGGGTGATTAGCACGGCTTATGTTGATACGCTGTCAATCTCTCGGGATCCGCCTGAAGTCCTTCTTAAGGGATGAATCGGATTTAAAGAAATGAGCAATAGATAATCAATACTTCCTGCTTAGGGTTGAAGGCAAATATAGTATACCTGTAAGTGAGGGCAAAGAGGCTGCGTGGGCTAAAGGAACTTGGTACAGGAAGAACTGGGCATGCTGACATTTGTGAAAACAGCATCCATGACTGAGGACTCATCAAACCTCAGGGTTCTAGCTGCTTCTGGGAGAAGATTTAAGACGTATTCCTTAGTAGGAGCTTCTGATTATCTGAGGAGTACCTCCAGCAAAGAAACTGAAGCCAACTTCACCTAACAGTCTATTACATTGACTTGGTAAGAGCTGGGCACTTATGAGGGGAAAAAAACAAATGTTCAAAACAGTGTGGTTTTAACCTATGACATAAAAGAAGGAAAAACCACCTCTGTTTTAGTTACAAGACTAAGGCTTAATCCAATGAATTCATCATTGGTGGTCTCAGGGTAAAGAACTCCCATCAAAACACAGATGCTGTCTTCTGAGGACCACGTGGAGCAAACAGAGGCTTGTCCTGTCTGTGAAGGACGGTGTTCACCTGAGGGGTTGCCTGCCAGCTTTCGCTGCCAAGAGCTGCTTTTGATTTCCCACATGCTAGGAAGCACCTAGTTCTTTAAATATACAAACTCAGCGGTGGTCACTTTGGGTTCTGTACTGGCAGTACTAACGGAAGAAGGGCCATCTTTTTCTGGTTTGGCAACCTCCCTTCTGCTTTATTCTCTTACATCTATTCTCACCCTGCTCTGAATTAATCTTGGTCACACACTCAAGAATCTATGCAAGGCTACTTGACTCAGTCCTGGGAGCTTCAGAAAGAGAAGCAGAAGCAACAGTCCAGAAGCTTCGTTCTAGCTGTGCCGCCAGAAATGAAGCGGGCAGAGACGCCAGGAGGAGGGCACTGAGCAGCGGAAGTCACAGTAGCCACTAGCAACACGTATGCTATCTCCGTGGAGACCTCCAATTGCCGCGCACCGCGCCCCCCGTGTCTGCGCTCTATGCGCTAGACCCTAGTTCGAGAGCTTCGGGCAAGGGGCTGGAGGTTGAGAATACAGACAGACACACACAGACAGAGAGACAGCGACACGGGTCATCCTTGAATTCCCCAAGAATGCCCCTTTATTGTGTTCAGGGGCAGATTATATAGAGATAGCCACGTCCCAGCCAAACCCACCAGAAACCACTCTCCTGCCATCAGCATCAGGAACGCCTGAAGATCTCATGCTCAGAGCAGCTGTAGGCACTCGGATCAGGGGATTACAAGAAATTCAGGATCTGGGGTCTCACTGGGTCTCACTGCTCCCAACACTCTGAGAGATAAATTCTCTCTCTCTCTCTCTCTCACACACACACACACACAGAGAGAGAGAGAGAGAGAGAGAGAGAGAGAGAGAGAGAGAGAGATGGGGGGGGTCTCGCATATCCCACACCGGGCTCAAATTCACTTTTTCAATGAGCTTGGGCCTTGAATTTCTGTCCTCCTGCCTGCACCTCCAGAGTGCTGAGATTATAGGCGTGTGCCACCATGTTTTAATTGTCCTCAGTTTGGTTGACGACTGAGTTCTTCCTTCAGATGCGGTGCTGTGCTCTCCCCTAGGCAGACGGTAAACACCCATCCTCAAGTTTCCTACTTTCAGAAGAAAAAAAATGTCCTTAATATTTCATCTTCAGTTTCCCAGCAGGCCAGGGACAGTTGTAATGGGACTGTTTCTAAATCCATTTTCAGAGAAGGAGTGCAGAGTAATGGCGACATCGGGATGCTTCAAGTCACCATGTGTAACAGAACGGCCACCACAGATATCGTTTCTGGAAAGGTCCTCCATTCAGTCCAACTCCTCAGATGTTTTAGACACACGACATCACAGGGTAGGCACAGGTCCCACCCAGAAGCAGTCTGTAGTTGAGTACAGGAGATACACATAGAAGACGGAGTCGATAAAAGGCATTCTGATGAGATACAGAAAAGGTCCTCCCGAAGAGGGGCTAGAGCGGCGCCTCACAGGCACTAGGGCCTGAGTTCAAATCCCCAGGACCTCTGGAAATCTCAGTGGTAGCCATGCGGAACAGAGACAGGAGGATACCTGGAATCATGCTGGCTGACAAATGTGGTCAACTTGGCAAAGTTCCAGACCAAAAAGAGGGTCCCCACTCCTAACCCTGGTCCAACCTGAGGACCAACTCAAGTGTGTCCCTTGACTGCCACACATATGTGCACATCCATATTTGTGTACCCATACACACATAAGCACACACACACACACACACACACACACACACACAGTAGTGTTTAACATGGAGTTTTCCACAGCAGGCAAAATGTTGACAATATTGCAAGAAGGAAAGTTCAGCTGCCGCCTCACATAGTAGGTAGCCACTGGTTATTTCAGCTTAAATTAGTTAAAATTGAATAAAAAGTTCAGTTCCTTAGTGGCTAGGGGGAAATAGATCATTCCCATGCTAACAGAATAGTCTGTGATACTTAGTACCAGAAGGGACCGCAGAGAAAGGGACATCAGGAGGAGGGGAGAAAAATCAGGAGAAGTAGAATTATCCAGAGCCGAGTACCTAGACAAAACTCCAGAAATAAAAATAGATCCACATGCTTCCTCTTCAAACTCAAACTGTGAATCCATGCCTATGTAAGGGTGAGTGGCCTGACTGTCTCCCAGGCAAGTCTGGCTCTGTCGCCGTGCTGAGTTCATACTATAATCAGTAACAAAGACAGGAAACTTAACAGGTACATCCAATTGCGTCATCTGACCGAAGTGGTGGAAAGCCAAGCCCTAAGCCACAGCCTACAGTGGGTTCTGCTGTCTCTTCTCACGGAGACTTGTTAGCAGATGGAGCACAAGGTGAATGACTTGGATGCCATATAGTTAAGACCATAAGAGCGTGTTCATGATGAAATCATTGATGTCCTTGCCTTTGGAAATTGTGGCAGCCATTACAAAGCCTTAAGGGAAGTCAGAAATTTGAAAAATTTATTGCACTACACACACACACACACACATGCACATGCACGCACGTGCACACACACACACATACATGAGCACACACACACATACCCCTCACATTTTGTTTTTGGTTGAAGACAGCTTGGGGAGTTGGGTTCTCCCCACCTAGTGACTGGTAAAAACTCATTCTCTCTGATTTGGTAGTTCCATGTTGCCACAGCTCCCTGGTCAAAGGCACCACTATGCATATAAACACACAAATAGGTATTTCTATGCAACATTTACCAATAAAATGGCAAAGGAAAGAAAAAGGGAAATGAACAAACAAAAAAAAACCCTCTGGCACTAGGAAACAGAGAGATATAGATGTTCTACTTCTCAGTTTATTAAATTTTATTGAGAATATTTCTCAGAAAACACAGTGTTCAGCTGCTCAGGGCTTCTTGACGTGGCTTTTGTTTGGGACCATCCCCGAAGTGAACTCCTGTATCTTCACAGGAGAGGGGTTTTCCTTCTGAATACACCGGATGAAGGCAGAAACAATTGATTTTGCTTGTCTTATTTCCAGAGGGCTGGGCCCCATGGCTATGGTTTGACCACCTGCTGTTTCTCCGCTTCATGCGATCTCACCAATATCAGGAGCCTGGCTCTTTTTCTCTGCGGATTGGGACAATGACTTACTTCAGCTCTTAAAATACTACTGCTAGCAAATATCTTTAACCGGATTGCAAGAATACTTGCAGGCCATTTCATAATTTTGGTTCCCTATACTCTTAGGCAAGGTTAGACTGTCTTTCCTTGACTACGATAGGCATTTAGAATATCTCTGACTCATGAATATAAATCATTGTACAAAAATAAATTTTATAAAACCAGAGCTGGTAAGAAAACATCACCCAGAGATCAGCAACTCTGAAAGAATCTCGTGTTCCATTCTCCCGAATGTCAGATTAAAGTAACATGTGCCAGTCAATATTGCTACACTGTGACCCTTGGTGCTTCCCAAGCAAAACTATTAAGTCCAACATTCTCTCCTGTAAGCACTTATCTGTAAGGATGGCTAACATGTCCTCTGAAGCAGATATTGAAACTGATTGGACAATAGGTAGATACAGACAGGGGCCTGGGGGCCGACCTCTCGAAATAGGGGCAGAAAACTCTTAATCTGCAACACAAAGGCGTCTCTGGAAACCCTATCATTTGCACTTGCCGTGTGTCTGCTGCCTGACTGTGAATGGATTTGAAAAGGAATGGTTAGTGCTGAAAATTGGATCAGAGCTAACATTCTCTCATTTTTATCAGCAGCTGGCAAAGGTCATCTGACATAATAGCTGATGAATTCAAGCCCAGTGGATCTCATTTGCAATTTTCAATTTACGGAGGCCTCCAAGCCCCACGGTGATAAAAGCTTCCCCTATCGTGGCCTGTCACAAACATCAAGAAACGGCACAAACCCCCAAGAAAGGGAAAAGAGGGAGCAGAGCATCGTCCCAGTTCCAGATAAGAACAGTGAGCAGGGGCTCCGGGAGGGAAGGTGGAGTGGTGTGTGTGTGTGTGTGGCTGCCTCCACCGTGAAGAACAATCAAATGGCTGCCAGCGAATAACATCATGTTTCTCCGCAGCTTTTGTGTGGAAATTGCCTTTTAATCTGCTACTTGACATGGCCCCAAACAAAAATGTGAGTGTCCATATGCAAATAAAAGGGAAAAGAGAGAGTAAAGAATCCTTGCTTACTTGGTCATCGGGAAACATGCTTTCTGGATTTTACCAGAATTTTGCTTTGGAAGATGTGTGCTCTCAGCCCTGGTTGGTGGCGGTGGCGGCCAGCGTTAAGAAATCATTTGTTTTCTTGTGGAGAAATGGGAGATGCCTTGATTGATCTCCCAAGTCAACACAACAACTGTGCCTAAGTGGGTCGAGATACAGAGCAATCACCCAAGAGGAAGAGAGCCATTTTTTCTCCCTCCTTGTCAAGCTTCTGACAGTGCCTTTAGGCAGGACCAGGGTCTGAATCCTCGGCAATTACAAGAATTGAAGAGACCATATGCATAGGCTGGGGGGGGGATATCGAGGTTAAAAACCTATGAGACGATAGCCATTTTATCCTCCAGTCCTCACACCTCAGTCAGCAAAGGAGAAAAGGAAGAGACAACTGTTGGAGGGGAATTGCCTGGAGAACTGAACGTCGGGATCCCATTTCTGTCAAATAGGTTCCGGAAGGCTTCTGAAATTGGCCGATGAGGCAAGTGGGCCAGGAGGCGGGCGTCTACTGAGCCGCCTAATGACACAGTGTGTGGTGGCACCTGACAAAGAAACCTGCGAATGACTTCAGCAGGACAGGGCTGTCAACCTCGTTTGTGTGTTAGTGACTGTGAGAAAAGCAGGGTTTGGAAAGGAAAACAGAATGATTCTTGGCGAACCCAAAGTAGCTGGCAGATACTGCTGATCTAAACACAGGGGTGATTTAGCATAATTGGATCCTTAGCGCTTTGAAATTCAACTATTTAAAATAAACACCTTTAACTCTTCAAAGTCTCAAACTATAAAATGATGTTCTTCAGTAGATGGGCAGAGCAGAAGCTACAGAGAATATTGTCATGTTAGAAATTTTGCTCATGTACGAGGTTGCTAGGAGGCCATTGTTTTTAAAGAGTGGTTCACTTTCACTCTACCTCTTCCTGTTTAAGTTCCTATAGAAAGAAAAGAATGTTCACCATGATTTTCACTTTCTGTAGATTCTCTACAAAACCGTAGGGGCAGCAAAAGATTATTTAATGGATTCTTAATTTAATCAATCTTCTAAAAAAAAAAATGCATACCCTTGGTGAGGGTTTTCATTATCTGCTCCATGGCAGGGATACAAGGCAAGTGATACCAAGTGACCCGAGTTAGCTAGCGGAGAGGTTAATCTCTTTGATGCTCCCTTCATTAGAAGGCAGATCCGAATCTTTAAGGCAGAGCCCTAAATTGTTCTTGCAGAGTGATTGGTTTAGGAATTTGGTCCGTTCTGCTCCCTGGCTAATCACATCCAGTAGTGTTGCTGCTGCCATAGCCTTTGGCTCTAACACAGCATTTCCCACCTCGTTGATCTTGAACTCACTCAGTGCCATTATGAGGTCATATAAGTTCTAAAACTTAATTGGTCTTTAATTTTTAATTTTTTAATTTTTTTGGACAGGGACTCACAGAGCTCAGGCAGGCCATAAACTTCTGGTACACCTCTGGTCTGTCTCCACCTCCCGAGTGCTAGGATTTCAGGTGTGCACCAGCATCCTGGGTATCTGATGCAGGATCTTTGAATACTAGGCAAGCGCTCTACCAAATGAGCCACACCCTAAGCCCTCCTTGGCTATTTCACTAGGAAGTTCAACTAGCCTGCACTGGCTTACAGGGACTCAGTACCAGGCACATGAAAAACAAAAACAACCCTTCACTGAATGAGTGGTGAATATTTTTGGGGACCACGAACTGGAGATTCCAAAGAGACAGGAAACCAATCTTTTCCAAACACTTAAGTGCAGTGTGAGGAATAATAGCAACAATGAATACCCAGCACTAGCAAGCCTTTCTCAGAACTCTACAAATTAAGACTGCACTGGAGTTCCTGTTGGTGGATACTCTGCAATACCACCAGCCGGTGACCGCAGGACAGGTTTGACAAAGTCGGAGAGTCGTTACCGCTGAAGAATCACATATACCGAAGGGACAAGTGGTGCTCACAAAACTCAGGCTCACATTTTAAATGACAAAGGCACGCGGAATGAGTGTGAGCTGCACCACCCCGGGTGCCACCTCGAAAGGGCTGCCACAAACACAGGCCCTGGTAGGTTTAACATGCTCTGAACTGGAAAATGACTATTTTAGTGGCTAATTAAAGGGTGTTCAAAGTGATTGAGCTTGTGTGTAGAATCAGGAGAGTTGCTGGCACTGGACCCTTGGGCCCATCATGTCTCCTCTGTACTGCTTTCTACCACAAAGGCATCTTTATTTCTGCTGGTGCTGAGGATCGAACCCAGGACTGCACAAGTGGTCGCCAAGCATTCTTTCATGGAGCTGCTATTCTAGCGCCTTTCAGATTTTCACAGAGATGGTTCTTCACTGAGTTGCCCAAGGAGGCCTGGAACGAGCTCTGTAGCTGGGCAGGCCATGAACTTTCCATCTTCCTGTGTCAACAGGCGCATCTGCAAAGGATTGTGCAGCTGGAGAAAATCAAAGCTAACACTGTGAAATCATAATGGGTCCATCAGTTTTAAGGTGCAACTTAAAAATGGCGCACCAGGATCACGAGTGTCCCCACTGGTCTCTCTGTGCATGCTGTGATCACACATGCTCGCAAGCACGCACACAGACACAAATGTAGACAGATTTTTTTTCTTTTGGTAGGGAGAGGGAGAGGAGGGTGTCCTGAGTGAATCTGTATTATGGATGTGGACACAGTCTTATGGAGAACTCCATGACCTTGAACCCATGGGAAACTGACAAAGTTTAGGCCAGGCTCAGAAGGCAAGACTTTTTTTCCTCTGGTATAAGACAAGTGTTTTTGAACAACTGATGAATGTGTAAAAGACCAGCAACCACAGCTTCCTCCTCCACCCAAATGTTTGCAGTCAGACACTGCTTGTCTACAGATACCTCATACCAGAACTAGCTCACACCTCCCTCATGCTGTAGATAATAAACACAACAAGGGCTCTGGGTCATGGTTGTTATGGTTTAAGTAAAAACAGCGCTGTTCCCCAGTGGCCCATGGGCCACAAGGGGCAGTGGATCCCAGGCGGGGCAGCCAGTCTCAAGAGGCACTGCAGCCACAGCAGGTGAGGGACAGACGGATCCCCAAGTGGCTGCAGTGAGCCACGAGGAGCAGCAAGTCCCAGACAGAGAGCCACATGGTGGGTGAGAGACCAAGATGGCTAGGCATGCCATGCATAGTGAGATTGGATATTTATTTAGTGGGTTATGGAGGGGAAAGGGTAAGGGGAGCAGAGAGAGAGAGAGAGGAGGAACCAGGGCAAGGCAACAGCTACCTCTTTGGGAGAGAGAGGGAAAGGGAGGAAGCTCAGGCCAGAAGCAGAAGGAAGATCTGCCTGCCTCTGTGGTAGATGGGGGAGGGTATGAGTGGGGCTTGTCTCTTAAAGGACAGGACAAACCATTACAATGGTGGTAGTAAATTCTTCAGCTCCATCAAAGCACATACTCTTCAACTTGCTCTCCCAGCTTTCCTGTCTCTGTGTCTGTCCTTTCTTCTTTCCCTCACTGCATTTAGTCCAGGTTCCAGAACCCAAGCTACATGGACTGTGGTAGTTCCTCCTTTTCTGGGAATGGCAGCATACACTCCAGCCAGTCACAGACATCTGGGTGCACACCATTTACCATTACATTTGTTATCTACACAATGGATTCTTTTAGCAATCACTGGAATAATTCATCTCATTAGCTCACCCTCCATTTGCTTTTCATTAATTCTATTACTATTTTTTCTTTTCCAAGGTAATCAATGATCTGAATTTAGCATTTGAGCATGTACAACAGGTTGTACAGTGATGAATGTTTGAAAAGTCTTACTACCTTCTTGTTAACACTCAGTCCTCTCTTCTAGCCTACTCCCTTCTTTTTCTTTGTGTCACCTTCTAGGTGCCCTCTCCTGCCCCAGGGGTGGGGCTTGGGGACTTAGGTAGGTGAATCACACTATCCTTCTTGTCCTCCGTTATTACAATCTCTACATTCTCATTCCTAGTCCTGTAGCAATCTGCTTACAGATACTGCTCCTCCTATCTCAACTCCATACACTGAAGACTCCAACTCTTGGCACAGACCCAGTTTCTCCCTAACCCTTTCATTCTTGTCTCTCCAGATATATTTTCTGCCTTACCTGAAACTACTTGCCAGAGCCCCTCCCCCCACCACACCTCCACCTCTCTGGGGACCCTTCCTCTTGATGTGGGGAGCAATCCCTTTAGCTCTGCCCAACAGGCCCTCAACCTTTTCTGATAACCTGTATCCATTCCTATCTGCCACTCACTGGCTGGCAGTAACACTCTCAACCAAGGATCCCACAGCCTTCCTGTGGATGTTCTCAGTCTTCTTCTAGCTACCACACTTTCCTCTGATCCAGAGAGGGTAACAAAAACCAAAGAATGGAACACCCACCCAACAAATAAAGGTACAGACATCAACATCTAGAGTCACCTTAGGCACCAAAACTTAATAACAGTCAGACAATATGTCTCCACCAGCACCCAGCAACCCTACTGCAGTACACCCAGAGAAATGCAATATAGCTGAAGCACAAGACAAGGACTTCAAAACAACAATTATGAATATGTTCAAGGGCCTTTAAGAGGAAATGTATCACCCCTTAATGAATTCTGAAAAAATACAAACAGTGGAATAAAAGAATGAAAATTACTTATTACATCAAAATAGAACTAAACAAGGAGATAGAATCACTGGAGAAAACTCAAACAGAGATAAAACTGGAGTAAAAATTTAGGAAGTCCAGCAAAGACTTCAGATCTAAACTTCAACAAATGAGTATCAAGACATGAAAGAGAGAATCTCAGTCACTGAAGACAAGGTAGAAGTAATGGATATCTCAGGCAAAGAAAAGGTAAAAATTAAAAAAATTCAAGGTACAAAATATCTGGAAAATCTGGGATACTATGAAAAGACCAAATCTATGAATAATAGGAATAGATGAAAGAGAAGAAACCCAGGACAAAAGCACAGAAAATATTTTTAACAAAACAATAGAAGTATTTCTCTAACCTAGAGAAGGAGATGCCTATCAGGATACAGGAAGTATACAGAACACCAAATAGACTGGACCAGAAAAAATTTCCTACAACACATAATAATCAAAACACTAGATATACAGAACAAAGAAAGAGTATTAAAAACTACAAGAGAAGAAGACCGAGTAACATATAAAGGCAGGTCCGTTAGAATGATACTTGACTTCTCCATGAAGATTCTGAAAGTGAAAGGCCCTGGACAGATCTTCCACATACCCTAAGAGACCACAGATGCTAACCCAGTCTGCTATACCCAGCAAAACAATCACAATAGACATAGAAAGAAAACATTTCATGATAAAACCAAATTTAAGGAGTATCCACATATCCAGTTCTAACAGAAGATACTAGAAAAAAAACTTCAGTTAGAAGAGTCTAACCATATTCAAGAAAATACAATGAGTAAATAATCTCAGAACACTAAGTCAAAAGAGTCATAACCACAAATTAATAGGAATTAGTAAACCACTGCTTATTGATAACTTTCAATATTAACGATCTTAATTTCCTGATGAAAAGGCACAGACTAACACATTGAATTAGAAAACAGGACCCATTTTTCTGCTGCATCCAAGAATTACACCTTACCATAAAGGATAAATCAGCACAAATGGGTGGACAAAGACATTCCAAGAAAATGGCCCTAGGAAACATACAGGTATAGCCATTTTAATGTCTGTCAAAACATACTTCAGCCAACAACTATCAGAAGAGCTAGAGAAGGACACTACATACTCATTGTGGTGATTTGAATAAGAATGGTCCCCATAGGCTTATATATTTGAGTCCTCATGGAGTAGTACTACTTGAGAAGTATTAGGAGATGTGGCCTTGGTGGAGAAAGTGTTTCACTGCAGGTGGGTTTTAAGGTTTCAAAAGCCCAAGCAAGCTCAGTGTCACTCTCTCTCTCTGCCTGTGGGTCAGGATGAGGTGTTCGCCCACTTCTCCAGCCCCATGCCTGCTTGCATGCTGCCATGGTCCCCACCATTACGATAATGGACTAAGCCTCTGAAATTTTGAGCATGCACTGAATTAAACACTTTCTCTTAGAAGAGCTGCCTTGGTCATGGTGTCTCTTCACCATGTGACTAAGTCAGTGCTTTATCACAGTAGCAGAAAACTAAGACACTCACCAAAGCACAGTCCACCACCTAGCAACAAAATGATTCCAGATAGCACTCTACTGTACCCATAGACAAGTGTCTCACTCAGCCATCAGAAGAGAAACTTCTTCCCGCAGGTGGGAACTGAGACAGAGACTCACAGTCAGGCAGTGTGTGGAGACTGGGAGATTTTGAGACACTCCATGCTAAACGGGGTGTCTTCATCAAACACCTCCACTCAGGACTTTGGGAGATTTGTAGAAGAGGAGGTGGGGAGACTGCAAGAGGCCCGTGACACCAGGAACCAGTGTCTTCCAGACACAACATGATCTCAGAGACTGGCAGCATGCACAGGCCTGAAGAGTTTCAAGTCAAAAGGGTCCCAGTGCTGAGAAGAGGAAGTGGACATGAATCCCTATCCTTAACCAAGAGACTATCCCCAGTTGACAACTACTTACAAAGAAAAAACTACTTTTTTTCCAAATGAGTCTCACTAGGCCTATCAACCATCCTTAAGGGTAGATGTCATGCCCAGCAGAAGAGGGCCAGCACAAAATGAACTCAATGGGATATCTGATTGCTTCTCATTGGTCTTTTGTTTGTATAGTGCAGTTTCTGATAATGAGATTTTATGGTTTGTGTGTAGGTTTCTTGTATTTTTTCTTTTAGTAAAAATAATTCTGGGTTTTTTTTTTGTTGTTGTTTGCCTGTTTGTTTTCTAAAGAGAGAGAGAAAGGGTATGGCGTTGGGTGGGTGAGGAGATGGGAAGGCTCTAGGTGGAGTTGGGGAAGTGGAAACTGTGAATATTTTGTATAAAAACATTTATTTTCAATAAAATATATTTATATATGTCATTACAGCTTGTAGTACTGTATGACTCTGTCCTGGTTAGTTTTCATTGTCAACTAGACACAACCTAGTTATCCAGGAAGAAGGAACCCAGATGAAAGGGACCTAGATTTCCTCGATTAGAATGTCCATGGCCATGCTGGTGAACGGTGCGTGAGAAGGCCACATCAACTATAGTTGGTGCCATCCCTAGGCAGGGAGGATCTAGGATGTACAAGAAAGTTAGCAGAGCACGGGTCAGAGAGTAAACCAGAGAGTAAGGCAGCAAGTAGCAGCCCTTCACGGGCTCTGCTTCAGGCTCCTGCCTTGAGTTCCTGCTCTGATTTCTCTCAATAACAGACTTTGACAAAGGAATCCTTTCCTCCCAGGTTGCCTTTCATAGTGTTTATTATGCAGCATAAAGAAAACTAGGACAGATATTTTCATTTGAAACTGTAGTTTAGATGCATTTACATTACATGTATACGTTAAATTCACATTAATTATTTTACTTATTTAAATGGATCATATTTTACTTACTTATTCAATATTGTTGAATTTTTTTCTAATTCCCTGGTAATATGAACAATCTGGCAATGGGCATTTTAATTATCTTTTAAGCTAGCATTCAAGCAATGGGATAATTATAAATTTTCATATATATATATATATTATTTTGTTTTGGAATGTTCACTACCCTTCCCCCTAAGTCCCCTATGCTCTCTTCTTACCCTATTTCTTCTAGACTGCTTCTTCTACCAAATAGTCCTTCTGCTTTCTTGTCATTCATGTGTGTGTGTTTATACATGTATGTATATGCAATCATACGTTTTGTTTAAATCTAGGGCCCACATAGGAGAGAAAACACAGAATTCTCCTTTTGTCTCCCATTCCTGCCTTCTCTCCCAGTCCATTTTGTAGTTGCGTCATACACAAACACACACACTTATATTTTAAGTCTAGCGTTTATATCTGAGAGGAAAAAATGATGCGCATCTGTCTGTATCTGGTTTATTTCATGTAACAAGATGATCTCTGGTTCTACCCATTTTTCCTGTGTCTGGTGTAGGATTCTTCCTTGTGGTTGAGTCAGATTCCAGTGTTGCCAGTTCTTCTGTTGATGGTCATCTAGGCTGGTCCTGTATCTTGGCAACTGTGGAAACTGCTGCAGCAGATGAAGACACACAGGCATCAGAGATAGTAAAAAGCTTTTGTGAGCACCACTTTTTGGCTCCAGGCCTCAATTTTAGCCTGCTCAGTGAAGGTATCTATAGACCCAGCACAGCTCAACTTCAGTGACTTTGAGGTATTCGGTGTCTTGCTGCCTAATCTTGAAATATTGAAAGATTTGTTGCTAAAATTTGGAATGAGACTTGAATGTCCTCTATCAATATTATCTAAATCTGTGTTAGGATACAAAGATAGTGTGATAAGACAGGAAAATGCACACTGTTCAGAAAGGAATAAATAAAACTATCATATGTGTATGGCATAATTGTATATGCATAAAATATTAAAAATTATGGAAAAATTTTGGAATTAATAAGTAAAATTCCAAAGAATGTTGGCTATAAACGCAACATATAAAGTCAATTGTATGTTCACATACTAGCAAAAGCAACTATAGAATGAACTTAAAACATTATATTGTATATAATAAAGTAAAAATCTTCAAGTGCTTTGGAAAGTATACAAGCTCTTTACAAAGAGAATTATTATGCATAATTAAAAGTTTAAAAAATTTTGAGCCGGGCGGTGGTGGCGCACGCCTTTAATCCCAGCACTCTGGAGGCAGAGGCAGGCGGATCTCTGTGAGTTCGAGGCCAACCTGGTCTACAAGAGCTAGTTCCAGAACAGGAACCAAAAGCTACGGAGAAACCCTGTCTCGAAAATCCAAAAAAAAAAAAAAAAAAATTGAAAGGTTTATTTTTGTGTTTGTGTGTGTACACGTGTGTGTGATATGGCGCCCATCTAGTGCCTGCAGAGTACAGAAGAGGATATTAGATCTCCTGAAGCTGGGGGTGCAGGCAGTTCGAAGCCACCCTACACGGCTGCAGGGAACTAAACTGAGCTCCTTGTCTGTATTCTTAACCACACAGTCATTTCTCCAGGCCCAATTGGGAGATTTCTTTAAAGTTATGAAAAAATATAGTATGGTTAAAAAAACTCAGCTCATAGGTTAAATACTTAATATTCTAGGTTTAAAAACTTAGTATTAAGATGTTGTTTGTTCTCAAACTGTTCCATACACCAACTCAATCCCAATTCACATCTCAGGAATAGAGTGGCGCAGGTTTTAGGATTGGAGGATGGTTTGGTTTCATCAAAATAAAGTCCAACAGATAACCTGAAATGAGTCAGTTGGGCTAAGAGCTGAGCCAAGATAGTGGGCACTGAGATCTGGACTTCAACATAGAGGGGAATCCCTGAACAACATGGAGGGAAATTCCTGAAGAATTAAGCTAACTGAACTCGAGAAGCTAGTGTGACAGTGTTTCCTGTGCCCCTTGGTGTATGTGTGTTCACACTTAAACTTCTTCAGACCTCTCAGGCTCCCGAGAGCAGACTCATCTTCTCAGAGGCTCAGACAGCATTGAAAAAGTCACCAAAACCTGGTATTTCTTTTCTTTCTTTCTTTCTTTTTTTTTAAAAGAGGGTCTATTTTGTCATCTTGGCTATCCTGGAGCTCACTATGTAGGCCAGGCTGGCCTGGAACTCACAGAAATCCTCCTGTCTCTGCTTCCCATGTGCTAGGATCAAAGGCATGCACTACCATGTCTGGGTAAATTTTGATAGCCTGAATTTTTTTTTGTCACATCCACTTCCAGGAAAAGATGTTAAAATTTAATGTATGCATATGTTCTTAATATGTTCTTAAGATTTTAGAGATGATAATGCAAATGTAAACAGGAAAATCTCTTCAAAGATGTGACTAGGAAAGGCAGCAAAGAATAAGTACGTGTTGTTTATGGTGAAGGCAGGTACTCCCTGGGGGCAAAGCCATGTCTTGAGTAAGCCAGGCAAGCCCTCTCCCACTAAATGCCAAATGCACGTTATTGAATATCCTTCCCTGTGCCTAAGACACTTCCACCCTAGCAAACTTTTGGTTTTCTTTCTAACATTCCACTGTGGCTTTGTTTTCCTGAACAATTCTCCATCCTTATCATTTCATCGTGGATTACACTCGCAGACACAATGTAAACTCTGTGTTTGTGACACTTCATGCCATCCAAATGCTGTTAATACTGTTAATGTCCCGATGGTTATTTTGACTGTTTGTGCTTCTACTTCCTTACCTATAAAAGAGAGACACTAAAAACAGTATCCATTTTATAGGACTGTGGCAAAGATTAAACAAGCTGTTAAGTGTAGTTGCTGGGATGGGGCCTGGCACACAACTGTACAACCCCAGTGAACACCACGGTTGTTATTAAAGACTATTTATTACATGCCTACTAGATGCCAAGGTCCATGCTAAGCTTCATCAATAGACAGAAGTGAAGCGCAGTGTCTCGTCTTGTCGTTGGGGAGACAGGCTGCAAGCAAATAACTAAACAAGAGAATTTCATGCTTCAAATGTCTATAAAAGACACGAACATTGGAAGGTAGAGCATTGAGGAGTGTGGGTGTTGGCCACTTTGAGTAGGATGGTCAAGAAAGAGATACTGAGCAGCCAATGAGTTTCGTTACTTACAAAAACATGGGTGATACCGCAGGAACATGGGCAAATTACTTTTACATGCCCCATTAAAGAAAATGCCTCTCTCTCCCAGCAATCCCTAAGTGCCTATAGATCTTTATGGATGGAATGGGCGAGGCCATGTGAACCCCTCTCCACTTCTGACGGAATATTGACAGACCCCTATCTCACGCAGGTAATCGCAACTGCGGATAATTCAGGAGTCTAATCACAGCAATAGAAACACTAAGACAATGGTATATGTGTATGTGGTATATATGCCTGTGTGTGTATATGATGCATATATGTAATGTATGCACATATGTATGGGTGTGGTATATGGTATATGTGTTGTGTTAGTTAGGGCTTCATTGCTGTGATGAAACACAATGACTATAAAACATGTTGAGGAGGAATGGGTTCATTTGGCTTACACTTCCACATTGTAGCCTATCATTGAAGAAAGTCAGGACAGGAACTCCAGCAAGGCAGGAACCTGAAAGCAGGAGATGATGCAGAGGCCATGGGGTGGGATGCTGCTTACTGGCTTGTTCTTCATGGCTTGCTCAGGCTGCTTTCGTATAGAACCTGGGACCACCAGCCCAGGGATAGGACCCCCGACCATGGGCTGGGCCCTCTCCCATCAATCACTAAGTAAGAAAAATGTCCTTTAGACTTTTGTATAGCCTGATCTTATGTAGGTGTTTTTCAATTAATGTTCCCTCCTCTGCTTTAGCTTGTGTCAAGTTGACAAAAGAAAACAAAACTATCTACATGTGTGTATGTGGGGTAGTGGTGTGTATGTACATGTGTGTACACACGTATATGTGTGTATATGTGATTTTGCAGTGTATGTATGTATGGTGCCTGTGTTTGTGGTATGTGTTTGGTGCATGCATGTGTATGTGTGTGTGGTACGTATGCAAGTGTTAGTGTGTATGCCAGAAGTCGATAAATGGTCATTACTCCGTCATCCTCTGCCTATTTTTTGAGACAGGGTCTCCCTGCTCAGTGCAGCTGTTAGGCTAGGCTGACTGTGAGCTCTGGGGATCTATCTCCACCTCCTCGATGCTGGGTTACAGATGGCCACTGCTACCCTGGGGATCCAAACCCAGTTCTAAGTTTACGAAGCAAGCCCTTTCCACACTGAGCCATCTTCCCAGTCCAGGCCCCAGCCCTACCACTACACTCATCTTCCTCACACTGAGCCTTTATCCTTCAGTCTTTTAGAATATCTGTAATCGAAATGGAATCACGCCTTTGGGATTTTGCTCCAATTCTATCCAGTTTATGTCGTAAGTGTTCTTAGTTGCTATTGTTAGTTCTACTACTACTACTACTACTACTACTATTATTATTATTATTATTATTATTATTATTATTATTATTATTATAGTAGGGCATCTCTCTGTAGTCCCTGCTGGTCTCTGACTCCCCATCCCCCTGTCTCTACCTCTGAAAGACTTCTAGTGCAGGGAGGATAGAGGTAGGTGCTGGTAAGCCATTGTAGCCATCAGTGAGGGTCAGGTTACTGGAGGGATCCTGTGTGAGAGGTTAAGGAGGAGAGCCATAGAGGCAGGAACCCAATGCTATCCAACCCTCCCCAAGCTTGCACTCACCCGGGCACGTGTGTGCACCTGCCTGCAAATAACAGAGGCAGATCTCCGTGGGAGGGACAGTATTGCCCACAGACTACACGGCTCAGCTTCAACCTCTAACTCAGACATCACTGTCAGGTCAGAGTGTGAAAACTGTCTTTTCCAGACACAAACCATGAAATGATGGCGTTGACAGCTGCCAAGGGAAGTAACCCCCCAGGAGAAAGCAGGCGGTTCCTGCCGCAACTCTGGAGTCGCCCCCTTGGTTCAGCTTAGAGGCTGTCCCGTGAGGAGCATGACAACAGGGGCTTAGGGGATCTGGAATGGACTTCGGGTTTTCCCAGAAGAGGAGTCCCGTTTTGCTTCATGTAGAAGTGTGTTCACTGAGTTAGGCTGTAGCTTAAGAACCCCAAACTAAGATTACATAGCCCACCTTTGAGTTTGCGGGGATATCCAGGAATCTGCAAGCCCCAACTTGCCATTCCCAGTTCAGGGATCTCTACGGAGATGTTCGCCCCTCAGTTCAGGAACTGGTCTTTGGGTCCAGCCAGTATTCGTGTATTACAGGGAAGGGAAGGCCAGGTGATGCTTGTGGGACCTGGGTGCCAAAGCAGAACACGCACTGTCCCCTTTCCTACATCCTTCTGGTAACAGAGCTTTCTTTCACAGAAGAGAATCTCTTCATGTATCAGGCAGGCTGAAAGACACCCATTTCACCTCCCACCTGAACAGGATGGAGGGGGTGGGGATCATGCCCCTAGGCCTAGGTAATCAAAGGGGGGGCATATCACCCAGACCACAGAGATTGGTATTGGCCAGCAGGTGATCCAAATGTCTTCTATATGCAAGACAGGGCTTATTAGTATACCCATTTAGGAAGCCACTTTAAGAGCTAACACTTGGAGGACTGAGGGATTTTTCTAGAACCTGTGGCAGGCAGGCCCATGAGGACACCACACATTGTGACCTTGATTCTGGCAAGGCCAGGCACATCTTTGACTTCTAAATAGACGATGACGCAGACTTTGAAACTTACTCTCCGCCGCTCTGCTCAGCTCTGTAACAGAGCTGGGCCATCGGAAGCCTCGCCTCAGCACCAGCCTCTGTGGTGGTTGATGCATCCCGGTAATTCGGATCTGAAGTAAACGCTCTAATTTTAGGCAGTGGTGCCTCAGCCATCAAACCCGCTTTTATGTAGACTTCTTGTCAGCGTGCTGGGTGGAAACAACCAATTGTGGAGGAGGAAGGAACTGGCACGCTTTGCTAGCTGAAGGAGGCCTCCGAAAACAAATATTCATCTAGGATGCATGAGTGTATTTTCAAGCAAAAATTATGGCGCATTTTCCATGAGTCAATAATGACACTTTCTGCTTGCATACTCCTCTCTAGTCCCTGTCATATTTGAATTGTTTTACAGAAAAATCACCTCGAATTTCCTCAACATTCCAATCAAGCACAGTGGCACCTTTCTGTGACAGAGGGGCCACACATGCAAACTCAGCATATTTAGATCCTTTTGATCACTTAAATGAGAATGATCACTTATTTAAGATGGCCGAGTTGATGGCATGAGTATTTATTTGATCGACTGATCATCAGCTTTGGGTCACACCTCAAATAAGCTTAAAGCAGCAGGAAAGATGCCTGGCTGGCCCATGGGGACCAGAGCTAACTCTCACTTGCTCCCCACAGTTGGAGGCCTGGCTGGATCCCAGATACGGGAAACTGAAATTCAGCCATGTGAAGATACATGACAACCACCACACACAGGGGATAGAATGTCAACATTTGCTTTGCTTCAGGACTTCAGGGCCACACTCCCCAGCACAGAGCTGAGCTGGTTTTATTAGTGTTTTGCCTGTACGGCGCATCCGACTGCGCACATTTGAAATTAAAACATTCAAGACACGCACTATTTTTGTGACGCCGAGTGTCTGGCTATGTGTATGTTTTAAAACTAATAAAAACAGAATTAAGCACAACCTGGAAATTATCTTGTCTTTTGATATCAGAAGTAGGGGTTGGATTCTGGGCTATACTTTAAAATCAGCGGAGAAACTTGGGGGGAAAAAACCCAACAACTAAACAGCCTGGATCCAGCTAGAGAAATCCCACCTTTGGTGGATTAGGGTGGAGCTCTTACCTTCTAAGCTTCCCACATGAAACTAAGGACTCAAGTCTTCCAACCTTACAGCATGCAGCTAAAGCTTGAGGATGCCCGCCGACAACATCCCTGATTCTCACCGTCGCCAACAGCTCCGTGCAGAACACATGCAGACTCTCACACATACAACTGAGTATATAATCCTTGCTTTCCAGAGCTGGAACTTACTGGTCAGTAATTTCACCATATTCTATGTCCTAGGCCAGTGGTTCTCAACCTTCCTAATGCTGCAATCTTTTAACACAGTCCCTCAAATTGTGGAGACTGCAGCCATGAAATTATTTTCATTATCACTTCATAACTGTAATTTCGCTACTGTTGTAAGTCATAATGCAAATATCTGTGTTTTCTGAGAGTCTTAGGCAAACCCCATGAAAGGGTCATGTGACCTACAAAGGGGTCGTGACCCACAGGTTGAGAACCACTGCTCTAGGGTTTTGGTGATGAGGCTGTGGCTCAGAATAACACCCAGCAAGCCAGAGATGAAAAGTTCAGAACCATGAAGGGGTTCAGGGAGGTGCCTGGGCTAGGTGCCACAGTCTCAATAGGGCTGGTGGTGACTGTGGCCAAGCAGAGAAACCCAACCTGATGGGGCATCAACTACTTAGTTCTGACAGCTGTTGCTACTAACACAGGGTGGTGCCCCCGGATGTCCCCACAAAGAAGGACAATAAAGAAATCTAGAGTCTAACTTGAAATTTCCTTACTTTTAAAATAGCCACACATAGCGCCTCTACATCCACCCATGTTCTCTGGGTGACTTCCTGAAGATCTTGCTTCCGATTAGTTTTTACATTTTACCATTTTCAGTTTACTTAACCCTAACCCTAAGCCCCACACACCAGAGCATACATGTGGAGCTCACAACATGGGAGAGTCTGTGCTCCCCTTCCACCTTGTAGGCCCCGGGGATTGAGGTCAGGTCAGTAGGTGGGGGTACCAAGCACCTTTGCCTGTTGAGCCATCTTAGTACCGCTAGTTTTAATTAGACAATATTCTCTTGGCTTCCATGCTAAGTTAGTCGAGGATCTCTCATCCCCGTGTGACATCAGTGAGTCTAGCCTAACACAGGCACGCAAGGGCAATCCCTCACACCCAGCCTAGCACAGGCACGCAAGGGCAGTCCCTCACTCATTCCTCCGATCTTGTGCAGTTGAAATCAGCACACGCGTGCACTTACCGGCCACTGACAGCATGATCTTATCTTCCTCTGTTGGTGTTTCCCCTCTCACACAGAAACCTGCTGTATGATGAATTCTCCTTTTTCCTTACCCGGTTATTTATTATGATTATTACATCATAGCTATTTTTCCACTTATGGCCATAAAAATTATCTCTGGCTATTTGAGTTATGTCATAACATGTCAATTCTTTTAAAGAATACTGTTTTCTTCATCTTCTGAATACCATAATATCACTTGACTTTGTTACTGCCAATGCATAGGCCTAGTAATGAGTCGAAGCCAACTTTTTATTTTTCTATAGAAACTCAAACAATAATAAAACCTCAAAAGTAAAACTTAGGAGCAAAGATAACATTTTGTGTGTGTGTGTGTGTGTTTGTAGAGGGAAAATCAGTCTGAGCAGTGAAATATAGGCAAAGAAATGACATTTGTGGCGTTTGTGTCCATTTCTGACCGTTTGCCATGATTTTATCTTACCCTCAACTCGCAGCACAGAGTGTGAAGGAGAGACATTGGGGAAATTGATTTAATGGCTAATCATAATCACCAACTTCTGATAGTCACGCTCAGAGGCAAAAGGCAATCGGAAGGTGGCACTGGGTAGCAATGACCCTACTGTGAGCAGAATGCTTATTTGGCAACAGAAAATCCTGAGGGTCTTTCTGAGCTGGCCGCTTCCTAACAGAGTTACTCAAAAACATGAATTCTATTGAGTTTCCGTTTCTGGGGCTGCTGTGTTCTGTCTCACTTGTCTTCTACCATGTCCTCCGGAGGCTGTGGTGTGGCTGATTAGTGAACAGTCAAACCGACCTGCCTTGGTCGGTTTGGGAAGGTGTTTCCACGTGCTGAGAAGGTTGAGCAGTCATTTCAAATGCTCTCTTATTTGAAAATTTGGCTCCAAATCTACAGCCCATTTACAAATCTCTTGTTTTCAAAGCTTCCTATATTTTTATGTGACGGGGATTTGTGAGCTGCTACGTAGGTGCTAGGAACCAAACCCAGGTTCTCCATGACAGCATCAACTGTTCTTCACCTTGAGCCATGTCTCCAGCCCTCCAACCTTGCAGAAGACCTTTTCACTCATTGGTCTGGACTTTCCAAGGTTAACTTCCTGTTCCTTTCATTGACAGTGTCAGCACAATAAGGTATCACATAGCTGCCCTGGTCAGACATCCCAGTAGGTGTGTGCTTGGGGAGAATACACACACAACGGTGCATGCGCCAGCACGAACTCAGGGGCTGCACTTGACCTGTTTGCTCACAGCCGTATCCTCAGTGCTATAGAAGCGTTTGGTCCATGAATGTCCCAAGAGATTAGCTGAATAAGTGAATGGAAGCACATGCACACAGTGCCTCATTCTAAGACCTTTAGGAAAAAAGCCACCAGTTCCCGCTTTTTAAAACAACCAGTGCATCCAACATAAGACTGAAAGTGAAGAGGACAATGGGAAGATTTGTTTTGATTTCTGCCATTAAACTATTTAAGACGTTGTTCAAAATGGTACCTTGCCTGGGAGTATTACTCTGAGAATAGAAAAGGTGATACCGCCGGAGCCGAGTTGGAAATGCTGGTTCTTGAAGACACCACTGGGTAGCCTGAGAAGGGAGGGCAGTTTTACATGTGATGACTGTCCTATAGCTGGCAAGCAACTGGAAAGTCAATGTTATGCCAGTTCTGTGTGCTTTACACACCACTGTGCAACTGTGCATTAGATGAGATCAAGGACTGGCAGGGGTCCAATGCCAAGAGTCCGATGCCACCCGACTTCTATAGGTGATCCAGTGTGTGAAGGAGGAGGATGGAGCTTGTACAAATGGAATTTCCTAAGTGCCAACACACTTGTAAATGCAATTCTAACACTGCCATTCTTCCTATGTGCTCTTGGGAGCCTGGATTCATTTTCTTTTAACACATAACTACTTAGAGGCAGCGTTTGGTCATTTGGTGACAACAGAAACAGATGGGAAGCCATTGTCGCATGAGTAATACGAATAGCATTCTTTGGAGTGACCAGAGCTTCCTGTTGCTGTCAAGTGTACAGCGGAGAGGACAAGCAGCCTCTTTCCAGTTCTTCCCCTGTTTGGTGCCAACTGGGCCCTGGTCTTATTGGTCTCCAATAATCAGCCCGATTACAGCAAGCCCTGGGAGACATGACAGAGAGTCCTCATCTTGCATTGATTGCTCCTATTGAAGCTATGCCACATCTCTCCTAGCTAGATGTTGCTTAGTATCCCTTTGATATGATAATGACATGCTTCTTAGCAGATGAATATGCAAATGAAAAGCAGTAATTTGGTGGCATGCACCTGCTGACACTGCATGGCCATGCTTATGCGCTCGGCTCCAGCGCTGCAGCCCCACAAAAGCAGTGCAGAGGTAAAATTAAATTCTAATGCCGTGTGGATTGAACAGATGCTTCCTTTTTTCTTTGTACACCGACTTTTACAGATTTTGCCATTGGAATCTCGGCTCTTCTTCTTGCAATTAATGGACATTGATAGGTCCCACACAGAGGCGTACTCAGGGCTGTTGAAGGGGGCTGATTCTAGTGCAGTGGCTTACATGTGTGCGCCCTAGATGACGAACATTTCTCCTTCACGGCACAGAAACTGACGAGTTCGCTTCTGGGACACAAAGACTGCATTCACACACGGGATGCATTCCAGGGCCGCCAAGCTGAAAACACGTTTCTATAGCGGAGAGACGCATTGACACGAAGGGATGGCTCACACTGTCTGGGAGGATTTCCATGATGACTTGAAGAGGGTGGCAGGATGCCACATCAATGAAGAAATGCCTCTGCATCACATAGCTGGTCGCAATGCGCGGTAAAGCATAGCTGATGCTCACTTAAGTGGGACTGGTAATTAACTTAGGAACCCCAAAGCCTTTGCCACATGTCATGTGGCTCCCATCTTGCCTCACCCCTAAGCTCTTGTGGCAGTGTATATGTACCATGAACATGTCAGTAGCCAAATTGGTTAGGACTGAACTGTTCGGCAAGACATGTCTTAACAGTGTGTTCTACCATTTATCTAATGATTACACTTTCTTATAAGAAGTGGATAGATTCCTACTGAACTATCCCTCTATTACTAACTAGCCAGGTCTCTCCTCCATCTGTGGATATAAACACAGGTACTGCAATGAACACCTATGAGCATTCGCCTTCCTTTGGATGGCTTCTCTAGAGATTACTAGATCAAATGGTAAGAACATCTCTAAGAAGAAAAAGAAAGAAATTTTAGTGGTGATAACATAGGTAAGATACAGTGCTTGCCTAAGAGTGATGCATGCTTCCCTTGCATAGCCATCTGCATTGTGCTGATTTGAACATAGTACATGGGTCAGCAAGATGGCTCAGAAGTACAGGCTCTTGCCACTAAGCCTGGTGGCATCATTAAATCCCTAGGACTCCCCAAAAGTTGGTCTCTGATCCCCACATGTGACTCATGTGTATAGGTGAGCATGCACATACAAATAAATAATAGTTCTCAAACTTTCAGAACACACTTCACAGTCAGAACATACTTCACAGTTGGAACACACTTCACAGTCAGAACACACTTCACAGATGGAACATACTTCACAGTCAGAACACACTTCATAGTCAAAACACACTTCACAGTCAGAACATACTTCATAGTCGGAACACACTTCACAGTCAGAATACACTTCACAGTTGGACATACTTCACAGTTGGAACACACTTCACAGTCAGAACACACTTCACAGATGGAACATACTTCACAGATGGAACACATTTCACAGTCGGAACACACTTCACAGTCAGAGCACACTTCACAGTCAGAACACACTTCACAGTCAGAACACACTTCACAGTCAGAATACACTTCACAGTTGGACATACTTCACAGTCGGAAAACACTTCACAGTCAGAACACACTTCACAGTCGGAACACACTTCACAGTCGGAACACACTTCTTCACAGTCGGAACACACTTCTTCACAGTCGGAACACACTTCTTCACAGTCGGAACACACTTCTTCACAGTCGGAACACACTTCTTCACAGTCGGAACACACTTCTTCACAGTCGGAACACACTTCTTCACAGTCGGAACACACTTCTTCACAGTCGGAACACACTTCTTCACAGTCGGAACACACTTCTTCACAGTCGGAACACACTTCACAGTCAGAACATACTTCACAGTCAGAATACACTTCACAGTTGGACATACTTCACAGTCGGAAAACACTTCACAGTCGGAACACACTTCACAGTCGGAACACACTTCTTCACAGTCAGAACACACTTCACAGTCGGAACACACTTCTTCACAGTCGGAACACACTTCTTCACAGTCGGAACACACTTCTTCACAGTCGGAACACACTTCTTCACAGTCGGAACACACTTCTTCACAGTCGGAACACACTTCACAGTCAGAACACACTTCTTCACAGTCGGAACACACTTCACAGTCAGAACACACTTCACAGTCAGAACATACTTCCCTGTCAGAACATACTTCACAGTCAGAACACACTTCTTCATAGTCGGAACACACTTCACAGTCAGAACACACTTCACAGTTGGAACACACTTCACAGTCGGAACACACTTCACAGTCAGAACACACTTCACAGTCAGAACATACTTCCCTGTCAGAACATACTTCACAGTCAGAACATACTTCCCTGTCAGAACATACTTCACAGTCAGAACATACTGCACTGTAAAAACATACTTCACAGACAGAACACACTTCATAGTCAGAACATACTTCCCAGAACATATTCCACAGCCAGAACATACTTCACAGTTGGAACATACTTCACAGTCAGAACACACTTCACAGTCAAAACACAGTTCACAGTCAAAACGTACATACTTCACAGTTAGAGCATTTTCACAGTCAGAACATACTTTACATTCAGAACATACTTCACAGGAGTCCCTCAGTAATCACTCTACAACCAATCCAAGCTTTGTGGATCATTTTGTTTCATAATCTCTGGCCATCTAAAACTATCTACAACTCTAGTTAGTAAAAACCTTGGAGGACTTATAAAAGTGGAGTCACTATAACAGTAACTTTGCTTTTCTTCTTATTCATCTATCTATCTATCTATCTATCTTCTATCTTTGTACCTATCTACCATCTATCTATCCATCCATCTATCTGTCTGTCTGTTCCTTGTTTATTTAGAGACAGGACCTTGCTATGTAACTCTAGCTGGTGTCAATACTATGATCACTCAGACTCCCGAGTGCTGGGACCATCATGTCTAGCTTAGTTCTCTTATTTTGGATAAAAATTGTCATTTATTTATATCATTTTTTATATGACACAAATAGTGAGTTGTATGGCTATTGCGGAAGTTTTATACAACATTAGAGCTGTCACCCCCGTGGAATAACAGCCTAAGAACAGAGGAGATGGAGCCATCACCCCTGTGTAGTAACAGCCTAAGAACAGAGGAGATGGAGCCATCACCCCCGTGTTGTAACAGCCTAAGAACAGAGGGTAAGTACAGTAGAGAGACAGATCTTAACCTTTCAATCTCATGCTGTAGCAAGTCCGTATTAAACAGAGGACTAAGAGATTCAAGGTTATTTCTAATTGTATAAAAAAGTCCTATTACCATGAAATTTCTAAAAGTAATGCTACAATTATACTTAACTTTTTGCCTGAAGGAATCATATTGGCAAGTTTTCAATGGAGAGACCTTGAAAAACACAGAGGGAGTTTGCAGTGGGAGGGAGGTCAACACGGTGGCACCTTTCAAATGTTTCATTTTTTCCTTTATATTGTCTGGGGGATGACTAGGTTTTCAGGCTGGGTGGGATCTCTGGGCTTCAAGGTTTTCATTACAGAACAAACTCATTTCCTAACCGATTGTAACTTTCTCAATAGACTGAAGAGCAACCATTTAGGAAAAAGAAAAGGAGGGGAAGCACCACCCGCTTTTTTTCTCTCATTCCAGCCCTCAAGTATCACCACGGCTTCCTAACACTGTGCTAACACTTTGCTCAGAGCTGGGCGTTTCTGAGCCCAGGTTACCCCACCCTTGGAAAGTTCTAGTGCTGGGAACCGTGAGAGTCAGGCTCAAATGAAGCTCTGACCTCTTCAGCTGGCTAACTTGCTGCGCTGCCTCTTTTCACCAGCAAGAGCGATGCATTTAACAAGCCCTTTGGGGGCGATTTCTGGGTTTCAGGTATTGTTTGTGGTAACAGAAGAAAACAAGAATCTCTCAGCAACCCTCAATTCTGACATGCGAGAGAGAAACAGTTTCAGGTGATGATGTTTCACACAAGGGAATTGAAGCCTCAGTTTCTCAAGTGCTGGGTCCATGCATGCCCTACCCCAGGTCTCCTTTACTCCCTTATCTTCTCCATCCATCACCAGCAATACTGTTATTTACTACTATGATGAAGGGACTAATAACCATAGCCGTCATTTATTAGGGACTTACTTGAGGTGTTTTTTTCAAAAATCTTAATTACTTAGTTGAGACAGGGGCTCATGTAGCCCAGGCTGGCTCTTTATTTTGCCAAGGATGACCTTGAACTCCTGATCCTCTTGTACCTGCTTCCTAATTTTTGAGATGACGGTAAGGTCCCCCATGCCCAGTTTATACAGTGCTGGGAGGGGGCCCAGGGATGATGGAGGAAGGTCATTGGTTAAAAAATAAAGAAACTGCTTGGCCCTCATAGGTTAGAACATAGGTGGGTGGAGTAAACAGAACAGAATGCTGGGAGGAAGAGGAAGTGAGGTAAGATGCCTCAGACAGACACCATGCTCCCCTCTCCTGAGCAAACGTGAAGAAGCTCCGACCCAGGATGGACGTAGGCTAGAATCTTCCCGGTAAGCGCACCTTGGGGTGCTACACATATTATTAGAAATGGGCTAGTCCAGGTGCGAGAGTTAGATGAGAAGAGGCTAGATATAATGGGCCAAACAGTGTTTAAAAGAATACAGTTTGTGTGTTGTTATTTAGGGGCATAAGCTAGCTAGGCGACCAGGAGCTGGGGCGGCAGGAACACAGCCTGCAGCTTCCTACTACACAGGGATTCCCAACCATCCTACTTGATTGACTTTAATCCACCTGCCTCTTTCTCCCTGCTCAGCTTCCTGAGCTGGAGACCACTTTGAAGGCTGCCTATGATGTGGACAGTCTCAACAACGCAGTGACGAGAGTCATCTAATGGAGCCAGCACCATGCCCCTTCCTACATTCTCCCATGACCTTTCATGTACTCAGAACAGAGCATCACTTTAGACTACACGGAGAAGGTCTTACACAGCTGAGCCCCGTCATCTTTGCAAACTGACCTTATTCACCTGTTCTCTCCCCAGTCTTTCACACACTAGAACTTGCCAGGCGTGCCCCAGCTCTGGGACTTTGCACACCTCCCCTCTTCCTGTGTCTTACATGTGTCAGAGTGGCGTTCTCCCTCCCCATCGTCATGGATACGCTCACACGAGCCCTTCTGGGTGGGGCTTGCTATTTTGATGCTGAAATTCTACTCATTTGTTCTTTTCCACGTCTTCCTTACACACAGATACTTCCTACACAGATGGGTTTGTCTACTTGGTACACCATGAGTTCCCAGCCTCCAGAGTACCATGTGATGTCGCTATGAAGCCAGGCAGGGGGACTTTGAGACGTTCAACAGGCTGGGATCCATGCTATTGCTTGGCCATGTTGTGGGTGAAAGTAAGTCTGGAATTTTCATATTCTCCTTAAGAATGAAGAACTTGCTGGGCATGGTGGTGCAGGCCTTTAATCCCAGCAGAGGCACAGGCAGGCGGATCTCCATGAGTTCGAGGCCAGCGTGGTCTACAAAGCAAGTTCCAGGACAGCAGTGGCTGTTATACAGAGAAACTCTGTCTCGAAAATCCACACATACAAACAAATCAAAGCAAACAAAAAATGAACCTCAAACAAACAAACAAAAACAAAAAACAAAGCCTTTCAGCAAAAATCTCCTGGCCACTCTGGTCCATCCTGGCTTCTTCTGACCAATCACTACCTGCAGGAGGCAGGCCTGAGGTCCTGTACTGAGCATGTGCCACCCTTCTGGAAACCTGTGGGCCACACAGAGCAAGGGTACCCAGGGAATCAGTGGGCAGCCTGCAGGGCACACTACAGACAGGTGAAAACCCAAGCCCGAAGCACCTGAGTTTCCTTTTCTCGTATCCCCATCCACTCCGGACCTGAGCAGAACACAAAATATAAAAAGATCTTGTCACTGCTGTTCTCATTTGCGTATTTGGGAAGCCCACCGTGCTCCAAGGAATAGTTCCAAACCCACAGTCACAAGGACAGCCTTGCTGGAACTCAGTGCTCACAGGAGGAAATAATAAAGAGAACGAACGGGGGTGGGGCGTGAGGCCACATAGGAGAAAGGAGGCGGGGATAGGAGGGGCGGCAGGGGGGTTAGGGATGGGAGGGAAATGAGAGCCGATGGCAGCTGAGGCTGATCAGAATGCACCATCTACATGAGTGAAAATGTTAGCAAAAAAAAAAAAAAAAGTGTTATTGTTAAAATCCCCGACTGGAAGTAGTTCTACCCTGTGTCAAGGTTTACTACTACTACTATTACCTACTACTGCTGCTACTTCTTCTTCTTCTTCTTCCTCCTCCTCCTTCGTTTTTGTTTTACTTGTTTTTATTATTTTATTTTTACACTTTTTTTAAGTTAAAATAGATTTTATTCATACAATATAATCTGACCATGGTTTCCCCACCGTCAACTCCTTCCAGATCCTAACTTTTCCATCCACCCCAATCTACTTTTATTTCCTAAGCAACCATTTATTTTGGCCTTATGTATTTATTTGTGTTTTGATTTTTTTAATCAGGTTGTTTGCGCCTGCAGTTATGCAGTGTTCTGTATGCACACTGTACATGATATTTGTGTGATGTGTCCTACAAATATTCTCTCCCCATCTGTAAAGCTTATAGCTTCAGTTTTATGCATGTATTTTTAGTACTCATAAATTGGTTTAAATGTTACGTATTTAAATAATTGATCATGTGATTTTTAGGTTTCACTTTGGACTCAAAAGGGCTTGTCCAATTTCAATACCATAAATATATTCTATGTTTAAGGGCTTAAAATGCAATCATTATGATAATATAAATTTATGTCTGGATTGTTCACTCTGTTCCATTTATTTATTTTGACAACTTCATACATGTATACAGTATATATTGATCGTGTCCACCCCAGCTCCCTCCAACTCCTTCCAGACACTGTCAACATGTACCCCTCCCCATTTCGTTCTGTTCCATTTTAATTTTGTAACCACTGATTCCAATGCGTGTCAGCCGCCATCTAGAACGTTGGCTGGACCTTGTGCCAGCATCGTAGCTACAGCGAGTTTTGTGAGAGCAATGGCCATGTCTGTTCTACTCATTTATTCTTTCTACTTGCTTGCTTGTCTGCTCTCCAGGGATCATTTAATTTCTTAATAGGCCCTGATATTTTAGAATGTTCTAGAAAATATTTTATTCCTGTCCCCTTTATAGCCAGTCCTCACTCTTAGTTAATTCAAGAACTGGCTTTTTATGTTTATTTAACATTACACAGATGTTTAAAAAGCCCACATGACTGGGCTGAGGAGATGGCTCGGTGCACAGCAGTGATTGCAGCCAAGACTGGCAACTTGAGTTTCACCCTGGAACCACATGGAAAGAGAGAACCAACGCCTGCAGGCCGTCACCTGACCACAAACAAGCTCTTTATCTCTTTGTCTCTTCCTCTCTCCCTCTCTCTTTCTCTCTTTCTTTCTTTCTCTCTGTTTCTTACACAAACATGCTAAAACGTAATTTTAAAAAAATCGTGACTCTAAGTGTGTGTACTTATTTATGAGTTTTATTGGTTTCTGTTTTTCTCCTATTTTTGATATTGAACCTCTTGTTCCAGACACCTTTTTCGTTGTTTTCTTGATTAGCTCCTTGACTATTTCTTTCTGAACACATTTTTAAAATGCTTTCACTGTGTCCTGATACCGGAACACGCCTTTTCTGGTTTTATACTGCCATGTGTTTCTACTAAGATGGCCTCTGAGTAAAGAGAGAAATAGTTGGAGAGTTGACTGAGGGCAGTTAGGAGGCAGCAGTGTGGCTGTCCATGGGGAGGGTGGTCTGGGCAAAGGCCCCAGCGCTCTGACGTTCCGGAAGAGATGCAGGTGAGTTGGTTAAAGTCAGTCTTCTCAGCTCCTAAGTGTGGCACCGCACCCTCTGCCATACTCAGCAGCTACCAGGGCACATGGAGCGTGCACAGAATTAACTGAGGGAATAAATGACCCCAGATTTGAAACTAAGACCCTATGCAACACTACCTAAATTTCACTGATCTATTTTAGCACCAGCAGTAATCATGGAGAGGATGTGGCCATCTTGTGGGACGGCATGCAGGGCAGAGCACTGAGTACAGCATTTGTGATGCTCACTGGTTTCTCCTTCCTTTGCTCTGCTGAGTTTGAGTCCTGGGTCTTGCACATGCAAGATCAGCTTTCTACTCCAAGCTAAAACCTGAGCCTGCCAGGCATTCTTAAAGGATCCACTCAGTCCTTCTGAACCATACATCTAAGGTGATAATTCTCACCTTGTTACTTAGTCCACAAACACACTAAGACAAGAGCCATAAAACAATCACAACATACGGTACACAGGTACGCGTTATCATTAGTCAACTATCCAGAATTGCCATACCTGTCAATTAACACCAATAGGAGAGAAATAGCTGCGGATTCCCAATGCATACAAATTGTACTTATAAATAAAAACAAAATGTGTTTCTGATCAATGTTGTTATAATCGCGTTCAGCACTGAGCCGACAGCTTTATACACCGTGGACCCTGTGAAGGTTCACAAGGTTGCTATAAAATGTTCTCAAGGTTAAAAATGTGTGATTTTCCTGTGTTCTGGATTTTTAGTTTCAAGTTTTCTTTATTTATTCGTTTATTTATTTTATTTATTTGCTTATTTTTAAGATATTTTTGTTGTTGTTGTTGTTCAGGCTGACTTGAGATTTGTGACCATCCTCCTGTCTCAGCCTCTTGACTGTTGGGGTTATGGGTATATGCCACCACACCCAGCTTAGTTGCCTTTTCAAAGATCATGTGCAGATTTTCTACCATTTATTCAATTTATATGTATTTCCCTTTCAACGTACATTGATTTTATTTTTAGTAGAATATTCAAAAGAATAAATCAAGTTCCTGAAATTCTATTGCTAGCATATACACACCATACATTTACATATACACATACACCCCACCTCACAACATAGGCAAACATACACACATATACCACTACTCCCCCCCACATACACATATATACACACACACCACAAACCACAACCTCACAACTCACCACATGTATATACATGCACATACTTTACACACATAGTCCCAAATACATGTACATACACATATACACCACACATGCATCTACAAAACCACATACATCATAAATACACGTGTACATACACAATGCACCCCATGTGCATACATACAGCACACACATGTACATAAACATACACTACATGCTCACCTCACACACATACATACACATATGTATGTATACATATACATACCACACACACATAAAATTGTTTCTTGAAATTGCATTGTCTAACATGTTGCATCTCCAAATTTCTAAACTCCTGTTTACTCTTTTCACTTGAGATGGCATTTGCTGTCTATAAACGGCATTTTCTTCCCTTTAACCCAGAGAAGAACATCAAGTGAGTAAGGAAAGGCGCTGTCACTCCTGCTCTCACAGCCATTTGCCAGAGCACGTCAAGGGTAGAGCACATCACGAGTAGACCACTTTATACTGAATACTCTCCCGGGTCCTGCTTGTACATCAACAGACCTATGCAGAGCTCCGACTCACAAAGGGAAAACTCTCCAAACTCTCCAGAGGCTTCACACAGGACCCAGCTGACCAGACCAAACCAAACAAGTGACTTTCAAAGGAGCGAGGAAGGGTTGGCCAGTCCTCCCTGTCCTTCTTCAGCCCATTGCTAAACCTCTGTAGCTTCTCTCCATTTAAACGGGTTGAAGCCCAGCCTGCAGGTTCTTTGTATAGCTGATGAAATTCTTCTCAGGAAGAAATTTCACTCAGTAAGTGGTCCTGGGAGAAGAGCAGTCGCTGCCTCATTGACTTTGCATCTGCCGCCAAAGTCACTGCTAGATGTTCTCTGTGCCAGCCAGTGCAATGGGTTGTGTGTTCAGTTTGCATAGGTAAGACTCAGTGAAAAACCTCCCAGAGGCTGGACTGACTGATTGTCAGCTCAAGCACTCATAGGACATGGTTAGAAAATCTAACAGTAAATGTTTTTCTCCCACACTAGAAGTCAGGGATGTCCACATGCTGGACATCCTTATAGATCCTCCACTGTGTCCGTCTGGGTTCTGATTCAGACCACCAGTTACGATCCTTGGAAGCCTGAGTCCCTAGACTCACATGTCGCAGAGGAGACCCAAAGGGCAGGCACAGTCTAAGAAGTCCTGAGTGAGGTAAGCCAGACCCAAAAAGAGGAACATGGGATGTACTCACTCATATTTGGTTTCTAGCCATAAATAAAGGACATTGAGCTTATAATTCATGTTCCTAGAGAAGCTAAATAAGAAGGTGAATCCAAAGACAAACACATAGGCATCCTCCTGAATATTAACCTTCATCAGGCGATGAAAGGAGACAGAGACAGAGACCCACATGGGAGCACCGGACAGAAATCTCAAGGTCCAAATCAGGAGCAGAAGGAGAGGGAGCACAAGCAAGGAACTCAGGACGGCGAGGGGTGCACCCACACACTGAGACAATGGGGATGTTCTATGGGGAACTCACCAAGGCCAGCTGGCCTGGGTCTGAAAAAGCATGGAACAAATCCGGACTAGCTGAACATAGCGGACAATGAGGAATACTGAGAACTCAAGAACAATGGCAGTTGGTTTTTGATCCTACTGCACGTACTGGCTTTGGGGGAGCCTAGGCAGTTTGGATGCTCACCTTACTAGACCTGGATAGAGGTGGGCGGTCCATGGACTTCCCACAGGTCAGGGAACCCTGATTGCTCTTCGAGCAGATGAGGGAGGGGGACGTGGAGGGAAATGGGAGGCGGTGGCGGGGAGGAGGCAGAAATCCTTAATAAATAAATAAATTAAAAAAAAAACCCAAAGTTAGTGTGGTCTACAAGTCTATATAGTGAGTTCCAAGACAGTCAGCTAGGTAGTGAGACCCTGTCTCAAAAAATATATATATTTTTTCCCTTAGAATGCAAATCTTCCTGTAAATTATTTTTCAAAGGCAAACTGCAAAGGTTGGTAGCACGTTGGCGGTTCTTTGTGGCCTCATTTGCCTTCAGTCCAGTGACTTCCAAGGCATCTGAGGTGAGCCAAGGATTAACTGTTCCTGGTGTAAGACACTTCCTTCTTCCCCATGAGCTGGTGCCAGCCACAGGCCTGCACAAGGGACCAGGCTAAGAAGAGCAACAGCCTAGCTTTGGTACTGGGGCACCAAGGTCTACGGTTATCTTGTTGTCTTGCTGTATCAGAGTAAATCTCATGGCTTACGAGTTCAATAGGCCCCCTTCACCTTTAAAATGCCCAATCTTCCAGAGAGAGACCGTCTGGGACTGGGAAGCGATTTCTCCCCACGGCTGTTAGATTGATGCTAATCATCTCGGGCAACTCTCGTCTTCACGTTAAATCCCAAACTTCACATAAACAAAGCAAAAATGAAATGGCCACAGCCCCATCTCCTGTGAGTGTAAAATCGCAGGTACTAGTGGACTGCAGGCAAGCAGAAGCACCAGGGCCCTTTGGTAACGCCCAGCTGCGAGCCAAGGTTTGAAACCGGGGAACAAAATCAACTATAGCAATGCCACTGTTTGATAATAGAGCGATCCTGGCCTGGAAAAGGTTCATTGCTTTTCTAATTCTGACTGACTTAGAAGGAAAACCATGAACCAGCAGCCGCGGGCCACTGCTGTTTGGAAAACTGGGTCTCTCAGCTGACAGAAGCTTGTTTGCCCAACACATTGCTTCTGTTTTCCCTCACACGTTTCCCTCTTGTCTACCAGCCAGGACTTCTGGCAGGTTGTGGCCCTGTCCATTTTCTGAGTTTTAGTTCTTTTTCTTTCTCTTCCTTTAAAGGGTATGGTGACCTGGTAGAAGCCTGCTTCTGGACTGAGCTGGCCCCAACCTCGTAGAACCAATAATTTCCAGATTCCCACTCTTAGTGTGTGGCTTTTCAATGCCCCAGCTCCATCCGACTGAGCTCCTACCTGGGGCGTGACCTTCAGCTGAGACTCCCCCGAAGCTTGCAACTTGTCTTTGGCAGAGAAACTGCAAGCCTGCCAGCTGCCAGATGTCTTCATTTTTAAAACACCTTCAAACGGCTTTCTGGCACCGTTCCACAAGCAAAATGCTCTAAGCTGGAGCTGTTGTTCCCATGCTGCGAGCCAAGGAGAAGGGGGTGACGGGGCAGGTGTGGGCTTAGAGAAGCGGGGAAAATGGCTGTGAACGTGGAGGGTGACTACACTTTGCAGGGAATATCTAGGTGAAAAACTGGCCCTAGCATGTGATGTGTTCAATTTGCAATAGGAATAGTCACCAGAAATAACCTAATAATTTGAACTATCAAAGTTTGAAATTTTTAATGGACAAATGTGCACATTTACCGAGACCAATGTGAGATGTTGAAAGGTTTTGTCATGCTAAGCAACACTTCTATCGTATCAACAACTATTTGCATGTGTGCTGAGAACGTTAGCAATCTGTTCTCTGGCAGTTATGAAAAAATGTTATTATTGATGCAGTGCAACAGGTACTCTAACTCCTGCAGCTCACTGGACTCTGTGCTCTGTCAGTCGCTGCCCCTCCCCCCATCACTGGACTCTAGGCTCCCATCAGCTGCTGCCCCTCCCCCCATCACTGGACTCTGTAGGCTCCCATCAGCTGCTCCCCCTACCCCTCCATCACTGGACTCTGGACGCTCCCATCAGCTGCTGTCCCTCCCCCCTCATCATTGATTCTGCTCACCACCTTTCCATCCCATATAAAAGAGGCACCATACAGAGAAACACAGTTTCATGAGTTTGAATGTACTAATGACATATCTTCCTAAATATGATAACTTCTGGTTCACAAGATAATGAATAATTTTAACTTAAGGAAACCTAGTAAAAAAATTAAAAAAACCTTTAAAAATTAAAAATAAATTAACCTGCAGCAAAGCAAAAATTCTCTTGCTATCAAAACTTGGGAAAACCCAAGTTTCAAAAGAAGTGAGAAAGTAAAGGAGGGGTGGCCAGATGCTGGGAACCCTTTAATTTCTCTCCTGTCTCAACTCTTCCTCAAAATGTTACTGAATAGTTAATAGGTGGTTCAAATACCAACTTGGAGAATGAGATACTTTACATACACTTTAGAAGAATTTACATTTAGACAAATCCACAATGTCCAAATTCCTGTGGGAGTAACTGAGGCCTAGACATCGCTGTTAGCTCAGGTGACAGAAGATAGTTGGAATCAGAGAGAAAACAGTGACTGAATTTGTGCCTGCTGATTCCTAACATCAGACATAAACGAGATGCAAACAGTGGGGCTCTAGGGAAACTGGGGTCAGGCAATCTAAACTCAAGCCATACTAACTCAGGGGAATTCCTTCAATGAGTCTCTTAATGGAAGGGGGCACCCTACAGGAAGTACATGAACAGAAAGTCAACCAGCAGGGCCATGAGAAGGAACACGTGGACTGGCGACCTGTACTCTCTTTTCCTTAAGCTCTGATCAAATAGTGTTATCCACCTCACCTTTGCACACACAGACGTGGCTTTAGGTAGGGGAAGGCTACATTTCAGAACCCAGAAATCAGAACGGTGCCTACAGGGGGAAGAGGAACTGTGCCGGAGATGCAGCTCTGGAGTCCAGAAGGAAAATCAAAACCTATTTATGTTTCCCACGAAATTCAAGTTTTTACAGTCAGGAGCAGAGATTCTCAGTCCACAGGCCCATGAGAAGGCTTTGAAAGTGAAAACACTGGTCTTGGATGCTTGCCATAGACAAATCACTTACTTTCCTGCTTCCTTGTCTATAGCCCTCGCTGGCGTCTCTATCCAACTCCATGTTCCCTGCTGATGCCTCTCACTCTCCCGTTCTGTGGCTTCTGTCAGCACAGCTATACTCTCTCTCAGACCCCTGCATCCTTCGTTAGCATCATCAACCCCTAACCATTATCTAAATGTGTGCGCCAATGCTATCATCATCTTCATGATTTCCTAACCTATCCTACCCCATTGAGAACAATCTCTTCACTGCACCATTTCCATGACTTTGCCTTTTGTCTGTCAGGTTTGTCTGTTTCCTTGTATAGACTGTGAATATCGTGTCTTCTGTATTTTTTGTTGGCCAGTCACTGTGGTCAGTCACTGCTATCTCCTGTCCCCTCTTCTCTCGACAACGAATCGCAGGCCTGTTTACTTGCTACGGCTGACTTCTGAGCAGATTCTATGTTTGTTCCGTTTGTTCTGTTCTATCAACTAATAGGAGAGGAAATGGTCACTAGAATGGACAGTATAAAGTGTAACTTCCAAGTAACCCAAATGGAACTTTCATAGAAACAAAGTTAACACTCAGGATTGTGTTGGGCTAGAGAGACAATATTCCCGGGTCTTACAGTGTTTTCCTTCATCACACAGAATCAGTCACAGGACTACATGCGAGTCTCAGAAAGTAGACCCCTGGGAGTCTGGCCTGAGCCCCGTGAACTTGGTAAAAGTGATGATTCAGAAGAAGCCTGGCACCACCAGGCATGAAACCAAACACCTAGAAACGAAAGTGAAGCTATCGTACCTAGACTCCTGAGACCTGAGTCTAGGTGTTCTACAAAGGAGAAACACCCCAAATACACTGTAACAGGACAACCACCATCAGAACACCTGAGCATAGTCTTGGGAACGTGGGGAGGGAATACCTGAAGTGGCATGTGGCATTTGAACTGTGGAGTTCCAGGTGTGGTGGGGCTGCATCTTCATGAGTGGCTAGTGACTGGTTCCCCGGTGAGCAGCTCCATTGCTTTGGAATGCACATAACTGGCTTGCACATTATTTGCTCAAATTCCAGGAGCATTCTGGGCATGGGATATTGGCCATGTGATGCTTGGTGCATAGACCTCGCCAGACAGTGAACAGGAATTGACGCTTCCACCTGGCCTTTTGAGCTGGTGGTGTCCCTTCCTGGGTCTGTTTCTTCATCTGCAGAGCAGAGATGATGTCCAAATCTTTTAATGACTATTTCACACCACCTTTTTTTTTAGGTTGATTTTACTGAGCTATACATTTCGACACCACTATTCTTGATGCGCACCATCCAGCTGATGGCTACCTGCTGGTCCTGCCATCATTCTACTTGCCAGTCCTAGTGTTAGGCTGCTTTTAAACCTTCTGATTAGAAACAAAGTTGTTAGGAAGATCCTAATGATCATAGTAATTTCCTTTTCTGAGGAACTGTCTCGGGTTAAAATTCTAGTAGTGAGCTGGGCCATGGTGGTGCACGCCTTTAATCCCAGCACTCAGGGGGCAGAGGCAGGTGGATCTCTGGGAGTTTGAGGTCAGCCTGGTCTACAAAGTGAGTCCCAGGATAGCCAGGGCTACACGGAGAGACTCTGTTTCTAAAAACAAAAAAACAAAAAATAAAAAAAGCCTCCTAACCTCCTAGTACTGAGATCACTGGGTCATGACATCTTGATCTTACAGGCATCTGTGCCTTCAGACACTCTCTGACTTTCCAGGTGGGAGGCTGGTAGTGCATGAGCATGCCTTTTATTTCTGATTGGGGATGGATGGCCATTGTGTGTTCTGTAAACCTGTGAATACGTGCTTCCCCTTTGGAATGACCACTGTCTCTAACAATTAGAACCTGACATAAGGATGCCCCCCTTAGCCTCCAGCCTTCTAATTTCCAGCCAAGATATAAACATTGGCCTTTGCCCCTGACTCCTGACACAGAACTCCCAACCTTTAGAGGCATGAAAACGAGTTTATAATCAACTGTTCCTGCATTACAAAGAGTCCCTAAAAATTCCTGTGAACACATATACACAGTGAGACAGTGGCATCCCAAATAACATAGGAACAGGAGTGTGCTTAGGACCCTTCAACATCATCCCACACGTCTTCATCTGCCACCCGACTGCATCCTTTGCAGAGTCTTTGATAACAGTCCAATAAGTACATTATCATTCCCATAGTTAGCTGCAATGTACTTGGACACTGGTGGGAAATATCTTAGGAACCGCTGAAAATTATTTCCAAGGAATTTCAGAAACCTGAGCTCAGTCACCCACTGTTTCAAAAGTGAATTCAGGATACTGTGCATACTCGTTTGTAAAGGGTTTGTATTTGTTACATATGATATCACATATTGCACATATTTATTTATGTATGCACATCGGGTATACACATATAAACAAAGAGGAAAATCTATAAAAATCTATAAAGAAATGCAGGTATTGTCTGAGGAATTTGGACTGCCAACATAGAAACATGATCTCTTTTGATTTTTACTGTAGACTTTATATGCATTTGTTTGACTTACATGGCTTGTATGTACATATTTGCTTTAATAATTAAAAAATGAACACAAACTGAAGAATAGCATGAGATGGAGAACAAAATAATACTAATGAGCTATTCATCTACATTTCTAGTAGGATAGTTTAACTGGTAGAATTTGTGTCACTCATAAATATTTTTAATTGCATTTATCTGTGTGTGTGTGTGTGTGTGTGTGTGTGTGTGTGTGTGTGTACGTGAGCATGGTACACATTTGATGGTTGGGGGCCAAGCTGCAGGACTCAGCTCTCTCCTTCCACCATGTGGGTCCCAGGTATCAAACTCAGGTCACCAGGCTTGGCAGCAAGCACCTTTACTCACTGAGCCATTTCACCAGCCTGAGTTTGTGTCTCTATGAAGGGAATCGTAGCTTTCACACAGGGATGCTTTAAGCTAAGTATGGTCTAACACACGAAATCTCAGACTGCCTTCAGCAGCACAGGTTAGGTCTTCCAAGAGTTGGCTGGAAGGTGGAGATATCCCAACCCCAACCCCACCAGAGCCCCTTCCCTCCACCTTGTTGGCAAGGACAATTCCAAAAGGTCAGGGGTAAATAAAATACCATCAACTATAGGCTGCATTTCAATATGTGAAAACGGGGCAGGAGAGATGGCTCAGAGGTTAAGATGCTCTTTCAGAGATCCTGAGTTCAATTCCCAGCAACCACATGGTGGCTTATACCCATCTGCAATGAAATCTGGTGCCCTCTTCTGGCAGCCATGCAAGCAGGCCGAACACTGTATATATAATAAATAAATCTTTCAAAAAATATGTGAAAATGTAGCAGTGTGCTCCCTTCTTCTGAAGGTATTCCTGCAGTGCAGAGTCTGAGCATGTCTGTTCAGTACATGTTAAGATATGTAAAATAGATTCACTATGCTAATGCACCTATGTTTTATTTTACAGTGTTATTTTTAAAAATGTATGTTCACTCTGAATAAATGGATTTACAACATTTAGCCATATCCAATCAGTTTTCTTACAACAAGACTTCTATGCTAAGCAAGGGCGGGGATGAGTATCGTGTTGCCCAGGACTTAATATAGATGGTTTCATACTCCAAGCCAGCAAAGTACCTGTGTGTGGTGGGAACTTCAGCTCACATTCCCTGAGGGAAGAAAGGAACTGGGGATGCTCATGTGGACAGAAGGGGTCAGAAGGTCATAAAATACAGAGAATCCCTTCTTCCTTCTCCTGTGCCTCTATGGAGAGCATGCTGTTTCTCTGACAAACATTACAGGGGGCGTCAGGATCTACAAATGGGCAAATAAAACCTTTTTCTACCTCAAAGAACTGGAGGAGTTTTTACAAAACAGATGTGACAGATGTGGTGGCCAAGAGCTCAAGGATTACAAAATAAGACCCTATCTCAAAACAAAAACAGAAATAAGAAAATCCAGGGCTGCTGAGTCCCAGAGAATTGATTTAGGAAACATAAAATAAAATCCAGGAAGCACGCTTTTTTTTTTTTTAAACAACTAGGAAATTCCAATCCGGCAATTTAAATATCACTTTTAAAGAAACACTGATTCATAAAAATAGAACTGCAACATTTTGTCTGTAGTTGGTAACAGAATACACTATGTTAATTTACTATCAAGATGTAAAGAAGAATCAATGTGTTATGTGGAGGGTGGTTTACCCAAACCCAACACATAATCCCAAAAGACAAATTAGAGTAGCCCAGGCCCATTGAGAATCATGCTTAGCTGTGTCTTTATGTTTCACACTCATCATTCACGATTTTTGGAGTCTTTAAATCCACCTAGTATTCATTTTTCTCTTCTATAAAGTACAATACACTCATATCAAACAGTTGTGAAGATTAAATGACAAAATTTATTGAAAGTTCTAAGGAACTATTGTTCAAAACGTGTTTTGATATATAATATTTCTATGTGTATTTACCCAAAATTCTAGTGAACAAATGCCATTGTTCAAATACACACCCACCCCACAGTCAAATGATTTGGTATTAATGTACAGTATTACTTGTTATATTAGTGTTTACTTTTAATAAAATATTTTTTATTATTCAAGAATGATGTACAACATATTTTTACCATATTCACCTTTACTGGTCTCTTAACTCTGCCCACACCTGTCCCACACTGACCGCTTCCTCCCTTCCCAATTTCATGTCCCCCTCTTCTGATCTTCCCTCCCTCCCTCCCTCCCTCCCTCCCTCCCTCCCTCCTTCCCTAACTCAATCCTGCTCATTTGTGTTGCCCATCTACTCAGGGATATGGGGCATCCACTGGAGCATGGCAGTCTTTCAGGGACCCCACACTTAAAGAAAATGGACTCTCCCTTCCCCAGGGGCCATCAACTGTCAATAGATGGGTGGGGTGGTCCTGAGCCCCCTGCCCACCTATGCTGGCATGCTGTCTGGCCTGATGTTGTGCAGCTCTTATGTGCACATAGGCACATACTGACACAAACATATACACTTAATTAAAATTAAAATAAACCTTAAAGTCCATTTCCCATTCTTTAAAATAGTAACAAACATCTAACAAGTGACTTAGGACTAAGCTAACTTTTGGAGTAGAATACAGTTTTAATATTACACGTTTTATTTGTTGTTTCCATAAACTATAGACACTTGCTGTTGAATTTAAATACTTAGAATATGGAACACTTTCCACACGCCTTAAGCCAGTTTCTGTCGAGATAAGTCCAGAGAAGGAAGCTACTTTCAGTGTGGCTGAAATGCATATGAAACAGCATGGGAGATGTCGATTGGAATTTGCACTACTCTAGGAAAAATTCAAAACAAAAGATCCAAAGAAGACAAGATTAATCGATTTAAATAACTGAAATTAAGAGTTGAATTTGGCATTCCAGATTAGGGAATGTCCATCCTGTCCTCTGGATTAGCGTACTTTAAAGGGAATGTTGAGCCATTAACACAGTATTCTCTTAGACATTCACACTTGCCTTCCAAACAACGACTGCTTTGAAGTAGCCATGCATCTTGGCTATAAGCCAGCAGGACCTTCCAGAACAAAAGGCAGTCAGTAAATGGTTCTCAGCCCTTCTGCACCAGGAATTACCTTCAGGAGCTTGTAAAACCATAGATTCCTGTAACCCAGCTCCAGAAATAGGATGTCAATGGTACTGCCTGATGCCCAAGGACTAGAGAAACGTCTCCATTCTTCCCTGCAGGTCAGCAGGTATAATGTTCATACCTTAACTTCTGAGTCTGAGAATGTTACCTGCCAGGGCAGAGGGACTGTGCAGAAACGATCAAGGTCAGGGTCTCAAAACCAGGAAATCCATCCCGGGCTGTCCACAGGGGATCTCATGAAACACACAGTGGAAGCCGGGTAGAGCATGCATGGTAGTGACAGCTGAGTGTGGAGGTTTGAGTGTGGACTGTCCTGCACAATCTGGCATTTGAACACTTGTTCTCCAGCTTGAGGTGCTGTCTTGAGTCACCATGCAATCTTTAAGAGGTATGCCTGCTTGCCCAGCGCTTTTGGATGTCAGTGTGGTGATTTCTCAGAAAATTAAGAAACAACCTCCCTCAAGACCCAGTAATACCACTTTTGGGTATATATCCAAAAGATGCTCAATCATGCCACAAGGACATGTGCTCAACTATGTTCATAGCAGCTTTGTTTGTCATAGCCAGAACCTGGAAACAACCTAAATGCCCCTCAATTGAAGAATGGATAAGAAAAATGTTATATATTTACACAATGGAGTACTACACAGCAGAAAAAATGACATCTTGAATTATTTCAATGGATGGAGATATAAAACATCATTTTGAGTGAGGTAACCCAGACCCAGAAAGACAATTATCACATGTACTCACTCATAAGTGGTTTTTAAACATAAAGCAAAGAAAACCAGCCCACAAATCACAATCCCAGAGAACCTAGACAACAGTGAGGACACTAAGAGAGACTTACATGGATCTAATATACATGGGAAGTAGAAAAAGACAAGATCTCCTGAGTAAATTGGGAGCATGGGGGACCTTGGGAGAGGGTTGAAGGGGAGGGGTGTGGCAGGGAGGGGAGCAGAAAAAAATATAGAGCTCAATAAAAATAAAAATAAAAAAAGCTGGCTTCTGTCGACAGGGCAGGCTTGCACACAGGACAAAAAAAAAAAAGCATGCCTGACTGGAAGAAGTAGGCCACTGAGGGCAGCCTTGATTTCCGGTTTGAGAACTGGGTGTGTAGCACCATGCTGCCTTCCCCACGCTTCTCCTGCTGGATGGATGACAACTTAGACCTTGAGCCCATCAAGACCTTCCTCCTCTAAGTTGCTTCTAGTCAGGGGTTTGGTCACAGCAAGGAGAGAAGCACCTAGCTGATGTGGGATGCCCCTCTGTAGGCTGTGAATATGTTTTGCCATTGGTTAACAAAGAAATACCCAAGGCTGACCTCTGGCCTCCATATGTGCACATCTCTATCTGGAGACCCTGAACTAATCACTTCTGCAAAGTCCCTCTGCCAACACAGGTAGCCTTCATAAAGTTAAACAACTGTATATACATGAGCACCCAGACAAACCCAACATATACACACTCAGACAAAACCCAACGTGTATACACCCAGACAAACCCAACATGTACACACCTAGACAAACCCAACATGTACACACCCAGACAAGAATCAACATGTACACACTCAGACAAAACCAACATGTACACACCCAGACAAAACCAACATGTACACACCCAGACAAACCCAACATATACACACTCAGACAAAACCCAACGTGTACACACCCAAACAAACCCAACATGTACACACTCAGACAAAACCCAACAAGAAAGACAAATGGCGATAAAATTGTAGTGATCTACATTTTCCCGAGTCTTAAATACATTTATTAAACATTCTCTAATTTTTCATATGCAGTGGCATTCTTGTTGTTATGAAGTCTTCTTAAATATAAACTGTTACCTGTTATCACTGCCAGATCAAGCCTCAGATGACAGGGAATAAAGGAAGATCAAGCCAAACGTGCCTGAAAAGCTACCCTCCACGGGGGACGGATTAGCTTTTTATGTCTGCAGGTCTCAGCTTGGCCAGGTGACTTCAAAGTTTTTATTTGGTGGGTTTTTAAGGATACAAACATGTGCTATTGTGAAGAATTCCCTTTGAAGACTGAGTATTTCGTACACATCGTCGGTGCCATCCTGTTACCCACTTCCGATGAACAAAAGCGTGGTCACCACATCACAAGCCCCTGTCATGTTTTGATCTTCTGAGCCTTGACTGGACTGTGCTCTGACCATCTCTGGTTCAGCGTGGAGGAGTCTGCAAACCCAGATTTTAGCACAGGCAACTTTCAAGCCATGTTCTCATGTATTTTTAAATACTTATTTTTAAGTGTGTATTGTGTGTGTGTGTGTTGTGTAATGCACATAAGTAGAGATGTCCTCAGGGGCCTCAGATTCCTGGAGCTGGTGTTACAGGTGGTTGTGAGACGCCCGCTGTGAGAGCTGGGAATTGAACTCAGGTCCTCTGGAAGAGCAGCCGGTGTAGTTAACTGAGAGCCCAGCTCTTCCGTCCCTGAGTTTCCTTACTCTTAAAGCCTTTGCTTCAACATGGTAATTCTTGTTCAGCCCTCCTTGGAGTTAATTCAGAATTCTTAAGTGAAAAACACCTTGGGAACTGGTCCACTTACAAGATTTGCTCAATAAATATACCCCGCTTCTCTTTATGTAGATTATAAATAAAAGCACATAGAGGAATATTTGTATTAGAAGCCAGATACTAATAATTTGAAACCTTGGACAGCCTCTTTGGCTTCCTAGAGTTTTATTTAGTTCAAAACTATGTGCAAGGAACTGGAGAGTTGGCTCAGCAGTTGAGAGTGCTTGCTGTCCTTGCAGAGGACCCAGGTTTGGTTCTGAGCACCCACATGATAGCTCACAGGCATCTGCAACTCCAGTTCCAGGGCATCTGATGCCCTCTTCTGGCAAGACACATACATGGTACACATAGAAACACGCAGGAAAACACTCATACAGCGAAATTAAAAACAAACCCTTAAACAAATAAACAACATGTATATGCGAGAAGATAAATGTATTCTATAATTCTTGTAGCCTGTCGATTTTCTAATGGGCCTTAGTGACAGCAGTAGGAGAGATCCAGCGGTTCCACAGCAAGTGAACTCCCCTGAAAGACAACTTAGACTTATCCTGCCAGGGCAGCTTCTTGTGTACCTTAGAGAAAGCCTCTCCACTCTCCACCTTAAGGATGAACACACTGCTTACCAAGTCATCTTCCCATACAGTTTTGCTCTTGGTCACATTCAGAGACCGAAAGGATGAAAGAAACATTATTACCTCCTCACGTTCCTGAACTACACCTCCAGATGAAATTCGGGGTCTATCAACAAGGAGGAGTCAGACAGTATTGGGAACACAGCAGGATGGGGCTCAAGGGTTGGTAAGGAGAAAGTGATGTTAGGGTACATAGTGGTGGCAACTTCTGACCTACTCTGACTTTAAGGGCATCGCCACTTCTCTGGGAACAGGTGAAAAACACTTGTAACCCATTTGATTTTCTCCAAGTACATTCTTACCTGGGTGCCACAATTGTGTGACGACAACCTTAATGCTGGGATGTAGGGGCTCCGATTTCTGATCTAGACAAACAGCTGGAATAGAAATGAGCTTGGCTAATATATATATTCACCCGCCCCACAACACACACACCTGGAACTCACTGGCTCTGACGGGAGTGGCAGGAGGGGCAGTCACACTGTGCACGGTAACTCGTTTTCATTTGCGTCTGCATCAAGAACACCGAAGGAAGTTTCAGTCTGATTAATTTCTCTGCTTTTTTAATTGTTAAGTGCTGTGTTTTCCTTCCAGGTGAATGTTTCCTTCCCTTCCTCCGTCACAAGGATCTAGTTACACCAGGCTTTTAAGTTCCAGTGTGGCATTTTTATACCAAGCCATGTCCAAAAGATTATTCCCACCATGAATTGTTGCACCTTATAACGAGGAACGCCCAGAGGTGGGCATTGTACAGGGGAGCTTTTCCATAGCGCCCCAGTGAAGATGCTCAATCTCACGTAACTCCTGCACACTCTCTTAACAGAGAAGCGGGATTAATGAGGGATTGCATCATCAGCGCTGGGCCTCCAGAGCAGCTCCAGCACTGGGCCTCTGCTGCCAAAATGCAGCTCTCTTTTCCGACAAACAAAGTCTATCTGAGAGACAGCACAGAGCCCCTTCAGAACTGGGCAGCCCTGCGCATAATAATGAACCCCAGCTCTTCTTTTGCCAAAGAGCTTCGGCACTTTCGGTGTCATAGGTCAGTGCAGTGACTCAGAGGGGGCCTGATCCTTATCTAAGCTTCAGCAGCGAAATTAGAATGTGCTGTAGTCTTATTAAAGAAATGTTTGTCCCGCCATCAGTGAGCTGAAAAGAAAGCGGCTCAATGTACTTTTGCAAATTACAGCAATAAACTGCTTGAATTAACTGCTTTATTACAAATATTTAATTATTCCGAGGGTTAAACATCCAACATTTTGGAAAGACGAAAATTAGCGGCCGACTCAGTAACCTAGTCCATTTAAAATCTCCCGCAGTGGTGTGTAGTTTTGTGTTTTTAATTTTTAAACAGTCGCAACTTCCAGTTGCCTTCCTCGTGAGTTTAGCCAGTTTCCTTCCATCTTGAATTAAACATAAGAACACATACCACCATCGCTCTTGAGGTAAGTTGTCAAGAAAATCAAATCTGTAACTCATGAAACACACAGAAGACAGACAGTGCTTTCTTCTCTGGGAGGCGTAAACGGACTCACAAGCCACGTCAGGTCATCGAGTGCAAACGACTCGAAGAGCCAGATAAAATAACATGAGCATTATTTCTAAATAGTTGCTGTTGAAATATTGTTCAAACTATATGCCCCTTTATTAAAAAGGGCCAGGAATTAAAGCTCTACATTAAAAAGAAAATTTGACAAACGCATACTGAGCAAAAATCAAGTGTTCTCGGAGAAAAGTTTTTTATCCTCTCCCCCAAAGAATTTTGTTCATCAATTCAAATGTGTTTTCCATTTATGAAATCATACACGGCAGATGGAAATTATTTTTTAAATTGATGTCTTTTTTTTTCTTCCTGATTATGTTCTTAAAAAAATAAGAAAGAGGGGAGCATTTTGCCATAAAGCAAAGAAAAACATTACAATGAGAGAAAACGGGTCAGGAGGCGCCTCCGCAGAGGGCATCAAAGCGCTGCCATTGCCGGTCCTCTCGCTGTGCAGATCTGTTCATCTACGTCACCAAGTCCAGCACTCAGGGCCAGAAAATCTGCCATGTAGGTCCCGACTCTTCATTGAAGCTCTTAAATGCACGCTCGGAAAGTACAAAGTGCTGAATATATTTTCAGCCTCTTTATGCTACGATTTGCAACTCATGACCTTAGGCAGTGTCTCGCACGTAAAACAAAATGATGAGACCACCCTGCTTCAGAGCCGAATAAAGGTATAGAATAAAACTTCATTGTCATTCAAATTTCACGAGGGAGAGCAACGACAACAACAACAAATCCATAGTAACACAGATAATTCTATTTTGCAGTTTTACTTTATAGAAATGTCCCTCTTCACTTGTATTTTGTTATTAACCAGCTCAGAGCAAGCAGACAATTATCGAAGCTTGATGCTGAAGTAATAACGTACTGCAAACTTTACAAACCCTTGAGACGTGTCAGCTGGGGCCTGCGGGATAAAGCAGTGACCGGGTGGGTGCTGCTTAGGCTTCCCACCCCGGCGCACAGTAAAATCATAGTTTGTGCTGGGTTCAGAGCCCAACACTGGGAGACCCTGACACCGGGATGGCTCTGCTGGCGGCCTGCCTCCTGATACCCACAAGAGCTGTCCCTGCTCTCTGTCCCCTGAAAAGAGTCCTTTTACTTCTCTTTGATAGCTGGCACACTGCCCCTTTCACAGACCCAACGAACCGTCATCTTGGATGTAACAAATTATACATTCTCAGAATAATAATAAGTGTGGGCATGAAAACACCGTTGTTTTTACTTGGAAATGAAGTAACTCATTTTAGTTGAGTGACTTTTTCAGTTTAGCACCCCAGGCCAAAAAGAAAAAAAAAAAATCTTTTTCTGAAAAAGAATGGTCAATTTCAAGAGAGATATGACACATGCTTTACTGTAAAAATCTGAGAAAGTCAAATTAATCAGGAGGAGAAAAGAGCTTTCATTGTGGAATAATTAAAAAAGAAAATCCGGGGCTCAAAGGAAATCCACAAATACCTAAGTGATGTCATTAGAGGAATAAGATCGGAGATGAGTCACTGTGGAACTCACTTTTGATACCAGGCTAAGATGTATCATGTGATTTTTTTTTTCTACTTGTAATTGCACACACAAAAAATATTTGACTAGGAGTTAAGAAAAGATCCGGTATAATAGAAAACTAATTGAATGTAGAGAGTGTTAGAACACTAGAGAGAACATGAACATGTTTTCATATGTTAATAATCATGTCAAAATGTACTTTCAATTCTCAGAAACGTTTCTCTCACCACTGTAGGAGCTTTTCCAGCCTCAGGATTTCTCCTTTTACTATGCCAGCAAGAGAAAGCTAGCATTTGCACGTTTGCATATAGGACAGATCTACTCCAAAGGTGACCCACAAATACACAGGGAGCACCTTCGCTGTCTCCCTACCTGTCAACATCAACAAGTCTGGACAAATGACCAAGAGAACACTGTTACTGGATCTTGACAGTGGCTTGAGCTAAGGCTGAACTGGGATCTGAATAGCGAAGGTACCTTTAAAGCAGACAGCAAGTTGAAATCGGAAGAACTGTCTAGAAGTGTGAAATAATAAACTAATACACACTTATTTTCATTGTTCTAGATATGGTCCAATATGGGTATCAGCTCCAGATAACCTAAAAATCAAAACAGCCAGGAATCTGCTCTCCCTTCTGTCCAGCTCTTGTCTTCTGAAACAACTGTAATATTTTATGTGAAATGTACTATAAATTTATTAAACTTTCTGGTTCAGATGAGTTTAAAAAATATCTCATTATAAATGGAGACAGTCCTGAAAGGGCAGTCAAGCACGCCTAGAGAAATCACTCTTTTACACAAAAAAATAGCCTTCTTATTTTACCCTTTGTTCAAAAGACATTTGGCCAGCCACAGGGGAAAGACATAATCTACTTTTATATTCAAATAATTTATTTGAAAACTCCATGGCTGCAATGACCCTAGATAATTCTTGCTTGAATCTACATATTACACGGGCTTCTGTGGCCTTAGCCACTGACTTGTTTTAATGTGTCACCAATGATTTCAGCACTTATTCTTAAAGGAGGAAGATGCGTTCTAATACTTAGTTGAAGGAAAATCGCCAGTAAATAAAATGATAAAGAAAGTGGAGTGCACAGGACAAATGCTGTTTATCTCTGCAAATGACCATCCACACAAAGTCCGGTTCTGAAGGCTGCTCTTTTCACACAGGACTCCTCGGTCTGATCTAACCCACATTCCAGCATGCAATCTACCTGGTGACAGCGTGTCAGAAACTGTGCCATACTACTTGGCTTTTATGCAGACAAACAGCAGTACTTGAACATATAAGGTTCTACAGTGCCCTTCTGCAGGTCCATTCTGTTCGGTTCTGGGCATTTCGTCTCTCCATCTTGATGATAAGGTTGGGTATATGGACTCTAGGCAACCGAGAACTTCACTTTAAAACACCCCCACCCTCCCACCCCCGCCTCAGGAGCCAAGGAAGACGGCAGCAGTGAACGGTGTTTGCCCGTTTACTAAGACACAGCTCCTTTCATTCCCCTGCAGTGTTCACGGTTACATAACAGCAGAGAACAGCATTCGTGAGGGGCAGAGGCTTAAGGCAGGTAGAGTACTCCTGAGTGCTCAGCCCTCCTCGTTTAGGCTTTTAAAAGCAGACAATTATCAAGTAGTCACACAAAACACCTAAGAAGCTGTGTCTACCTCCTAATTTCCTTTTGTGTACACATCATAACTGAGCCCTAAAATTGACCACTCGCGAGTCTAGAAAAGTTCTCGAGGGTTGCTTCTGCTTTTCTTCCGACTTCCCACGGTAGGCAAGAGATATCCCCTGATGCAGAAAACCAAAACGTGAGATGTGGACTTGTGTATTCTGGGCGCCTCCCCAGACTCTGCCCTCCTTCCAGCCAAGCAGAATGAGTATCTGGGCTAACCACACATTTCAGGACAAAGGAACTAATTCATGGGGGAGGGGAGACCACACACCATTTATAAGGTTTGTTCGGTTTACAAGAAAACCATTGTCAAGGCTTTGTTGATTCATTATGAATGACCCTCGTGACAAATAACAAGTGGCCACCTCCTGGCTCAGCTCCCCAGCCTCCTTCCCCCGGCAGAGCAGCCAGTCTCTACTGGGCTAATTGCTATTTAAGGAAACTGGAATGGTGGGGACAGGAGATGGCTCTGATCACAGATGTAGCCATCGGCTTGAAGATTTGACAGAACTGTGGTTCTGGTGCATGGAATACCGTGCACAATAGGGCAATGCTTGCTTTTGCTGGAGGCAACTCTGCTGTGAAGAACCAAATTCCAGTAGAGGGAGTGAAAAAGCCAGGGAAGAACCCCAGAGGCCTACTCTGGCGCTATGCAGGGGCCACCGCCAGGACATTTTAGTCACTACACAATCTTCTCCCCATCTACAAAATGGAACTAAAGTATTTTTTTTTTAAAGGAAAATCACCTTAAAATCCTTTGTTGGAAAAACGTTATACAGTGCACGAGCATTATCTTCTTGGTCCATTGAAGCTTTGTACTTTTTTTCTCTGTTCCGAGGGAAATAATAAATTGACATATTTTCTATCATCAGAGATCCTTTTAAGACCACAATGTGATTGCACTCCATGCGCCTCACACTTATCCCCATTAAAAACACACAAAGGGGCCAAAGCACAAAGGGCGCACGGGATCTGCTGTCGTCCAACACGGGTGCTCCCACCTCACCTGGCCAGCTCCAAGGCAGTGCCATCTAGAGCAGAGGCAAGCAGGCCCTGCATGATTTCCGGTTGGACTTGTGCTCCGTGGGAGAAAGCACACCCGTTTGCATTCCCTGTGGTCATTTGATTGCCAATACGCTCTGCACCTCCCACACTGCTCCAGCACCCTCAGCGGCAGCAACCATATCTTTTTAAGTGACTGGTTGAGTTGGAAACTCAGGAAGGAAATCCGTTGTTGGAATACCTATAGGGTAGCATTATAGATTTTTTTTCTTCCTTCTCCTCTTCCTAGTCTTCCTTTTCTATAAACCTCGATCACCGTGAAAAGATTCTTCGTGGAGTAGAGGCAGAAAGAATCCTTCCACTTGCCACTCTGGCTCCATCAGCTGCGGAATCCCAAGTGGTTTTCTAAAGCGAATAAGGTAACAAAAACATGTCAAGGTGCCGGAGAGACTGGCACTCTTGGAGATCGCCGATGGAATATTCTCGATAGAGCTCTGTGGACGACAGCGGCACAGTTTTTACGCAAGCCTTGGTGATGGGAATTTATTTTATGACTCTGATTCAACACGTGTGAGCAATGGCCGGAGCCAGTGGCAAGCACTGCCAAGGCCTGTCGCCAGGAACAAAGACAGCAACCACTATAAGGAAAGAGAAAGTGACCAAATGATCCCAGGGATCCATGCTAAGAATAATGCCTGTGGGCTTGAGACTGGGTCTGGCGGGCACGGCCCAGGCTTCCATGGACCCCACCTATGTCCATAGAAGTCAGATGTTGTTTATCTCAGGTGAGGAAGGGTCTGAGGTAAGTGGCACTGGCCGAGGAGAAACGAGACAGTAATAACAGAGTTGAGGCTACCAAAACGGAAGTTAAGGGATGCAAAACGCTCAACAGAAATTTCACCCAGACACGAGAAACTATCCACAGTGGGACCAGAGCGAGCTTCCACACCCCACTTGCTCAGCTTTTCGTCAGTCTGTCAGATTGTTTGCGATGGTGCATTTACTCAAAAATCTCACAGCCAAACAAATGCTACATTGAACTTAAGATCGTTGGTAGTCATAGATCTTTTTGGACAACTGGTTTGGGGAAGGGGAGGATTCAGGGTAGATAATATCAAGGCTAACCAAGAGGGAGAAATGAAGAGGTCAGAAAGGGATGGCCCTCTTCCTTAATTCCCTCTTCAAGGCACTTCCGGGTCATGGAAGATGACGCTGCATAGGGAAGAGTTCTCTTAAAACCAACACTTCTTTGCTATTCTTGCTTTCATTACTGAGTCTTTGCCATATACCAAGCAGTCAGTCATGTGTTATAAGAACACTGTTGCTTAACCCTCACCATAAGTCTATTCCCTAAACACAATAGTATAGCAGTCTGCATGTTATAGGTGAACAACCTTGAAGAACCAGCAAACCAGCCTGAACTAGCCCCCACAAGGGGTGGAGTCAGGACCATCTGTGGCCCTGGAAATCTGCCTCCAGCCTGGGAACAGGGATGCACTAGTGCCGTTTGTTTAATCTCCAATCTACAGGACTATTGTAGACGCAATAAAATTTTTGTGTAATAGGCCAAATCTTATAAATAGAATTTAAATACTTCTTCACTAAAATAAATTTTATTATTATCTAATTTAGCAGAAATGTCTTGAGAAGGAATAATTCTTTACATATTTATTAGTATGTGTTATCGAGAACAGTATTGTGTTCCATTTTGACATTTTCTCACACGTACACAATGTATTTTGAGGTGGATCGTCAGCTTTCTCCTTCTGTGTCACTGGAACTGTAGACATGGCTCATTGTACTTCTTTTCTGCATCCACAACCATCCTCTAGCCTCTGGGGACCGTGCCGTGACTCTCTACTCTTCGGCAATTCTCCTCTCTTAGATACAGCACATACGGCGACGCAATATCTATCTTTCTGTGCCTGGTTTCTGGAGCTTAGCTCAGTATGTTAAGGAGACAGCCACATGCTCATACTCAAAGTAGTGCTCTTCCTAAAATTCAAGATCATAGAGACCTACCCTCAGATGGACGAATAAGAAAAGTATATACAGTACGAGATACAATAGCGTGATGGGAAGAGGCAAAGCTCTTGTCACTGAGACAACAGACGTCCCTGCTGGATGTCACATTAAGTGAGAAGCCAGGCCCTTGCTAGTCTCCAGCAAGAATTCAGTAACCCAGATCTGCAAGCTTCCTTCCGTCTAGGCCCATACTTTCCTCTGCTCAACTTGGTGGCCTTGCCAAGCTCATCACTTCATCAAACCCAATAACTTTGCTTCTGTGTGGCTCAACTTTTACATGTATCAAATCATCAAATCAACATTTGCTTTCTGCTGATACTGCTTGAGCCCCAATGAATTAACACTTAGAAAGGCTTAAAATAAGGCTTTCCACTTAAACATGCATAATAGATATTCGCCGTTTAATCTTAGTGTAATCATATATCTATGTTTATATAAAATCGACATTGCTTACTTGGCCAACTTATAAATAACTCAATTTGGACTTTAGAACGTATAACTTTAAGATTACTGATTTCATTTTGAAATTTAAAATTTGATCCATCAGACTGCATCTAAAGTCATGTCTTCCAAAGTGTGTTCTGGTGAACTTGTGAAGAATGCTGATCCCCAATCCGAATCAACTGACCCAGAATCTCAAAGGCAGATCCCAGGAAATACATTTTTCAGCAGCTCCCCGTTCATCATTAAGCACAATAAAGTTTTGTAGCTACTCGTTACACTCTAATGCTCGGGTCCACCGATGAGAAAACAAGGCCACAGAAGGGTAAGCAATTCTCGGTAGATGACAGGAGGGAAAAGCCCATCTAGTTGGTGGAATGAAAGAATTGCCAATTTGCCGCATCTCACATCGCCAGCGAAACACAAACAGTTTCAAGGAAGCTTCAGTGACACTGTGGTCCCAGCTTTTGTGTGAGAATAAAAGAGAGTGCGATCTCAGATCAGGCTTCAAATGTGATTCCAGGTCCGTTGGCAGGAAGATTGATCAAAGTTTGACCTAATTGTGGTCTCTCATTGATGGGCAGAATGTGAATTCCAATGAAGAATCGATCCGCGACTGAACGGAGAGCCTCTACTGTACCCAGCCAGCCCCAGGACAGAGCGGCTGGGTCCTGATGATGTGTCTGTTTCGTCTTGTCCACTCAATTTGACATTTGTCTTCTGGCAGAAGATCCATTATTGAGACGAAGGACAAAGATGCTGTCTTCTTTCTTTGGAACAACGTGTAGAAATTTTGTTTTATCTTATTTTAGGGGTGAGCGGATATAAGGGTTGGGGAAAGACTTCCTGTGTAATTACTTCTGCGATAGATGGTTCCAGCTGAGGAAAAGTCACACAAGAAAATGAAGTGTCTTCTTAATAACCAGGCTATTCATGTTGCTAAAGGGCCACTTCTGTTTCTTAACAATGAACATAGGCGATTCTGAAGTTGCACACACAGTTGCGTTAGACCACCACACCCACTCATTTGGGGGAACAGAGGTCTATTTTTACAAAAACAAAATTAAGAGCTTAAAAAAGATGATACTATATTTATGGATGAAAGACATGATATATTTCCTTAATGAAAAAACTATCAAGACATTTATCTACGATTGTTACTCAAACAAATACAAAATTTTAGTGTCTACAGGAAGTTTACACTATTTTTAATTTTCGCTTACAAAAGTAGTTAAGAAAAAAGTTTATTACCGGAGCGCAGGAAGTGCACGGCTCAACTCTCTCAGGGAGGCTGGCCTGTCCCCTGACTGGGATTGCCATGGCGTGCCAGCAAGATGATTACTTTTCAGGGTAGGACATACACACAAGAGCAGTTTGGTACTGTTCCTCTAGAAAACCCTGGCTAATTAATACCCAACACTTTACAGGCACGTTCCTCTGGTTTGGAGGTAGACATATGGCTGCATCATCTTAGGACGAATAGGCCATGTGCAAATACAGCAGTTTGAGGAAATTAGCTTTCTTTCTCAGTCACTATTCCCATCAACTGTGTTCTCCTGATTCTTTCTCGCCTCCCTCCCTTCCTTCTTCCTTCCCTCCCTCCCTCTCTCCCTCTCGCCTTCCTCTTTCTTGAGTTCCCTTTTGGAAGGTGGGTAGTGTCTCACTGTGTAGCCCAGGCTGGCTTCAAACACACCATCCTGCTGCTTCAGCTTCCAGAGTGCCTGGGTCCAGTCGTGTCCTCCCACACTCAGCAATCTGACCTGATCTTATATCCCCAAGGGACATCAAGGAGAAAGATTATCAAAATCAGCATTCTTACTTTTCTACGTTAGCATCAGATTTGGCATGTGGCCAGGGTAATTTGACTAACCTGGTAAAAGGTCAGTGGTCTTGGTTGGTATTTGCCGATGCTCAAGTCACGTCCACGGTGATGCGTTAGGTGCCAATAGGCAGGTATGTTGGTGAACACCATAGATTTTGTAGAGTGATTTCCAAACAATCCCAGACAACCCATTTAATTTTCAGTCACAACAGTACCGCATGACATATGGGCATATATTAGGAATATTTAATGCTTCACTTCATGGGCACACACTTAATTTGAAAACCTTAGATAAAATATGCAGTAAAATGAAGAGAAAGAAGTGGTTTCCTGGATACTTAATGATGAGACATGGGATGTTCCCGATAAGCAAGAATTAGAAATGGCTTTCCAGCCCTTTGAAATGCCATCTAACGTATAATGTGGTAGAGAGGCTCGGCTCCGTTTAAAAAGTCATCAGTTCCTGAATTAGAAATAAAAAATTTAGAAATAATTAAATTTACTTTCAAATAATAAATAATCTTTGAAGAAAAAAAAACCTTACAGTAATTTATTTTTTTATGAAAGGGGGTATTTGTAGTTACTTTATCATCTACCTTTTTTTTTTCAGTAAAAGGGGAATTAAACTATTACAGGACACCTTGTTAAGTAATTACACAGCAGCATCACGGTGCAATTAAATAGCCATCAGTCCCTGCAGCTGAGAAATTCCAGGTAATTATTCAAAGATAATTTAATAGGAGAATTACTGTATTCAAGCAAGGATTAGCGAGTAATCTACCTCAATTAAAGCATCCAATTAATTTCAGAGCCTCGATAACAGTTGCCTTTGGCAAAATGATCCTTCCCTTCATTTGATCCTGCATAGGCAATATTCCTTAAACATTGTGTAAAATTAATTTACTTCTTCTAAAAGTACAGTCTATTAATAGCAGTCTCCTGAGAAATTAAACAGATGCAGGCGTAACGACGACGTCTTCCCTTCGGCTTGGTTGTGCAGTTTCCCCAGTCTTTCTATTGCAGAAACAAAACACGGCCAATTTGGACCTGCCAGTCCCTACATGCACAACCAACTCCAGGGAAGCCTGCTAGCAATGGAGAGTTCTTGAAGGCGACTTTGTTTCCAGACAGATTAACTTGTTGGACCAACCATGGGCAGGAATTGTGTCCCTGGGATTCTGATGCTAAAGGGGTGGGAATGGGGCAAATATGGAAACTTCTGTGGCTGGTAATTCCTCTGTGGAGTTTCTTCCAGATTGCCACAGAAAAACCTTAGCTTTGGGAAGACAAAGAAGAGAAGTTTTGGTGCCCTGAGAGGCTGCAATCCTTTCTCAGTTCCAAACTGTTAATAGCAGCCTTTCAGAGGATGGCTCATTCACAGTTTGCCTGGTAAATCACCTCTGTGAATCAAGCCAGGGCCTTACCATTGAGTGCAGGATAGGTCTGAAGAAATTGTTCCCCCAGCACTAGCAAGTGTTTCCCCCTGAGGGCACCTGACAGGCAGGCCTCCCAGGAACAGGATCTTAAGCTCACTGCCTGCCTGACTGGAGATTGCCTAAGGCTGATGATAAGGGCTGGCTGAGTCAGCTGGCTAGAAATGGTTTCCTTCTGGCCTCCAGAAAGGTTTTCAGTCCCTCAGAAGCCTGTTTCCCACCTGCGGAAACAGGGCAGAGAAACGTGGCAGAGATGCCCACGTACGACCCAGCAAACTTTGCAAATGCATCTCCCTATCTCTTCCTTGGCAGTGACTACTTTTGTCTCTTTAACTTCCTTGTTCATTGTCTTGGTTAGCATTTTTGTTGCTATGAAGAGACATCATGACCATGGCAACTCATAAAGAAAACATGCAATTGGGGTGACTCTTACAGTTTCATAGGTTAAGTTCATTATCATCACGTGGGGACATGGCAGTGTTCAGACAGACATGGTACTGGCTACATCTCAGCTTGCAGGCAACAGGAAGTTGACTGAGACACTGGGCAGTATCTTGAGCATAGGAAAGCTCGAAGCCCACCCCCACAGTGACACATGTCCTCCAAGAAGGCCATACCCACTCCAACAAAGCCACACTTCCTAATAGTGCCACTCCCTTTGAGATTATGGGGGCCAATTACATTCAAACTACAGTCACCTCTTTACCTTCTACTTGAAAAAAAAAATGACCCCTATGTGGATTACTGTGATTTTGATGACTATTTTCTTAGGCGCCTGCTTCCAGTATTTCCTCAAGTGGACAACAAGCTGAAGCTGTAGGCAACAGGTCCTTAGCTCAGCTCAGGCTTCTGGGATCCACATACTCCGCCTTCACTCTCCAGAGAGCGGCTGACAAAGGCTATTGGAGGCCAAGGGCTAGAAGCATATTGCTCAAATGAAGCGAGCGAGACTGGGCAGATACCAAGTCAGTCCTGTCTATTTGCAATATACATCCATCCATCCATCTAATATACAGAGATAATCTACATGCATGTTACATGATGTATATCCCCTATACGCTAGCCAGGGATGGATAGAGCATACAGATGACAGTGGTCTATGACAGATGGTACATGATGGGTGATGATGCCAGATACACAGAAAAACATTGGCTCCATGCATTCAGGTTCCTAGTGTTTAAGTCTCCAAATTTCCAGCAGTTCCAAAGCTCAAAGTTCGTCCCACAGAATTCAGAACATGACCGTGTTTTAGGGGCTAAGAATGAGCTGCCTTTAGATCACAAAGGACACACACTCAGCAAGCAGTAAGTGCTTTCAAGTAGGAAAGCTTTCCCAGGATTTTGCATTACTTTGTTAGGGCTCTCTATCCCAGAAACGCATATGAGAAAAGATACATTGATCATGCATCTGGCTTTTTAAATTTGTGATTTCTAGGTAAAGGATGCAAATAAATTTAGCACTTCTTGTACTAGCGTGGAGCAGGTCTGATGACATCCATGGCAAAGGATACCATACCCTAAGTTGACTGGCCCTTATTTGGCATAAACTACATACATATATTATGTCATTGAGCCCTTTTACCTATTTTTTCAGAACTAGCAAGCTGTTTTTTTTTCATTAAGTTTTCTGTGTACGGGGCAGGGATACACATGCACACATCTGTATGAACACACTTACAGAGGCTGGAGGCTTAGGTTGGAAGTCTTCCTCAAACTAGGTCTACCTTACTTTTTGAGATATTATGCATATTCACCTAAGCCAGAACTCAAGGTTTTGCTGGTCAGTCAGCTCCAGAGAGTCCCTCACATGAGGATTACAGGTGTGTGCCACCAGGCCTGGCTTTTCACACAGTACTAGGAACCTAACTCAAGTCAGCAAGCACTTGACTGACTGAGTCATCTTCCCAGGCCCACGTCCTGGTCTTTATGTGTCTTGAGTAGCTAATCAATGTGAAGTTCAACTGTTGTTATAACAGAGCATGTTTATCACCAGACCAATGCTTCATTTCGTTTCCCCTGCTATAGTGGTATCAGTCAGGAGGATTATCACGGACACCCCAGTGAGGCTTTCTCCTCCAAAGTGTTTTGACGTCAGCTGATGAGGTCTGAGGGACCACCTACTCACGCTTCAGCTTTGGGTTTTAAACATCATCGTCACCGTCCATCATTTACCCCGACAAAAGCAGTCTATAGAGGAAAATGTTATTTCAGCTCACAGGTCCAGAGTCCATCACGGCAGGGAAGGCATGGTGGCAGGAACGAGCAAGCGACTAGTCTCATTGCCCCTGCACCCAAGAGGTGGGCCCAGACTCCAGAGCTTAGCGCTCCATCCCCAGCCCTAGTGACCCATTTCCTCTCCCTGGGCTCTACCCTCTATAGCTCCCGCACTCTTCCCAAAACACACCACCAGCTGGAGAACAAGTGTTCAAACACGTGAGCCTCTAGGGGGATGGTTCACTTCCAAAGCACAGCAATCAATAACAGGCAATGTTTACTGTGTGGGGCTGCCTTCCTGCTGACACTCAGAGTCAAAACACACATCTGGCAGGCCCGTTATCACTGCGCATCCTCAGCACGACATCCAAGCAATGCAAGTAGCTAAGTCTCTCCAAAGTAACACGAGGCCAGAGGGTGTAATCCACTCTCTCGGGACCTCTTGGGACCCAGTGACCACAGCTATAGGAGGTAAGCTACCTGTAATTTTCCTTTAGAATTAAAATGGTAGATTGTGCTTCCTTGTCATGCCAGCTAACTGTTACTTTCACATTTTAGGAAGGTTTAATAGAAACACCTGAAAGCCTCAGATTTTCCACTGTTACCCACTCCCTGCATCCCTTAAATAAAGAAGCCCGTAATTGATTAATGAAAAGCCAAGTCATTTTGGTATTAATACAATCTCCCCTGGGTGGGCCCGTAATCACATCTGGCAGGCCAGAAACAGCATTGCTCCATTACACAGTCAGGTAAAACCCTGCAAATCAACACAGCCCACAAAGGGATTTTCGGCATTTCCAATCTGATAATCCATGATAAACGCTTGCCGGGGGTTGGTCAGAGCCCAGGCCCTTTCAGATTTTAAGCCTCTCACTTGTTAAAAATGCTTATACCAGATTATTCAAACTTGTTTCACTTTTCCGTGAGGGGCCTTAGTACACGAGTGCTGCAAACGCTTGGGTACAAAACCACGCTGTCTAATTTCTGCATGAAAACATAGTTAGCCATTAGGCATGGCTTGGTGCTTGGACACTCAGCCTCTGATGTGTGGCGACCTCTCAGAGGATGAACATGTTAGTCCCCTGCACAGGAGTCCATGATCACCCTTTGTCCCTAAAGCTCAGGTGGGTCCAGTCACAGGTGATACAAAAATCAAATGTCACTCTCAGGTTGGGGGTGGGGGCTCAGTGGGTAACAAGCTGCTGCCAAGCCTGAGGCTGGAGTTTGATCCCTGGACCTTCATGGTCAAAGGAGAAAATTGACTCTGGCAAGCTGTCCTCTGACCCCACCTGCACATTACAACACATGCCCCTCCCCCATGGAGTAAATAAAATATAGAAAAAGTGACTCAGTCTTCTCTTCAACCCCTGCTGCTTTTGGAAGACAAGGATGTCATGGGAGAACACCATGCTCCTAACTCATCCACTCCTTTCAAATAGGACCTTCCTGAAGTCACACTGCTCAGTTTAAGTTCTTACAGTAGTTAATCTTGATAGTCAACACGACAGGATTTAGAATCACTCTGGACACAAATACCTGGGTGTCTCTGTGATGGGGTTTCTAGATTAGGTTAACTGGGCCGGGAAGACTCACATTAAATCTGAGCGATACCATCCCATGGACTGGGGTCCTGGTCTGCGAGTCAAGCAACAGCATCCGCCTGCTTTCTCACTCGATGCAATGTGACCAGCTGCCTCAAGCCCACAGCTATAATGTCCCCGTCAGGATGGACAGTACCTTGAACTAGGATCCAAATAAACCCTTAGGTTGCTTCGTCAGGTTCTGTGTCAGGGCAGGACAAGCGACTAAGACAAATTTCCCCTCTTCAACTTTGCCTCCTGCTCTGTTTCAAAGCCATCTCTTCCATTAAAGATGAGTAGCGCTAACTCCTATACATTTATGTCAGGCTTGGGCTATTTTTATCTCCTCAAATACTGAAGTGATCACATCCAGTGTGTGCCATGAAAGAGCCCAGGGAAATATCACAACTCTCACGTGACTTTAAACGAGGGGGTGCATGTGCTTGACTTCATCATGGGCTGTGCATGAGGAACCAGTCCACTCGCCAACCTCCTGGGGTTGTGGAGATACAAAGTGTGAGAAGTGGGCTTTCCTGGAATGTTCTCGATCTGCTGAATTCCAGCATATCAATGAAAACAGAGTAGCATAGTGAACGGAAGCTAACGAAAGGTAAGGCTGGGAAGTGTCTGAAAGGATCATTTGAATCATCAATAATCACAGAAAGACGCTCATCTGTGGTAGCCATCAATGACATACGTGTTCAGATAATAGCAAGATTCTGTTTGGTATCCACCAATCTGACTTCTTTTTTTATTTGACAGCACACACACACACACACACACACACATTTTAAGCAAATGCACTAGAAATCACTAGCTACACTATACTATTTGTAAATGCAGGACAGACGTAGCTAGACAAAGTCACGAAGAAACAAAGAATTTTGAGGTGTTACAGTGGATCTCTGGGTGCAGGGCAAACCCAATATTTCTGTCCATTAGAGCATGCCTTTTGGATTTTCTAAATTGCCTAAATGAGACAGATACCACCTTTTATCGTTAAGGCGGTGAGATCTGTAAAAACAAGGAATCCATTTTTATCCCGAGAGGCTTACAGTTCTGTCACGTAGCTCTGATAGCCTATCCGGAGGTTAGGTTGTTAACGCGATACAATCCAGAATGATCTGAGAAGAGTCTCACTTGAGAGATAGTCTAGATCTGGTTGGCCTTTGGCAACTTCGAAGAATTGTCTTGATTGTCTTAATTGTTGTAGGAAGAGGCAGTCTGAAGGTGGGTGGCACCATTCCTGGTTTGGGTCCTGGGACCGAACAGGAGCCTAGACAGCCAGCTGAACACCAACCGTGTAGACATTCATGCTCTCTGCTCCCGACTGTGCTTGTGACGCACCTGGCTGCTGCAAGTCTCTGTCTTGACATCCCTGTTGTGAGGGGCTGTACCCTGGAACTGTGAGCACTAACTACTTATGTGAGGGCATTTTATCACCAAAACAGAAATGAAACCAGGACACCGTGACGGGTTTTTGTTGTTGTTTTGTTTGAATGTTTGTTTGTTTTAAGAAGCCACAGTTAGTCATCCATATCTGTAGTTCTGTATCCTGTATTTAGTTGACTGTAGATCGAAAATACTTTTAAAATTTCCAGAAATATCTCAAAAGTAAACCTTGGATTTGCCGCACCCTGAGTACTATACTAAGTCCCCAAGAACGACATAATAGGCAGACACAGCCTGCAGCAGCCCTACTTTCTCCCACAGCCGGGGCTCTCACCTGCATGTTTCATCTTTGAGCCCTGCTTTGCCCTAGTCCTTATTTTCCAAACAACACAGTACAAGAATTCCGTGTGTAGCATTTGTGTTGTATTAGTTAATGAAGCCCTTTAAGGGCAGTGGAGGCCGCATGGGTTCTATGCAGAAACCACGCTGTCGCATAAGGGACTTGAACACCCGTGGCTTTGGTTATCTGGAGAAGTCACAGGACCCACCCTTTGCCAGTACTGAGAGATGACAGTACCAGGAACACTGACAGTTCTTCCAGAGGACCTGAGTTCAATTCCCAGCAACCACATGGTGGCTCACAACCATCTGTAATGAGATCTGGTGCCCTCTGGCCTGCAGGCATACATGGAGGCAGACTTTCTATACATAATAAATAAATAAAATCTAAAAAAAAAAAACAAAAAAATCACAAAAAAACCCAAAATGTGATCTAACTGTTTGTGTGTTTGTATAAGCTTAATTTAAATAAACTCATGGGTTTTATTTTGTTATTATTAATTTTTGGATGAAAGTCCTTTATTTTTTTACTTTTGCTTAAAGTGTAATGACAACAACTAGTCAGAGTTATTTCCAGTTCACTTGTGCAGCGACTCCACCCGGGCAGAGGGGTAAGTGTGTGAGTTCCCACACTCAGCTAGCCTGGCTGACCCACAGAACTCCACAGGCTTGCAGGGGTGCAGCAGCAGGAGGTACCCCACCTCAGACCTGAGCTCAGCTGCCCCACTCAGGCTGGACTCTCAGGCTCCTCAAGAGCTGACAGCCTTGGAGGCCAGTGCTGCCTCCCCAGTCTCACAAGAGGGGTACAGGGCCTGCAATTCTCACTTCTCATCCCGCTGATGCTCTGTGACCCCCACAGCCACTAAACATAGAGTCAGCAAAAGCACATCTCTTTGTTTAGCTTTCGGTTTTGAAATAGGGTCTTCATAGGTAGACTAGGATGATGTTGAAAGACAGATAACCTTGTGCTAAACTTGCCAGCATCCTCCTGCCTCAGCCTCCCTGGTGCTGGTATTACGAGTGTAAGCCATCAACCCAGGCCTAGCACACTGATTTTTATTTCTCTTTTACATTTACATATAGCTACATGATTTCCCATAGAAAGTCTGAATGCATGTGAGTCAGTCAGCTTTCTGCTATGTAACACGTGAACCCAGAAAGAAGACAGTCTGACTCCAGCTCAGCTTCAGAGCTTCTGATTATGAGTCACTGGCCTCTAACCCTTTATCAGGAGCTGATCATGTGGAACAGAACATTGCCCACTGCATGGCCAGGAATCCTGAGAGTCTGGACGGACCAGAGTAGCCTTATTCCTCAAGAGCTGGTCCCCTGTGATGCAAGGATTTTCCATTAGGCTCCACCTCTTAAAGGTTCCTCCATGTGCCTGATGGCCCCAAGCCCTAACTAACTAGGTCTTTAAGGGACACTTAGCCAAACCATGACAATAAAATAGCACAATAGCAGTACTTTAGGTGAATCATTAACTTCTTGGAGCAGTTCTTCCTATCCAAAACTTAAAATTATTATTATTTTTTTTGTTCTATGTGTACGGGTTTTTTGCCTGATGTGTGTCTGTGCATCACATGTGTGCCTGGTGCCTATAGAGGCCAGAAGATGGCATCATGTTCCCTGGAGTTTCAGACAGCTGTCAACTAAACCTGGGCGTGCTCTTAGCCACCGAGGCATTTCTCTTTCTAGCCCTTTAGTTCTTTAAAAAAAAAAAAAAAAGCAAGACACACCATATAACCATATACACTTGCTTAATCCAGATAGTAGCTTCTCATTTAACAACATAGCATGATTTTTTCCATTAAATATTGTCATTTAATAGTATCCTTAATTTAATAAAAAAGTTATGTGTATGTGTTGGGAGCTGCAGACCCTCAGACCCTGAACTTTCTGTGATCCCTTGCCTGCCGGAGTAAACAATTTGCTTTTCTATGCTTGCAGCTGCTCTGAGCATGGATCCTCATGAGTTCCTGATAACAAGGAAGTGGTTTCTGGTGGGCTTGCAGCTGAAAAATTCTGAGAGCTAGGGCATGGATACTAGTTAAGGGGAGCATTATATAAGCTGACTTGGGATCTAATAAAATTGGCATTCTTGCTTCAAATGTGACCCACATCTCTGTGTGTTCTTTAATCCCCAGACGCTTGCCCAATAGTGGTTCTAGGTGGTGCAGACGCCACATGCATGCATGTTCATTTCTGTGCAGGTTGCGGTGTGGACCAGAAGAGGGTGTCAAATCCACTAGAGCTGTAGTTATAGACAGTTGTGAACGTCTCTGTGTGGGTGTTTGGAGAGAAAAAAAACCTTCCTCTGCAATAGCCACAGTGATCTTAATTGCTGAGCCATTTCTGCAGCCCAGTAGGTACTGACTTGTCTTTTATCCACTATACATATTAAAATGTTTCCTCTAGTTCTTTCTGACATATGTAATATAATGTGACATATGTAATATCAAATTGATTGTGTTTACCACTTTAAAATTATTTTATCTATTTCAGTTGGCAGCAATGTCAACTTGTGTCTACAGAGTGTAGAATGATGACATTATGGATGTAGAATGTCTACAGAGAGCAGTGTGACAAGATCATGGATGTTGTGTGTCTGTGGAGGGCAGTGTGATGAGCTCATGGATGTTGTGTGTCTGTGGAGAGCAGTGTGATGAACTCATAGATGTGTGTCTACAGAGAGTAGTGCGATGAGCTCATGGATGTTGTGTGTCTACAGAGAGCAGTGTGATGATATCATGGATGTTGTGTGTCTACACAGAGCAGTGTGATGAGCTCATGGATGTTGTGTGTCTACACAGAGCAGTGTGACGAGCTCATGGATGCTGTGTTCACGTCGCAGAAAGTTCAGCCTTAGTGGCAATCCAGGCTGCAATTCCAGCACCAGGGGATGGAGACAAGAAGACAAAGGAAGTATCACGCCAGCCTGGGTTACAAATAAGTGCCCTAACCCAACCAACAAAACCATTATGATTCAATCAAGATAATTAGCATATCCAGTGCCTTACCCCTGAGAACCACAGGTGTTTTTGCCCAGTGTCTGAGCTGACAGATGCTAATCACGCTGAGTATTGCCATCTCCACTGTCATCTTTATCCTAAACAGAAGCTCTGACCCACTCAGCAGCAGGCTTCCAGTCTTACTTCTTCCCCGATAACCTTCCATTTACTTTCAACCTCTACAGCGTCATCTGTTCTACATATTTCATATGAGTGGAATCATACAGCGCTTCTTCCTTTGTATTTATTTGGTTTGTTTCACTGAGCAAAGAGTTTTTTGAGATTCACCTATAGAGGGGGCTGGAGAGATGGCTCAGTGGTTAAGAGCATTGCCCGCTCTTCCAAAGGTTCTGAGTTCAATTCCCAGCAACCACATGGTGGCTCACAACCATCTGTAATGAGGTCTAGTGCCCTCTTCTGGCCTGCAGACATACACACAGACAGAATATTGTATACATAATAAATAAATAAATATTTAAAAAAAAAGATTCACCTATAGAGTTCACGTAGCAGAGTGCTAGTCCTCTTACGGCTAAACAATATTCCACTGCATCCTGCACTGTATTCATCACTAAACAATATTCCACTGCATCCTGCACTGTATTCATCACTAAACAATGTTCCACTGCATCCTGCACTGTATTCATCACTAAACAATATTCCACTGCATCCTGCACTGTATTCATCACTAAACAATATTCCACTGCATCCTGCACTGTATTCATCACTAAACAATATTCCACTGTATCCTGCACTGTATTCATCACTCACCAGTTGATTGACATTTGAGTTATGGATTATTGACCACTGTGGTTTCCACTGCTATCAGTTTTGAAATTTAAATTTAAATTCTGTTTTTAGTTTTTGTAGTGGGGAAGGGGCATGTGTCAGGACCTTGAGCATGCTAGACAAATGCTTTACCACTGAGTTTCACCACAAGCCCTTTGGTTCTCAGGTATTTTGAGTGCATACCTTAGGACGGAGTTGCCAGGACATACTAGTAATTTGTGTTTGCTGTGGGGAGCCATGCGCACTTCTGTTGCTCTTCATCTTGTGCGGTGCCGCTGGCAGCTAGAGCCAGGAGCCACCTGCTCTCTGAGTCAGATCAGAAGGTTCATATGCCCTCTTCCTCTTCAGAGAGAAGCATCCCCAGTGAAAGAGGGGAGGTCTAGGCATCCTGCTAGTAAAATACTTGGGGCCAAGATCACAAAGTGTTTGCTGCTCCTGTGGCCTGAACACAGATTTTGTACCCAACCTTCCTCTGATCCCAAAGGAACCTCAGAACTGCGACTTATTTATTAAATCCATTAATAGCTTTGCATGTGTGTGCGCACATATGTGTATGTGTGTGGATATATTTCTGTGCAGGTGTGCCTCTGTGTACATGTTTGTGCATGTGAGGGTGCATGTGTGTGCACATCCCTGGACTAAGAATCTCTGCTCTAAATTATTTTCATAATTACTCCCTTTTCTCTCCGAGCAAAGCCTGACTTTTGAAATCTTCTTTGATAACTCTCCACCTTTAATTCACAGAGTCAGGGTCTTTCAATTGAACCCAGAGCTCACCAATACACCCTCCTTATTCACAGAGTCAGGGTCTCACAATTGAACTCAGAGCTCACCAATATAGCTAGTCAGTTGCTTTTAGGACCCTGTCTCCATGTTCCTATCATTGAACTTCAGGTGGGTCACCACACCCACCCAGAATTTTTAAGTATTCTAGCAATCCACAGTCAGGCCCTCATGTTTGTGTGGCAGACACAGATGGCACAGAGCTATGCCTCCCAGCACCCCCAACCTCAGCTGTTTTTTTTTTCTGTGATGGCCAACAGTGCCATCTATAATCTATGATCCAGAGTCTTAGTAGATGTCTTTCCTTCACCCCAACCCCAAGCAATGTAAACATAGTGAGTACATCACTAAGAACTAGCTTCCTCTGTCAGACTCCCTGTCTCTAACATGTATTGGTGTGTTTACACAGAAGGTCTGATGTAAACCATCACCCAAGTTACCAAAACTTCTGCTGTTTCATGGGAAGTGCCTATGAGTTATGGGTACAACCAGGAAGTTAGTGGCTTGCATCAAGGACTAGGGGCACAGTAACTGTCACTTAAGTTGAACAGTCGGGTGGCCCCTCTGCCAGTGAGAACAGAGAAGCAAGAAGTTTAAAAAGCTGACTGTGCCGTTTGACCCATTATAGTCTTGTTTTCTTCATGTGTAAGTACTTCCCTTAAAAAAGCCAAACAACAAAATCAATAGACTTGGGAAGGAGAGCATCATTTATGAATGACGATGGAATTCTCTGACACTGGCTTTTACTAATAATGTCATGGGAGACAGAGATCCCTTCATATGCTCTATGACTTCACCTCCCTGGCTCACAAATTAAGACTGAAAGTGCCAGATAACTACTGAGAAGTCCCGTTACCATACCTGACCACGTTAAGAGAATTTAGCAGCTAAGTGGATGATTGGTGTATGTTCATGTGTTCATGTGTGTACAGGTGCACATGTCATATGTGTAAAAGCCAGAGGACAACTTCCATGTCATTGCTCAGGAGCTGGTCACCTTTTTTAAGTCTTTAAATTTCAAGACAGGATCTCTCCCTGTCCTAGAACTCACTCTAAGGCCCTAGGGACCCTGTGCTTCACTCCCACAGCCCTGCCTGGGTTTGTTTGTTTGTTTGTTTGTTTTGTGTTTTAAACAAAGCTTCCGGGATCAAACTGAAGTCTTCACCCTTGCAAGGCAAGCTCTCTCCAAACGGAACCGTCTCTCCAGCCTCAGCTCAACCCTCTTATCATCTTAGTGAAACCTGTTCATTACACCAGCTGTGTGTAACACAAACCCATCTAACTTGGTCCATGGGAAGGAGGAAATGACTAGGAGCACCTACAGGACAGATAGCTTCTTGAAGATAAAATCTTAAGCTGGGTCTAATTACAGAATTACGCATCCCTCTAAAGTTGTTATAAGTAATTATGGGCATTCAGTTGGTAAAGCGAAGGGCCTTTATTCGCTTTGTGGACAGGAACATGAAGAACGAGGTCAGCAGATAAAGTCAAGATGATTCAGGCGTCAATCCCACTCAAAGCGGAAGTTGTTTGTCCAAATCTCTTAGACGCAGAGGCATGCTAATTTTCCTGATGTGTTCAGGAGTCAGAGCTTGGTGGGCAAATGATAAGGCGATGTGCACTAAACTGTTTTCATTACGTGTGTGTGTGTGCACATATGTGTGTATAGTATATGGAACAGGGCAAGTGTCGTGACTTGCATTCTCTTCTTTTCCGGCTCCTCTGTTGATTCCAGGGGATCAAACTCTGCTCATCAGGCTTGGCAGCAAGCTCCTTTCACTTGCTGAGCCGTCTCACCAGCCCTGCTATGTGCATTTTTAATAGGTTGTTGTTAGATAAGGATTTAGACTACATCTGTAAAGGTTCCTGGGAGGCCGATGAACTTGGCTCCTTCTTAGCTAAGTTATCTAAAATACTTTAAATACTTTAAAATAAAACTAATCCCTGCACTGGTGGGTTGAAAACTTTTCCTATCCCCAGGGCACTAAAATAATACCCTTTCCAACAGCAGGGGAAGTATTTTAGGCAACAGTTCTCTAGTTATAACAAGGCAAGTCAATTTTTAGGAATTAGGGATGCTAATCACGGTGTCTCAAGATGTGCATTGCCGAGGAGTGGAATGCGAGACCACAAACCGTCAGGATCGCTGTGTGCCTCGCTCTTAGGAGGAGATGGAAACAGGAGGGAAACTCGGCTTCCTGGTCCCTCCACAGCCTGATCTATCACAAAGGTCAAGATAATTGGCCACATAGAGCCAAATCAACATCACTCCTCCTCTCCAGCCTAGCAGATAAGCAGGGAAACTCAGCTCCCTGCCGAGCTAAGTGGTGGCTAGCCTAGGTGGAGGAGGAGAAAGGTCCGAAAATATGCATGCAAGAACACAAGGCCCTGTAATGACGCCATCAGATTAGCATTAAATATATTTGACAATCAATCGAGATACTGCGGGCTGCCTCCAAACATGCAGGAAACCAGTCGAGGGATTTCACCAGACTATTCTCTCTTGTGTTTGTGCCTTTCTAGGGTTTTAGACTTTTAAACTCCCAACGTTACAAATGTACATATTAACAAATGAAATCACAGTAAATGTACATTCTGGTTCAATGCTATCATTAGAATACAACCACGTGAGAATTCTGCTTTCCTTAAAAGCTCAATTAATCTTAACGACTCCTAGTCAAAGCAGTGTTGGCTGAGGAAGAAAAGGCGTTGGGAAATGCCCACAAAGAGGCTAGAGCCGTGCTCAGTTGGCAATGTGCTGGCCTTGCAAGCATGAAGACAGGAGTTCAATGCCAAAGCCCACGTTAAGAGGTGGTGTAGGAGGTCCTTCTGTCTTTGTGTTGCTTTCGTTGGATAATAAAGACACTGCTTTGGGTCTGTCGATAGGGCAGAACTTAGTTTGGCAGGGGAGACAGAACTGAATGCTGGGAGAAGGAAAGAGTCAGAGAGATGCCATGAAGCCACCTGAGATAGGGATGCTGGGAATTTTCCCTGAGCTAAGCTAGCCGGCTGGCTGGGATGAACAAGCGGGCTCCCCCTGCAACAAAAAGGCCAAGCACAAGGGCACCGATTTATAACCCTGGCACCCGGAAGCGGAGACAGGTGTACAACCAGAGTCTACAGGTGAGTTTCACACTAGTGAGAAGACAAGGTGGACAGCAGGCACCCGAGAGCAACAGCAGTCTTCACAATCTTGTGAGTGTGTCTCATACCCGCACACCTTCCCCCTATGATACAATCTACAGAGAATAACTGAATTACTCAGAGCTGAGACATAGAGTGATACCGTGTGCACTAATAAAAGCCTACTGGCTAGACTATCAAAGGCAACCTGGTTGATGAAGTGAGCCAGTTCTGTTTGCATTGATGTCACGACTGCTCACAGTGTGGGATCCACGCTGTCCCCCTGAACCTGAACCTGCTTATACTTGTTACTGTTTTGAAACTCTAACTAATACTTTTTAAGTATAAAATCGATGCCTCTCCAGTTTCTCCTGGGGTGCACAGACTATGCAGCTGGCCCTCTCTAAATGACTCAACTCCATTGGGGTGTCCCTGCCCTAGGATCTCTGGGAGGCCCCCTCTAAAGAAACAGCGCTGGGCTGCAGCGATGGCTCAACAATTAAGAGTGCTTGCCGATCTTCAGAAGACTGGGATTCAGTTTCCTGTACCCACACTGCGGCTCACAAATGTTTTTAAGTCGAGTCTAGAGTATCCAACACCTTCTTTGGGCCTCCACCAGCACTGGGTACACTGTGGCGCACAGACAATACATGCAGGCAAAATACTCATACGCATTAAAAAAGAACAGAAATCTATCTGGGTCATCGGGATGGGTCCATGGGGAAAGGTACCTGCTATAAAGCCTGATGATCTGATTTCAGCTCCAAGACACGCATAGCAGAAAGAAGAAACAAGTCCTTCAAGTTGCCCTCTGACCTCCACACACAGCATGGTATTCACACATAGCTACAGGCATACACTAACACAGACACACTCAATAAATGTTTAATTGTTTTAAGTTAGAAAATGGAAAATATCTCCCTCAAAAGATAAACCACAGGGAATAGGAGGAAGCTTCACTTAAGAGGGTGAAACGGGATTGAAAAAGTAAGAGACAGGAAAAATGATTGGGTCTGAAGAAAGAACTGAATTCCTGTCCCAGGAAGTTGAGCCAAGATCTCAGTACACAGCAGCCATTTGAGCGTGCCCGTAAAGTCCTAGAGGGAACGCACTCCAGGGCTGGGACCACAGGACAAGGCGGGGCAAAATTCTTTTCTGAGGCTCATTGAAAAGGACAAAATGGGTTCCTTTTAAAAAGAACAGTCACAGCTGCTGCCATGCGTTCAAGTCGCTCCTAATTAGCCCGGAGTAGGTTTGTCCCCATGTTCCAGGAAGTGTGGACAAGCACAAAACGGCACTCAGTGTTCACAGGGGTATAATGCCTGCCGTGGGTGGGAGTGGGCAAGATTATTTATTTTATAAAAAAGGAAGGGCTAAGTATGGAGAAAATGATCACAAAAGAAAACGTGGGCCCTTCGGAGAAAATATGGGGGAAAGTAACCAAAGACCGCGTGAAAGGCAAACCCTTGGGGGCACCAGCGAGGACTGATTGCCTGGGTCACAGAGAGCAGAAATAAGCTCAACAGGCTTTGTGGCCCAGGGCTATTAGCACATTTAAAGTTTTCATCGTTGTTTGTGGCAGGTTAGAGCCGCAATTCTTGGCTTGTTTGCTCTCAGATGCACAGCAGAAACATATGTGGTGCAAAGCAGCTGGCTTCATGATATCAGCATGAAGGTAGACACACCTGTAATGTGTGTAGTGTGATACCATTTGACACTGGAGACAAGAGGCTCCCAAAAAAGAAGATGTGTTTCCAAGAAACAGGGCAGGAGTTGATGGCCTCCTTCTTCCTGAGCCCGTTCCTCTCACCATCAGCGTGCTGCAGGGAGAGCTCACTGCAGGGCAGATGAACGCTGGTAACACTGGCTCCTTCCCACTGTCTTCTGAGCAGATGGGCTGGGGTTGTAGCAGAAAGTTCTCTGAGCAAGCCAGCAAGTCTGTCCCGTACAGCCCATTGTGTACTAACTAGACAGTTCGAGCTGATGAGGGAGAGGGACTTGATTGGGGGAGGGGGAGGGAAATGGGAGGTGGTGGCGGGGAGGAGGCAGAAATCCTTAATAAATAAATAAATTAAAGAAAAAAAAGGAATGGGGTAGATTAACTCGATGGTTAGGACCATGTTTTAAGGCTTGATATTGTGAATTCAAATGAGACCTTTTAGTAGAATGTACACGGAGTCTGGGATTCAGAGAACCAGGCTGTCCTCAAACTCAGAGATCCACCTGCCCCTTCTTCCCTAGTGCCAGGATTAAAGGTGTGCACCACCACATCTGGCCCATATATGTAATTTTAATATGTAATCAGAATAAAATATAATGAGTTACTATACTTTTTCTAGCCAAGTCTTGAACTCGAGTGTGTGTTTGGCATGTATAGCATATCTTAATAAACAAACAACCGATCAATTTCAGACATTTAAACGTTTTCCATTGGCTCTGGTCTTAAAGGTGGGTTCACTTGGTAGATACTAAGAATCAGCGCCTTAGCCAGTTTTGATGCTGTTTTCAGGACTCAGGAGGCAGAGGCAGGCAGATCTCTGAGTCTGAAGCTAGCCTGGTATACAGAGTGAGTTCTAGGATAGCCAGAACATAACAAAGAAATCCTGTCTCAGACAAAAAAAAAAAAAAAAAAAAAGACAAAACAAAAACCTCCAAAGAACACAAAAAAAAACCCAAACAACCAAAACAACCAAAAATAAAAAAAAAAACCCATACAAAACCAAATCCAAACCAAACAAACAAATAACCCCAAAACAAATCAAACAACCCTCCCCCAAAGAACCAGCCTTTCTTCCCAGTGGTGGTACCTCAGGTTCTCAGTGACCCCAGTTGTGGCACCTGAGGTTCTCGATGGTCCCAATTATGGTACCTCAGGTTCTCAGAGGCTTAAGCTGTGTCACCTCAGATTCTCAGTGACCCCAATAGTGGCACCTCAGATTCTCAGTGGTTCCCCCCTTGACAAGAGCCTCCCCAAACAGACAGTGAAGTTCTTGACAATTTGGGGATGACTGTTCATAGGCCCTGCCACTCATTCCTCACAAAACCTAGTTGTAGGTCAGGTGTGGGTGTTGAGGTATTCCATGCTAAGCAGGATAGGACCAACAGAGACCATGAGACACTCAGAAATGGATGCCCAGAGCGATGCAATCTCTGGCCGCAGTATCCCACTGTAGCATGGTCCCTTTGGTGCCAGTCTGTGCATTCTGCTAGTCCGTCCATCCATCCATCCATCCTTCCATCCATCCATCCATCCATCCATCCATCCATCCATGTATCCACCCACCCACCCATCGTTGTTCAATTATTAGCTGTCACTATGTTCCAGGTACTGACTATGAGTGGACATAAATAGCATGAGGTCTAGGAAGGAACTTGTTCCTGGAGAGAAGAATACCAGAGGTGACATGGGTGGGGGTTTCTGTGTGCACACATTCAGCCTCCGCTTGAACCATACAAAGATATATTTCCAATTTTGTACAACTTTAAAAAAAATCTATGTCAGATAAATTGCGTTGTTCAAAGTTCATTTTTGTGTGACATTCAAGACGTCCACGTTTGGTATTGGATGGCTCGTTTAAAGCTGGTATCAAGGAAGATTCCGTCATGGATCTCAGCTCTCACAACGATGGTGTGGCTGTGGGGCAAAGTGGGAGGCCAGGAGGAGCCTTGCTGTGGACGGAGGAAGGATACAGGCAGAGCGCAGCTTCATGACCACACAAGGCATCCCATCTGACAGCATCATGTGCAGCTTCTCATTCCCGGGTAGGGTACCAGGCAGCATCAATGAGCATTTGTTGAGCACTCGTTGCAATAGTTATCTCTGTGCGCTGGACAATGAGTGAGGTGGGGGGAGCGATCAAACCCACATGAGAAATAAGCCTTAACGTCAACAAACAATTTGTCAGACGCCCTTTTCATTCATTCGTTCATTCATCAACATTTGGGCGCCATTGAGAGAATTAAATGATTTAACCCATCTCATTCATCATCCAACCAGGGAACAAACTGTAAAAGTCGTGCTTTTCTAGATTACCCGACAGGGGCTAGATGAAGCTGTGGAGGGAACCGTGAAGGTGACAGATTGTGAGCCAGTCTTCCAGGCATTTGGATGATAGGCGCTCACATATCCTGGCTGATGATGGGGGACAACTGAACTTTTTAAGAACTATGCACCCACAGTTTCAAGGGAGGACAGCACAAGAAAACGCAGCCAATAACGGAGATCTCTCTCTGTAGCATTTGCTCCACAAACAATACGTGCTTAATTTAGGCCAGAACTATTCAAGGGGGTTGGGGAGTTGAGAGATAGGGGCTGCTCAGACCACCAGGCTGGTGAGCAGCAGAATGGGGGCTCCAGCAGAGTTCTCCCTAATTGGAAGAGCCTGGGTTATGCTGGTTCCAGGCACCTAATTACCCATTGCTTGCTTTCTCATTCCTTCAGCTGCCTGCTCCACGGTGAAGACTTCTCCAGTCACCGAGGCTGGCTCAGCAGCCTCTTCAAGCAGACTTTGAACTAAGGCACTCTGCATCTGGGCCATTGGTCAGTTCCTGAGTCCTTGGTCAATGTGGGGAAAGAGCAGGGGCATAGGAAGTGAATAGATCGTTTTAAGCATTTTACAGAAGTTGAGATACTAGCCTCAACACCCAAGGCTTGATTCTACAGGCTAACCAAATGCTGTATTGCTGTGACATTCCCTCAGTTGTTACTATTCTATTTAAACATCTCCTTCCAGATGTGGAGATGCCCAGATCTGGCGCATGAACCCAAGGACCAGGTGTCTTCCTGCAAAGGAACAAAACTCAAGAGTTAACGTGGATGAAGCAAACAAAGAATGGCCATCAGGCTTTTAGAGTCTGCAGGAGTCTTATCCGTTACAAATACCCTATGGATGGCTGTTGCTTCATCACACCACAGCGTTGTCAGCTTAACTGATTTGTCTTAAGTTACCAGTCAGTGGTGGCAGAGCTGAGGTTAATGCCCAAGTCCATTTAGCACCAAGGTTCATTACACAGGACCCAGCCTTCTGTCTACTATCTGTATGTAAGTTCACTGCATTATCAATTGCTTTGAAGATGAATGGAAACAGGCCTCCTTTTCTCTCACCGAGATCCTCTTTGGCTGTTCCATCGCCATGAGTGTCTCTCTAGCCAATAGTTATTGTAATGATGTTTAACTCTTTACACAGGGAAAGGAGTCACCAGTCCCCCCTGTCCTTTTTTCACATGGGTACAACTTCCGTTTTCCTAGACTGGCTTTAGGCTTAAGGAGATCTATTGAATACTAATTTAAAAAACATGTCATTGGCCATTGAGAAGACACCCGCTATTAAGAGAACATAGCTTTCAAAGGATTAGAACATGAGAAAGTGTCAGGACAATAGCCATGTGAGAAACATGTATCTTTCATATCTTTAAATCAAAACACAGCCACCCTTTAAGCATATCTCCTTGTTACTCCTGAAAGTTTCCCTGACCTCCCTGTAGGACTCCTTTGGCACATGTCATATGTATGTAGAACAGGAGCTACATGCCAGCTACACAATGGTATCCTTGCTCTCAGGGAACTTAGACTCTAGCAAGGAGGACAGACACCATCCCCACAACCACAAATCTTACACAGAATAGCTCAGGTCTTCTCAGGGCCAGGCAGGAACACACTCATGTACTGTGTAGAAAGAACTCACTCTGCGAGGGATGGGATAATTTTTCTGATTCTGCTGTCGAAGGCACTGTGCTGGTCTTTGGAAGCTGACCCAGTTTTCTCACATTTATGAGGAAGATGACCAAAGCCAACCAGCCTGTCCCAAACAATAAGCACCAAGTCCCACAGAGAGCTTGTCTCAAAAAAACAAGGTATACAGTTTCTGACTCACAACATCTAAGACATGCATATCACATGTGTATCATACCCCACACCCACACAAATGCACACATACATGTACTACATGCACACACACACAAAACAAAAATAAAAGCAAAACCCCAGGTAAGTGTGCTTTGCTCTGAACTCTGGAGTAGCTAAAATCAAGTGGCAGGTTGCACTGTAGTTATAATGTCTTTCTAAGTGCTGGTTTGAATCGTACAAAATTGCCGCTTTCATAGGTCAAAAGTGGCTGAATATGGTGATTGAACACAAGTTCTACTAACTCGGCGTTTCCCTACTCTATCGACTGTGGCCTTGCATGAAGGACTGTGGGACAACTCACAGCACGAGGGACAATGACTAGAACAGGACTCACGCGAACGGCACCGACATCCGTCCTGCATGGCGCCAGCGTCCATGCTGCTGTTTGCTATTTTTGATTGTGATCAACACCCACACAACACAAAATTTACCACCTCAGTCTTTGTGGGCGCCCCGTTCGGCAGTGCTAAGTGGACTCACACGGCTGGGAAGTCGACCGCAGACCCTCATTTTCCCACAACCTGCAAATGAGATCAGTCTCATCAGGGCCTCATGAGGGGCTTAGGCATGAAACATTCTAAGCTTTAATATTAGATTTCATTTTAATATCAGACCTTTATTGAAATCTAATTTTCCTGCCACACGCCAGCTCATGGGAGGTATTTATTTTAATGATTTCCAGGGAGCTCACAGGTGTTGCATGCTACTCCCTCTGTTCTGAGGCGCATCCGCCGTCCCCTGGGAGGAGCCCTCCCATTATGCAGGCACCCCTCCTTCTCCTTCTCCCCACCCCTGCCCCGTTTCCACTGTCTCTTCGCTGAATTTCACCACTTGAGACTTCTGATACTTTTAAAGCCATTGTTGAATACGGAAATTACACATTTTATTTCCCTAAACCAGAGCTCTGAACTAAATACAGTTGTTTTTACTATACAGTCTTGGGAATGAGAAAAGTAAGCGATACAGAGTTATACGTGAAAACAGTCCATTAATATTTGCATTAAAATGTTTTCATACTAAAATTAGATACCAAAACAGAAAACTTCCATCACGGGGAAGGTATCCACAACCTGGATTATTGTCAGGAGGTGGCATCATCAGCCCCCCCCCCCAAGAGGGAAGTAAATACTTGTTTGAATGACTCGTGGATGGTGCAATGAAAGCTCTCATTTTAACAAAAGATGCCCAAGGCCACACAGAGAAGACAGGTGAGGAGACCGGAGGAGAAGAGAATGCAGGGCACTCGGTCTGGGTAGAGAAGGTTCAGGCTGATTTTTCTAATACTGTAAACAAAATTGCAGTGACTACATACTATCAGATTAATGTGCTGAAACAGATATACTTCCTGTAGAAACAAGAAAAAAATTAACTGGGGGAGAAAAAAAGGGCTTCCTTATAAGAACAGAATTATTATAACTTGGAATACACTCATGAAAATTCTATAAGAAACAGGATGTTTTAAAGTGGGTTATGATGTATATTGAGTGGTTTTCGGGTTATTCTTTAAGGTTATTTAAGATTTTTAAGAAAATGGTCATGTATCAATAATCTCATATTTACTTACATTTGACAAGCACACATATCTAAAGTTTGCCAATGGAAATCAACCATTAGTAGGACCTTATAATAAGCCATCTTATAAATTAAAACTTTTATGAGATGCATCTTTTGTCAACTGGAATGTGGCTGTCAAAGCATTGTCATCCCCTGAGCACCTGACAAAGGTTGGAGCGGTGAGATGTCCGCAGGAAGGAGCCTTTCCATCCTGCTATATAGGGTTCCTGCTCAAGCTGAGTCTCTGCCTCACAGAGGAATTGTGAACTTCAAAAGAAAATGTGTGATGCGGAACTCGTCCCTGAACAGTAAATTCAGCACAGGGTTAAGAACGTATCACAAAGGCAGTCGAATACAAGCGTATTTGCAAACTCATGCTCCTAACTAATAAAATGACCAGGTGGAAACAATATGCATCTCCGCTTCTGTTTTCTCCACTGTAAACACATGTGTGTAGCCTGTTGCTCTTTAACATGAAAACTCACCTGTGAAAGCATACATAAGCTCACACACCAGGCCATGAGCTACTCTTCTGCAGATAACTTGTTTGAGTTGAAAACCGAGGGTGAACATGTTAGACCTTTGAATATGGTGTGTGGAAAGGACACTGTCCAAATCTGACTTCAGGGAATTTTGACCTGTCGAGATGTGTCAGCCACACAGAAGCCAAAGCTTGCTTCTTCCCCTTTCAAAAAGGAAATCTGCTAATTTCAGTCCACCCTCAGGGACAAATGACTGAACCAATTATAGATACTGATTTTTGCTTATTATTTTTGACTATCCCAGGTAATGCTCCTGAAAATAAAATGGAGAATTGCAGAATCTCTATGCTGGGTGGACCCCTTCAAGGTAACTAAATCTTTGTCTTCATCTCCCAGTGACAAAAAGCAGAATGTCTTCCTGGACATGACCTGGTTAGAGTCCCCAGCAAAATCCAAACCCACTTGTCTGCTAGTCACCTACTGCTGGGGTGTGCTCCACTCTCACACCAGATTCTAGATAATGAAAGCCTCTGAATGCACAGACACCCGAGCCTTATTTCTGATGCAGAAAACATCTGGATGAAGGCATGAAGCCGTACTGATTCCTACACCTCGAATCACTGCACACAAAGCAGAACAAGACTGTGTGTTGGGTCCATGGCTGGCAGCCTGGTGCCTTCAGACCAAGCTCACCATGCAAATCCAACAATAGTTCAATTTATCTGCACCTCAGTCTGCAAAATGGGAGTACCGGCAATGCCACATAGCTCAGAGGACAGAAGCAGAGGCGGGATATAAAAAGCCCCCAGCTGCCTAACACAGGCCCGCCATGGTTCGTGCACATACCTGCTCTGGTAGGTGTGTCCTACTTCCACTGACAATGAAGGCCCTCAAGACACAGGGCCATCAGGCACAACCTAAGAAAGCCCAGGGGGAAAAAAGATAAAAAGAAAACTCTCTATGAGGTGCAGAATAAAAGGGAAGGAATATACCCTGGCATATTTGAGGCTGGCAAGAAATAATGTCATTTTTGAAATTACAGGTAGATGTGTTTCCTCTCCCAGCCCCCACTCTCTTTTCTAGTGCGTTTTGGCGAGCTATGGAAAATGAATAGAAGAGACAAAAAAGTACTTTGCCCGGCAGGAATACGGAATTGTAAAAGCACAGACAGCATACAGAGGCACTGCCATTCACTCACAAAGAATTTTGTGCATGTAGATGGCTGATTAATTGCCGGCCTGCCTAGACGAAGCTGCAACAAGCCAGATACTGTCAGCATGCCATCGGTTACCATGGAAATGCACAAGGTTCCTGTTTCTGACAGACCCTTGAATACTGGATAGATTGTGCCATATGTAAATAAGGCAGATTAGTTTTCCTATATCTTCCAGACAAGGTTAGACAAAAAAACTATATCTGTTTAAACATACTCTCCAGCCTCTTAGACGCAACGAGTGAAACAGGCATCTTTCTTAGGAAGCTGAACCCAGATTGTTAAAACTGAAAGACACTTAGAAAAAAAATCACCCAAAAGATGCAAAATACATGGCTCATACGCAGGGGAGGGCTTCAAACTTGGCCGCGCAAGGCACACTTACTTTTGTTTTGTAGCCAGAAGTTGGGCCTTGTGCTGTTCTTTTTTGGGTTATCTGTCACCAGACAGTGATTTCTACAGTATTAGGTTAGACACCGCATATTATGTCTGTAATTTTGTGTGCTATGCTGGCTGACGAGCAAACCACAAAACCGATATAATAAACCAAATCTGAATGTTTTAAAATGCTAAACTCTGCAACGTGGGCGCTCACTTTGATGTTACGTTGGTGTGTATTTATTTCTTCTTTTTTCTTTTTCTCTTAAAAAATTGTTTCTGCTAGAACTGGTGAACTTCTTAACTTCAAATTTCAACAATGTATAATTTATTAATAAGCTCAGTCTGATGCTACTTCAGGGAAATCTTCTAACCATGAGCAGGATATTCTAAAGGGCACAGTGGCTGAAGTTCCCACAGAATTTACAGAACCTGACCACTTTCCTGAGGTTCACGTGCAAGTAAGATTTAGATTTTAATTCATTTACTTAATAATGAAAATATCCCCCAAACTAGGGAACATTCCACAGGAGAGCACCACTGAACAGTTCTTGAATACTTCCTAAAATGTGAATTTCTAAGAATACAATGTTGCATAAACATTATCCTGAGGTTTTAATAACCATATTTGTAGGTGCATTCTTTTGGATTTTCTGTGGATAATTATATATGAAATTTCCATAGTTAAATTAATATATACACATGCTTTTCAAATAGATACAAATAGCAACAACAGTGGTTATTGTAATTACTCAAATTACCCAAACTTCTCTAAGTTTCCATTAACAATGTCTCTTTTATCTGGATGAAGGTAACACAATTATTTTTATTTCATATCAATATATTAGAACTGTCAGCGCAGTACACTACACTATTTAATGCCCACATCTTATAACACAGAGAATGTATATTAAACACGAATGCCGCTTTGTTATTACATATTATCTAAAATTTTTTAAAAAATATTGTCTACATATTTTCACGTAAATAATATACTATTTAAAACCACCAGCTTTTCGTATTTTTCACTTTTCTCCTTGCAAAATTCTCTTCGCTTTCTTCAATATGAACACAATACCAAGTGGGTAGTTTTCGTAATGTTTTTTAAAAAGTTAGCAAGTATATTATACCAATACAGTCATGAAGAAGAGATCCAGGGAATGGTTTGAACGCATTATCGGCAGGTGGGTGGAGGATGTATTTCCTCTGGTCTTCTTTTGTTTTACACAGAGCCACAAATGCATCTCCTGCCTTTGAGCACGTCCCTGTTCCTTTTCCATGACCTGCAGACAGCACCTCATCTTGCCCTTTAAAGCTCCTAATACGTACACGCTGGGCTTTTTGGAGGGTCACATATAATACTAATGTCTGTGCCTTTTATTGGAAATCTCAAGCCCTTTAGCTATGAGCACGCATGATTGATGATTCAGTCGTACTTGTATCCTTGAAGCCAAATGACACACAAAGGAAACTCGTGGAATTTCTTGTCTCTATTTTGAAAACTTCCTGTGTTTCTAGTTACATCACACATGCGTCACGCATTCAGAAAGCATTTTCGATCTTAACTCTGAAATACATGACTTGCAAAATGCAAAAATGGACACACAAAGAGGAGAAAGCATTAGCTTGTGGCTTAAATGTAACCAAGTAGGAAGCTAGTTTAGTGGTATAGCATGTTTTAAACATGACTGGCACTGGATGTCAGAGACCCGAGTCGCTGGCAGGAAGGGAATCTTCCATGGGGAGGCGGTGCTGTCTTATGGGGAGGGCATTTGTTGTTCATTTACCAAACACTTCTTGTGAGCCCCACCGGCATAAGGAGGTTCCAGAAGATTCCCAAGGTCCCTGCTTCCATGGGGCTAAGCCCTCCTAGGGTAGAGATAATCTAGGGAGAAAGCCATGTCCAGTTCCCACGCCTGGGATGCTCTGACCTGGCTCATGTTTTATGATGGCAACCTCTTTGCAATTCATTTACTTCTGCATGTTTTCCTTCTTTGCCATCCTACAAACTTTGTATGAGCTACACATATGGCCTGGATCCTCAAAACTTTGGATCTACTGTGTCCCAGCATGTAGTAAGTTTCCTACCATCATTAAGGCTAAGTTTTGTAATTCTCTAAGATACCTGAGTGTCAGAGAGCAGTAAAGAAGTTACCCATGCTAGTCTACACACTTTTGCATTTCGTTTGTTTTTGTTTTTTTCAAGACAGGGTTTCTCTGTAGCTTTGCAGCCTGTCCTGGAACTAGCTCTTGTAGACCAGGCTGGCCTCGAACTCACAGAGATCTGCCTGCCTCTGCCTCCCGAGTGCTGGGATTAAAGGCGTGCGCCACCACTGCCTGTCTCCTTTTGAAATTTTAACCTAGGAAATTTTATTAATCCAAAATGTACCTTTAAAAATCAAATTTCAAATGATTTTCATGTTGACACTTAATTTGTATCTTCACAGACACAAAAAAGGATTTTAGTGCCTAGTAGTTACAAATAAGGCTGCTTCCTTCAACACACAGCTGGGCACTTGTGATGTGATAGTTCCCTCAAAGATGGAAGGATGAGGATCAACTGATTTTTTTTTCATTCGCTTCAAGCAAAAGCTGAGGAGTGAAAAACGTGTGTTGTTAACTGTCATTGAAGTTTACGTAGACACAACCAAAATCCTTTGACAGACAGGTTGATTTTGGAGGAACTCAAAATCATTCTTAGCATGGAAAATTGAAATAGGAGTAATTATTAGATCAATGTGAATGGGAGCAAAACACAGCCAAAGCAAAGGCCAGGGGTGTGACCAGAAGAAAACAAACTCTTCGGTAAAGCAGGTCCTCTCTTTCCCTGATAAAGGGAGACTCGTTTGCAAATACACGCGTTGATGAGAACTTGTACTGGGCGATGTGTTATCCAGCTCCAGCACTGCTTCAGGCTGGTCTGCATGCTGAGGCCTACAATGGACCTGTTTCCCCAGAAAAGCTCTTCACTCAAGCTCCAGGACCCATTCTGGTCGCCAAACCTGAAACATCTTAGGCAATGCTAGATTTAAACTGTTTAATTACTATATAAGAAACAGCAGGACATGGTAGCCCATATCTTCAATTCCCACACTTGGGAGGCCGAGGTAGGAGGATCTTAAGTTCAGTGCCAGTCTGGTCCAGGACAGTGAGTTCCAGGACAGCTAGGGCTACACAGAGAGACTCTGGAAACCAACAAAAAACAAGACATACCGTTCTTTTCTAATGCTCTGCAAACACAGGTCAAAGCACTTCGTTTGCTTATTCTTCTCCTTTTGAACTACAGGGAACCACCCTCCCTTCATCTGCTGTCTTTGAACCACATCACAGAAGCAATTGAGTGGGAAGGTGGCTTCTGTCCAATAGGTCCTGAAGTGGAACTGGCCATTTGGCTGCTAATGGCAAATGAACACAGTAACATGTCACCATTATACACGGTTCACCCTCAAAGTAGTAAACAGTGTTTCCTTCACCACAAACTGAATGCTTTCTCTTTTTCTCATTATGTGAAGTAAAATGCACATATATACATATGACACACACATATATAATATATAATGTATATAGTATGCAATATATAATATGTAATGTGTATAACAAAAGGATTACACTATTATACCCCAAAGTTAACTGATAAGATAAGCTTGACTTTTCTCCGTTCATGGCCTCTGATGAAAGAAATCTGCTGGATGGCTAGGCTGGGTCACTCATTCATGGGAAACTTAAAATCTGCAGAGGGCCATGATCATACTGTCTTGATTTACCTTCCCAAAATCGCCGGGAGACAATTTTGTTTTTCCTAGCTACTGAGGCATTGAATCTGTGACTATTATAAAATTCTACTGTATAGAATTAAGAAGCAACTGCATACCCCATGGAAAATGCTGTACATATTTCCAGCTACCAATCGGCATGATACTTCTAGAGACTTCCATGCAAGAAAGCCATAATAACAAGCCTTCCACTCCCATTTTCTATACTAATGTATGTGATATTTCAACGGCTTTAATGTAAATCTAATACCACCAAATGTTTATATCTGCACATGGGGAAGGTTTAAATGGACATGTATTTTTATTTAGCCGATCTTAAATTGTAATTTACATTTAACCACTACCTTGCTATTGATCCAAATACAATATGTTTAATAATAAGTTAACATGTCTGTGGGTTGCAAGGAAATACAATGGAAACCATAATAAGGCATACGCAGAGCTTTCTGGGTCTTGAATTCAGATTGTTCTTTATCCCTCACACCGACGACGGGATTCTTAGCTGCAGACACTCTGCACAGACTCCAGGTTTCTCATAGTTTCGTAACACTTGTTTGTATTGTCACCCAATATTTTAATGGTCTAGTTTTTTACTGTTAAATTGCAAGTTTGGTGTGAGCATTAAATAATACAAAATGTTTTATCCATCTCTGTGTTGCGTTTGAGATTTTAAAATCAGCCATTTTTTCCACTTCCACATTGCTGGCCGCTTGCTTTTCGGGGATCATCTAGTATGAACTTCGAGGGCAGCACACTTGCCTCACTCAATTCGCTTTAGTCTTGGTACCCTTGCATCCAACCAGCCCTCGGTTCAGACGATACAGTACGTTTGCTTACTAAGCAATTTTCTCTTCATAACAGACCACTTAATTTTTGATTTGACACCCACAATTGCACCCAGTATCAATGGAGGGCTCTGGAGGAACCAGAAGTAGATGCTTCTGTTGCTTCTTCCAAAATTACCGGGAATTCTAGGTAACCGCAGAGATTGACCCTCATTCCCCTGGCTAGTCAGGAACACATCTGTGTAAGTATATGAATGTGGACAGATGTGTGTGGGTTTTACATATGACAACTTGAGTGTGCAATGCAAAACAGGCTTCCAGAACTCCAGGTGGGGGAAGCACACTCACGCGTTCTTCAGAGAAAGGGCAGGGTTTCCCGACAGTCACCTGCAAGGGAAGGGATACGCTGCCATGCTTTAAGGTACAAACCCTGGCACCTGTAGATTTTCTTTTTGCTCAGCTTGCGATCACATTGTACATGGAGCGAGCAATCTTCACTACTTTATTCAAACTAATTTTTACTTGATGAGAAGATACTCCATTTAGCCTCCACTCCTGTGAGTTCAAACGGAAAAGTAAGAAAATACACTTTTTGTTCCAGGCTTTAACTAAAGGGTCTATTTTTCCAGGGTTTGCTTATATGCCTCCATGTTCAATATTTTTCTTTGAGGATTCGTGATACACTCGAGTCATTTCAATTCAGACCATCCATCAGAATAAGTCAAGAGCAGGAAAGGGTTGGCCTTTCTGTCTGCCCGTCTAGGTAGCTTTCGTCTCTAATGGAATCCTTTCGATAATTATTTCATACTTCGGGCCAATCTTGATGGAGTCCATTCACCCCACTGCTACCTCGGCAGATCATTCAAAAGCTTCTATTAGGACTCTCAGAGAAACCTCCTTTTGCTTTATGCTCAAAGAAAGGAAGAAGAAAACTAAGCTTCAAGAGGGCCAGGCTCTCGCTGTAATCACCGGCCAGCCTGCTGAACAAGAGGCACGAGGTGTTTCTCTTCTGAAAGCCCTGTGCCCGGGTGGAAGGGTTTTAACCTGCGCACACACCATGGCATCCTCACTCCCGCCCATAATCTATGAAATGTATGCCCACGCTCATTTACAAATAGTTTCTCCATTATTAATGTTTGGGACAGATTGGCATTGGCCCTGTTTGGATGGCAGTGATTTCTGTCCGGAGAAAAGAAGAAAAGAAAAGGAATCAGTCTTTGACCACTCAACATGATGATAAAAGTCAGGCATAATCGGGGACACCTATTTATTTCTGGAATATATCACGCTCCTTTTAAAACACAGATTTTCTTCTTATTGTAGTGCTGCTTTGCTACTCACAAAAGCCCACTTGGAAAAAATAAAAAAAAAAAATTAAAAAAAAAAAAGCCCACTTGGGTTCTCTAAGCTGAAATCAGCCGATGGGCAGGTGTGAGCTGAGGACTGAGAACTGCCGTGGGCTCCGGGCAGAGCAGAAAGCAGTCGCTGGGCAACAGGGAGAACTCAGCCAACTAGCCGCTTCTGCCGAGAGCATCCATCTTCAGTCTTGCAGGAGGCAGGGGGCTTCACTAAGCCTAGAACCACCTATCTGTGGCGAAGCAGGAAGAGAGGGACAAACTGCCCACGTGTGTGTCCCTGAGCGGGGATCTGGGATCCTCCACTCACCCTCTTCTGTAGAGGATTTAAGGGGGGTTTTGAATATATATGTGATATGAGGGACACAGCTTTCACCAGAGAATGCCAGGCAAAGGGGGACACACACGGACACAGTCACAGCCCGCTTACCAGCGTCAGCCAGGGTGCTGCTGCTCAAGCAGCAAGCTCAGCAGGTAGAATCTCTGCACGGGCAAGGCGGGGAAAGCCCTCATTTGTGAGCAAGTTGCTGCGGGGTAACAAACACTGTCACAGGGAGTGGAAAGTGACCTCTAAGTGTCCCTTAGTTGGGATTCAAACTTGCTGGTAAGTGGGGTCTGAAAAAGCATGGGATAAAACCGGACTTGCTGAACATAGCGGACAATGAGGACTACTGAGAACTCAAGAACAATGGCAATGGGTTTTTGATCCTACTGCACGTACTGGCTTTGTGGGAGCCTAGGCAGTTTGGATGCTCACCTTACTAGACCTGGATGGAGGTGGGTGGTCCTTGGACTTCCCACAGGGCAGGGAACCCTGATTTCTCTTCGGGCTGATGAGAGAGGGGGACTTGATCAGGGGAGGGGGAGGGAAATGGGAGGCGGTGGCGGGGAGGAGGCAGAAATCTTTAATAAACAAATAAATTAAAAAAAAAACTTGCTGGTAAGCAAGCATCCTTCAGAAAACCACTTCCCTGACCCATGTTCCTTCCTACTAAATGAAAGTAGGTACCCATCTTCATCTTTGGAACATTCAATGAGTGTGTGTCTGAAAAGTAACATATTATCTAGGGTGATTTTTAACGCGAGATTTTTGCTCCATCTGCTGCACATCATGGTTGTATTATTTTGTTTCTTGTTTTTCACTACTACTAGCTTTATAAATTAACCTAGAGTTTCATAATTTTTTTTTTTTTGTAAAGGATATACATTCAACGAGTCTCTTTCTTTGGCACAAGATGAACTTGGGGGACGTTTTGGGACACAAAAGGGCTACCTAAAATGTGAATAGTCTACTTCCTTGTTTTTAATTTTAAAAATGACATTCATTTATTGATTTTGCGTGATTGTGCATGTGTTTGTGGTGTTCAGAGAGCATCTTTCATGAGTTGATTCCACACGTAGGTTCTGGGAATCGAACTCAGATCATCAGGCTTGGCTGCAAGTATCTTTATCCACTTGAGCAGCCTCATTGGTCCAATACACCACTTATTAAAATTACATATTCATGTACCCAGTTCTTCCTTAATCTGTTAACCTCCAATTCATTTCAGGTCTTTATCACTTTGGAAAGCATGAAAGTTTTACGCCCAACTTCTTTACAGTGTAACGCTTGCAGGTTTGTTACACAGTACACGCTAGGCACAGGGGTGTTGCCTTAAATATTTCTGATGGAGGAAGGTCATTGGCTAATAAAGGAACTGCCTTGGCCCATTTTATTGGTTAGAACATAGGTAGGTGGAGTAAACAGAACAGAATGCTGGGAGGAAGAGGAAGTGAGCTCAGACTCCACAGCTCTCCTCTCGGGAGCAGACGCCTCAGAGAGACGCCATGCTCCCCGCTCCCGGGAAGATGCATGCGATGAAGCTCCGACCCAGGATGGACATAGGCTAGAATCTTCCCGGTAAGACTGGTGCTACACAGATGATAAGAAATGGGCTAGTCCAGGTGCGAGAGTTAGCCTAGAAGAGGCTAGATAGAAATGGGCCAAGCAGTGTTTAAATGAATACAGTTTGTGTGTTGTTATTTCGGGCATAAGCTAGCCAAGCAGGCAGCCGGGGTGCTGGGAACGCAGCCCGCCACTCTTATTACTACATATTTCAATTATTTAACAACTTCCCCTAATGCCTAAATATCTCTTTCCATTTATCGCAGGGAATCTGGTGGATTTAAAGCCTCATAAGCAGCAAAGGCTACAATTTCAAAACATCCTCTTTCACACTTCTCTAAAATTTGAATATTTCTTAATCAACGATATTTTACATTATACATGTAAAATAATCAGTTGGATATACTTGAATGATGGTACAACTCTTTTTGTATCATTTAATTACTTATTTGGGTTTTAGAAAGATTTATTACTTTCATTTTATGTGTGTGAATGTCATGTCGTGCATGAATATCTGTGTGCCGTGTGCATGCTTGGTGCCTACGGAGGCCAGAACAGGGAGTTAGATCCTCCTGGACTGGAGTGACAGACGATTGTGAGCTATGATGCTGGTGGAGCAGAGGAGCTGAGGCAGGAGGACAGCCATCAGTTCAAAGCCAACCTGACTGAAATAATCAATCCTAGGCCAATTTGGACTACAGAGCCTCAAAAAAGACCTAAGATACTGTCTACTCTTGCCAGGGACCCAGGTTTTTTCATACGTAGGTATGAGCAGTCAAGACATTTCTAATAGCACAGATTATCTCAGTTTTGGAGTATAAAGTCTTAATATATGATTATCAAGTTTATAAGTAAACACTAACATTCTGAGTTAAACTTAAATTAAAAATGATCCATACGCTGATTCTCAAACATTAATACAATTTAAATATAAATCCTGGTGAGATGTTCTCCTGTGGGGTCTGACTGCCAATGGCAGGATCCCTTTCCCCAGGAGATGACTCCACCACCCAGCACGAAGCCCTTGAGATCATCCTGGGCACACAGCATCTGAAGGTCTGGGCTTCCCAACCTTGCTCGGCATGAAGGAAGCTCCCCAGGGGTTTGGGACAGCCTAGCTTTGTCAGAGGCTGCACCGGAGGACAGTCTAGGACAGGGTGTTGGGTCATCGTGACGCTCACGATGCCAGCTCTAAGAGCTGCCTCCAGGGACAGTCTGTATTGAAATTCCTCAGACAGGAGCCAATCGCTAAGAAACCTGATTTCTATTTTTCATTTTTATTTTTTTCTTAAAAACTTTTTAATAAATATATTTTGATGTTTTTCTCCTTCCCAAACTTTTCCCAAGTTTTCCTCATCTCCTTACCCACCCAACCTTATGTTCTCTCTCTCTTAAAGAAACAAAACAACCCCCACACAAAATGGAATTCAAAACAAAAAACTAACAAGACAAACATTTTTTTTTTTAAAAAAAAAATCTAAAACAGATCAAAACGAAACCAAAAGTCCTCTAAACAACTGTGGAGTTCATTTTGTATTGCTCAACTGCCTCTGAGCAAGGGACCTCGCCTTCAGTGATACAAAGGGGCTCAGCGGACCTCACGTCTACTGTCCCCCCCTCCCCCCAGGGCTGGGACCCCAGCTAGCTTGAACCTGTACAAGTATGTGCTGCAGTCCCTGTGAGTTCACAGGCACCAGTCCTGCTGTGACTGGAAGACACTGTTTCCTTGGAGTCACTCACAATCTCTGCTCTTCCAACCTTGCAGCCCCCTCTTCTGTAGAGATGCCTGAGCCTTGCATGGAGGGGTATGATACAGACATCTCACTGAGGGCTGAGTGCGCCCAAGGCTCTCCCTGCACGCTCTCCAGTTGTGGGTCTCTGTTAATTCCCATCTCCCGCAAGAAGAAGCTTCTCTGAGGAGGATTGGTGACTTGGGGTCATTTGCCATAATTAGAAAGTAGATATGCCGAGAAGCTATTGGCAATTGATAGCTGGCTGGAGAAACAGGGTGTGGCCCTTGGTTGGTGGAACGAAACCAGGAGATGAGCCCACAACCACAGGGAGTATATGGGTGGCACTAGCTGGGATGGATGGGTTTAAAAAGAAACAAGGACACAAAATTGCGTGGGTTTGGAATGGGGATGGATCTGAAAAGAATTGGGGGAAGAAGATGGATGCAATCCAAATTCAGTGTATGAAATTCTCAAAGAATTAATAAAAATATTTAAAAAAATAGATTGATGTTTGGGGAGTTCATATCATGTAGGGGCTTCAGAGGAAGCTAAAGATTAAGGGTAGGGACCAGCTGTGACTCTGGGTTAGGGCCCAGGTTCATGGGAAGTCCCCTTCCTCCCAATGGTTCTAGAGGTCACTGAGGACCCAGGGGACAGAGCAGTCCTAAACCCAGATTAGTGTAACTTTCATATTTCATCAGAGAAGCCTCTTTGTACCAGAGATGATGACTAACCCAGAAACTCATGACTGGTTCAGATGCCAAACTGGTTCAGTGCTCAGCTGCTCCTGGGATATGCACGGCATGCCTTCTCCAAGGCTCAGAGGGGCATCTTGGAAGAGGGTGCAGAAAGATGTGTAGGAGTCAGAGGTCAGGGAGTACCCAAACCCTGTCTTCTGGATGACGGGATCTCTTCACTCATGAGCTCATAGGACAAGAAAAGCAGTCAACATCCCAGCATGTGGAGGAAGGGACTCATGAGCTCCTATTCCTATCTGAGGAGCTATTGACTTCTGACAAAGGAGAATCCATTTCTTCAAGGATATGGCTCCTGGTAGGTCAACCATGCTCCATTGGAAGGTCCCATATTCAGGAGTACATGGACAGAACAAATCAGAATCAGTGGGTTATTGAATAACAACAAACAAACAAAAGATGCCAAGAAGTTGCAGTTATAGGGAGGTGGAGTGGGCAGGAATTATAGGGAGGAATTAAGGGCAGCAGTTGAAAGTAAATATGATAAAAATACATTGTATGAAATTCCTAGTTAATAAAAATATCCTTAGACCTAACTAAATAATAATTGAAATCTAGAATTAGCTGCCAAAACACTGCATTCATCACCTTAGCCATTTATCTGGAAAACACTCACATGTCCATTATTATTCCTTTATCTCCAGTGTCTCCCAGCTTCCTGGTCTTCATTTAATCTGCTTGCTGGCACATGAGCTTGTTCTGCAATAGCACTGGCAGGACAGTCATTGCCAGGGAGGATTTATTTCTATACTGACTTTTACTAATTTTTTTGACATTTTTATATGTATATTCAACATATCTTGATCATACCTCTACTCCAGGTCAGCATCCCAGACACTCCCTCAATAGATTCCCCCTCCCATCCCCACATTCTCTTGGGGTGATGTTCATGAGAAATGTAATATCTAGTATTAGGGAGATGGCTCAGTTGATACGGTGCTTGCCCTGCAAGCATGGAGGCCTATTCAATACCCAGAACTCACATTCAAAATTCCAGATGTGGTAGTATGTGTTTACAATCCCATAACTAGGAAGGTAGAGACAGGGGCTTGCTGGTTAATCGCCACAGGTCAATGAGAGACTCTATCTCAAGAAATAAGGGGGCAGAGCCTTAAGAATGACATCTGAAGTTGTCCGGCCTCCACATATGTGCTTTCTCATGTACATGCAGTATACACATGTGCATAAATTCCAACACACACACACACACACACACACACACACACACACAGAAGTGTAACATCTAAGTAAGTCCTTCGATTTGGTGATGCAACTGAAAGTGTGGCTAAGAAATGAAGGAACATTCCAGTTGTTTCCTAATCAGACAATTACAGATGTTTCCTAACCAGACACAAGGGTTGAAACTCCACAGCAACTCCAGAGAAGTCTTGGAAGCAGACATACTAGCTCCTACTAGGTCATTTCTCCCAAGGCAAAGGGGCCTCTGCTGCCTGGGCAGTGACTTACAGTTGAGTTCTTAGTCCAGAGGGAAGCTGTGTGGGGTATATGCGCTTGAGAGGAATTGGGGGCATTCAGTTCCCTGACAGCTTCCCCAGGCTCAGGAAGGAGCTCTTTGTGGTAGTTGTCAACTAGAAAGAGCATAAACCTATGAACTGGCCATGTGGAGGAGGCGCTGAGAGCACAGCAGCCTGTGCATTCTCAGGATGCTCTCAAACAATTTCTGACTGAACTCAAATACTTATGCTGGCGATAAAAACACTCTCTTCCCATGAGAAAAAAACCCTCTTTTAAAGCCTTTGAATTGCCTCCAAAGACACTGAACTGGCCGTCTGTTCCCATCTGACCAAGCTGCTAGTTGAGCTGTGACTCCCTAGAAGGTCTGTGAGGATGAAATGTTCAGTGCACATTTAAGCAGCTGTTCTTCTCTCTCTGCTGAGCTCTTAAAAGCATTCATGCGTGGAGGGAAGAAGCAAGCAGATTGTAGTCTTTCTGGTCATTTCAGTTTTCTCTGGGTTGATGCCTGCTTCCTTACAATCTCATTGTAACCATTAGGCAATAGCCACACTGGCCCTTGGCACAGTGTGAAGCAGTCTATGCTATTATTCCTGTGCATGCTACATCATGACGCTGGGACACAAGGGAAGAGACTTGGTTTAGCAGACTGAGATGGCACGGTTTGGCAGTGTTTTCTGTACACGCATGAAGACCTGAGTGAGTGCAATCCCCAGAACCCACATGAAAAGCTAGATGTGGTACTAGTGCAGCTTGTTATCCCAGTTCCGGGGAGGCAGAGACAGGCAGATAGATCCCTGCAACTCACTGGCTGGTCAGCCGAGCCTCCTAGGTGAGCTCCAGGCCAGAGAGTGTCTGTCTCAAAAAATGGTGGACAGAACTTGAGGAACAAACCTGAGGTTGGTCTCTGACCTCCACACACTGGGATATGCACATATGTACACACATGTATCCACACACATCTATACACACAGGCACACATAAATATCATCTATACGCACATGCCCACACAGACATCTATATACACCATGCACACATCTATATATTCATGCATATGCTTAAATCCATACACACTTGTATATACATACATTTATATACACATGCCCACACAGACATCTATACACATGCACACATTTATATATTATGCATATGCTTGCATCCATACACACTTGTATACACATACATTTATATACACACACACATACATCTATACATACACGCACACACTTGCATCCATACACACTTGCATGCACATACATTTCTATACACATGCACACACCTGCATCCATACACACATGCATATGCATGCACACAAATGTATCAATACATACATGCACAGATACAAACAATCCAGAGGCACAACTGGGAAGAAAAAGGTGTAATGCTGCCAGGAAAACTGTTGAACCAGGGAAGCCCTACTCAATGGAGACACAGCAGCTTTGCATGGAAAAGGAGTGCAAGGCCTTGGCATACAGCACAGAAGCCATACTGTTGGGAACTGCATTTAAATGGCTCTAATTCCTCAGATTCAGGGATAACATCCCCTCTGCTCACATGTTTGGAATGCATGGGTTCCCAACATGTCAAGTGTTTGCAGATGTGCTGGAATCAACCATCATTTAAGAAACCTGCCATCTTGCAGAATGACGCTCCTGTGTGTCATAGAGCGTTCAATTGAAAAGAAGAGAAAGAGACTTGATGCCGTTTCTTTGCTCTGTCATCCTCCCACCTGTATGCTGGGTATTTCAAACTGGCAAATGAAGAAGGAAATCATGAAGCGTGTTATTAAAGCCAGCTCACCACCAAGTGACACAAACGGGAAGGAGCTGGAGTGCCTCAAAACTGACAGCTTCGTTTTCAGTAGGGCAACTACATTTAATCAATATTTGTTTGCTTTTTTTTTTTTGAAAGGTGAAGGAACTATTCTAGGGGCTGATTTTATCATTTGTGTGTTAAGAAAGCACACAAAAGCAGTGTGCTGGTTCTAACCACAGGCCCAGAGGCAGAAAGATCTGAATCATGAATCATTACGAATTAAAACCTTGGGCAAATCACCAACATCTAAACCGCAGCTTCTTCCACCATAAAACGGTGACAAAAACCATCCCTGGTGGCTCAATGGTTAAGAGCACATGTTGCTCTTACAGAGAACCAAAGTTTAGTTTCCCACATTCAAGTCAGGTGGCTCAAAAATCCATGGAGATACATCACCTCTGAACTCTCAGGCACCTGCACACTCACATACACAAGACAGTCAGACAGATAGACACATACCTACACACAATTAAAAACCTTAACAACAACAACGCAACTGTCTCGGGATTATAGAGTAGACCACACCCACGAAACATGGCCCATGATGCACTGTGAGAGCTTTGGTGTTTTGTTTCCCCTCCTTTGGTGTGGGGAAGGAACAGCAGCAACACCACAGCCCCACACTCTAATCCTAACGAAACCAAACAGGCAAACGAAGAGACAGACATAGGGGGAGGTCGCAAAATTCTTGACTAGAGTGGTAAAAAGGCACCTGTTACCTATGTCCGAGACATTTACTGTGACCCCTGGGACAGGCACCTCCACAGGGAAAGGGTAGATGATGAGACGGCCATTGCTGACTCTGCCAGAGAAAACAGCCTGATACTTTGACAAACCATGTGTCTTTCAATTTTTATATGTTTATAATGCATTCAGTGTAACACAAATTTATTTGTTTACTTGGTGATAGGCCATCTTGGTTAGGGCAGACAGAGCGAGTGCCTGTGTTGAACTCAGCCCAAGGACTATCCTAGCGATTATCTCTGGATCAGAGACAGAATTTTTAATAATAGTAATAATAACAATAACAATAACCCAACGACATCTAAAATGCTACTTTAAACTGTGCTGGCTTGGGGTTAGGGAGATGGCTCCATCAGTAAGATGCTTGCTGCATTTGCACGAGTGTTGTGGGATATTTGTACACTGTGTGAAGATGTATTTGCTGTGATTGGTGTAATAAAAAGCTGAATGGCCGATAGATAGGTTGGAGGTATAGGTGACACTTCCAGGCAGGGAGAGAACTCTGGGAAGAAGAAAGGCGGCGTCACCAGCCAGACGCGGAGAAAAAGCAGAAAAGGAAACAAGATGGAAGAGAGGTAATGCCCCGTGGCAGAATGGAGATTAATATAAATGGGTCAGTTTAAGTTATAAGAGCTAGTTGAGAGAAGCCTAAGGTAAAGGCCAAACGTCCATAATTAATAAGTTTCAGAGTCGTTATTAGTGAGCTGGCGGCCCATGAAAAGACTTGCTACACATGAGGATCGAAGTTCAACTGTCTGTCAGCAGTCATGTGACAGGCTAGGCACATGAGCAGATGCCTGTAGTCCCAGCTCTGCGGAGGCAGAAAGAGGTGGATCCCTGGGCCCAGGCGGGCAGTCTATCTCAATCAGAGAGCGCCAGGCTCACTGAGAGACTTTGCCTTAAAAACAAGGTAGAAGCACTAGAGAAAGATGTCTAAGGTTGACCTCTGGACTCCATTCCTTACACCTCACACACAGATGCACATACACATGCATGTAACGCACACGCATGCACACAAACTGTGCTTGAATGCTGGTGGTAAGTCTAGGATGGGTCTACAGTAAGAACAGGATTGTACACCAACTGCTCACTAATGGACTGGACTGGTTATTAGCTGAGCATCCTGAGCTGAGCCTCAAGCTTTCTTAGTATCTTGACTGGTATGAGCCTCCCTCCCCCATCTTCCCAACTTGATTTCTCCATGGTCTATGACTCAAGTATGTGATGCCACCAGCAATAGGAGCTTGCCGTGGAGAGAAGAGCCAAGAGTAATAGCCTGCAACGTTGGTTATGGGCTTCTGGGACCTCACTGAGCAGCAACTCTGCCAGAGCTGCCCCGTTCCCAGCACTGGGCTTTGTATTTTCTATCCTGTGCTGTCTAGTTAGGGCACTGCTGCCTGTGATAGGGGAACTTGGCTAAACTTTTAATATATTTATACATTTCTATTTCAGGAAGCTTCTACAATAATAGGTTTTCATGACTTTTTCAGAAGGTCTTTGGTGTTAGTTACCCCTTCCTTTATTGCCTCCCCCACCCTGACCTCCTATCCCCACCCCACTTAACCCTTCCTGTTCATTTATAAATGGGGAAATTCTATATATTGTGGTCTCCCTCACCTCACTTGAAAGCCCCTCTCCAAGTTCACTCACTGACTTCCTGACCTCTGCGGGTATTCCAGGTGAAACACACATATCTAGAGGGCCAAAGCTGGCATTACACCTGGGAGAAGAGAGCCCGGAGAGGGAAAGAAATCAACTGTACCTGGAGCTTGAACCCTGTGAATTACAATAACATCCTTCTGGGAAAGCTATGCCCTCTGTAGCCCCCTAGACACTAGAAAAGAAGGGAGAAACTAAGGCTAAAGTTGACAGAAGAAACTAAACAAGAAAAATGAGAGCAGAAATAAACCAAATAGAGAACGTGAGTAATAGAAAAAATATTCATCAAGAAGAACAAAGGTGATACAGAGCTATGGCAATCAAAACCACATGGCTGTGGCAGGAGAGCGAGCAGGTATGCAGCGCCACGGAAGGAATCAGTGGATCAAGAAATAAACCACACAGATATGGTCTACTGATGTTTCGTGCTGGCGCCAAGAACACAGTGTGGAGAGGATGTGCAGAGAGGACAGCCACAGCAGGAGAATGTAATCGATCCCTTGTCTCGTGACACAGAAAAGGGAAATCAAAATGGACATTAGACACAAACTGTTGGATTAGAACACAATCCAGGGAAACATGTGAGAAACCACTGGGGGTGCACTTCAGCCCCGGAGAGCAGATGTGGGGGTGCACTGCAGTCCAGGAGAGCAGATGTGGGGTACACTGCAGTCCCTGAGAGCAGATATGGGGTACACTGCAGTCCCGGAGAGCAGATGTGGGGTGCACTGCAGTCCCGGAGAGCAGATGTGGGGTACACTGCAGTCCCGGAGAGCAGATGTGGGGTACACTGCAGTCCCTGAGAGCAGGTGTGGGGTGCACTGCAGTCCCTGAGAGCAGGTGTGGGGTGCACTGCAGTCCCTGAGAGCAGGTGTGGGGTGCACTGCAGTCCCTGAGAGCAGATGTGGGGTGCACTGCAGTCCAGGAGAGCAGATGTGGAGTACACTGCAGTCCCAGAGAGCAGATGTGGGGTGCACTGCAGTCCCAGAGAGCAGATGTGGGGTACACTGCAGTCCCGGAGAGCAGATGTGGGGTACACTGCAGTCCCTGAGAGCAGGTGTGGGGTGCACTGCAGTCCCTGAGAGCAGATGTGGGGTGCACTGCAGTCCCTGAGAGCAGGTGTGGGGTGCACTGCAGTCCAGGAGAGCAGGTGTGGGGTACACTGCAGTCCAGAAGAGCAGGTGTGGGGTGCACTGCAGTCCCGGAGAGTAGATATGGGGGTGCACTGCAGTCCTGGAGAGCAGATGTGGGGTGCACTGCAGTCCTGGAGAGCAGATGTGGGGTGCACTGCAGTCCAGGAGAGCAGGTGTGGAGTACACTGCAGTCCTGGAGAGCAGATGTGGGGTGCACTGCAGTCCTGGAGAGCAGATGTGGGGTGCACTGCAGTCCCGGAGAGCTGATGTGGGGTGCACTGCAGTCCCGGAGAGCAGATGTGGGGTACACTGCAGTCCAGGAGAGCAGGTGTGGGGTGCACTGCAGTCCAGGAGAGCAGGTGTGGAGTACACTGCACTCCTGGAGAGCAGATGTGGGGTGCACTGCAGTCCTGGAGAGCAGATGTGGAGTGCACTGCAGTCCCGGAGAGCTGATGTGGGGTGCACTGCAGTCCCGGAGAGCAGATGTGGGGTGCACTGCAGTCCCGGAGAGCAGATGTGGGATGCACTGCAGTCCTGGAGAGCAGATGTGGGATGCACTGCAGTCCTGGAGAGCAGATGTGGGGTGCACTGCAGTCCCGGAGAGCAGATGTGGGGTGCACTGCAGTCCCTGAGAGCAGGTGTGGGGTGCACTGCAGTCCCTGAGAGCAGGTGTGGGGTGCGCTGCAGTCCCAAAGAGCAGGTATTTGAGAACCACAACTGTGATAGAGGAGGGGCCGATGATGAACAGAGGAAAAGGTGACAAACACAGGAAGAGACATCACTTATGTGTTTGTTGGGCCAGACTCCAAAATACACAAGACGGTCCAACAGGTCAAAAGTAAAACACAGAAACTAAAGCAAAAGCAAATCTACACACAAAACAAAAGCAAAAGAAACCCCTAATTTATAAAGGGGCAAAGGACCCACATAGGCCTTTCTCTGAAGGACAGTAAAGTAGTCACAAGGACAGACAGGGAAATGCAAATTAACAAAACGAGCTGTTGGTGAGGTGTGCACTGTAAGGAACGCCTAACATTTGCAAATCTGTTACATCAATGCTGCAGATGTAGTCCAGTCCACTGTGTGGAATACCATGACACAGCAAACCAAAACAGAACTCCTATATGCAGCCACGCCTCAACCGAGGACACACCCAACAGAACACGTGGACTTGTCATAGAGTGGCATGACAGTGTTTAGTGCCGTGGCACTTACACGGCACAAACTCAAGTAGCCTGTGCCTATCCCTGAAAGAGTGGGTAACGAAAATGTGGTGCCGGTTTGTGCAATAGGAGGAATGATAGCAATAGATAATGAACAGGTAGGCAGATCACACATGATAGATCCAGATAATATAGATCTGTGGTTCTCAACCTGTGGGTCATGACCCTTTGGGTTTAATGACACTCTCATGGGGGCTACCTGAGATCATCAGAAAACACGGATATTTACATCATGATTCATAACAGTAGCAAAATTACAGTTATGAAGTAGCAATGAAAATAATTTTATGGTTGGGGGTCACTATCACATGAGGAACTATATTAAAGGGTTGTAGCATTAGGAAGGTTGAGAAGCACTGAGATATATTAGATAGATAGATAGATAGATAGATAGATAGATAGATAGATAGAGCTAGATAGATAGAGATCGATAGTAGACATACGGTAGGTAGATGAATAACAAATGATATCAGACAGATGATAGGTAAATAATGGCAGATGATAGGCTGATGGGAAGTATATTGATAAATAGATACAGAGCTATGACAGATATGCAGACAGATGGAAAGATAGAGATGATGGATATGATGACACAACAGATGATTAATAAGTAGACATATGGCTGATATGCATAGATGATAACTAGGTAGGTGATAGATAACGGAATACTGAACAATTAAAGGGACATTCTGTCACTGATACACTGTGAATGAACCTGGAGAACTCAGAGTTAACTGAAATTAGCCAGACAGGGAAAGACAACTCCACCCATCTTGCTTAGATATGGCTTCTTCTGTTTGTTTGGTTTTGGTTTTGGTTGTTTTGGGTTTGTTTTTGTTTTTGTTTTCAGACAGAATTTCTCTGCATAGCCCTGGTTGTCCTGGTACTCACTGTAGACCAGGCTGGCCTCAAACTCACAGAGATCTGCCTGCCTCTGCCTCCCGAGTGCTGGATTACAGGTGTGTGTCACCACTAGAACTTAACAAGTCAAGTTCGTTAACGCTGGGGATAGGAAGCTGTTGTTGGGCTAGGAGGTGGGGAAGGGGACACGCCATCCAAGGACATGATGGCTGTTGTGCAGGATGCTAGTGTCCGGATGGTGACGCCCCAAGACTATTGCACACTACCATTGTTCCATTGCATGATCTAATGTACTATTGTTCACTACATTTGAAGTGTGCTGAGTGTTAAAACAAACCCCATGACTGTGTGCAGAGACAGACATATTAATTAACTCATTAAACCGTTTATGCATGTATCAAAATATGTTCTGTACCTTAAATTTAAATGCCTTTTGTCACGTGTATCTAGCAAAGCCACTAGTTCTTATCCCCACAGAATATCATTATCCACTATTGTGCCACATGACCAAGAATTCCATGCTGATGGTAAAAGTAAGTACACAGTGTCGCTATGATTCTGACCCATCTCAGAATGGGAACCTAACACGTGTAACTGGCGGCCTCAGGAACAGGGAAAGAGCTAGGAAGGCTCGTTTACCTGCCGAGCAGGGCTTCGCTGGGATGCGCATGGGCACTGCCTGCTAGTAAAAGGCCCTCCAGAGACCCGGGTGCAAGAAGTCCCAGAGAAGATGCCTTTCCTACTTGAACTTGAGGAGACCAAGATAGATTGAGATAGACTGCCCCGCGCTCCTCCCAAGACAGACTCTGTGGTGCCGGAGATGCGCTGCAAGCAGCCTCGGCCAAGCTGAAGGCAGCATACAGCACTCGGGCCAGCGTTCTGAGCGCTATAGCCCACCCGGAGCAGTCGGCTTGAGATGCACGGAATGATCTGCCCCGGCGAGCTGCAAACCAAATCTGTACTTAGACATGTTCCTGTAACAACAGGCCTAGCCGGTGAGGAAGAGACAGGAAGATGAGCATGGCGAGAACCCGTAGAAGCATGGTCGCAGGGCGCTCACACGGAAGGGTTTAACTAGGGAACTGTTACCGAGAGGGACAGGCCTTGGTGACCGACTGGAAACACATGGGAAAAGGCCATGGCATCGCTAGATTTCTGACCTCATGAAGGTTCTGACAACTAGAGGTTTGGGAAGTCTTCTGACCGGCAGGAAGAGCTAAGCCACTGAGTAGCCTGCGTTCTCCTACAGTAATGTTTGGAGGACCTGCGCCTTGGATTTGAAAGTCATCCCTCTGTAGACCACAATCAGTTAAGTATGATATGGTGACGCTTATATATCCAGATTCATTGCTGTTCTAGTCCCCAAACAGAGAGTTGATGTCCTAGATGCCCATCAGCTGACAAGTGAGCAAAGAGATTGTGGTAATACACACTGTGCAGTTTTATTGAGACAAAAAAACAAATGAAACAATAACAACAAACCCAAGAAATTCTGAAATTCACAGGACAATGGTGACTTTGTAAATTACTGTAGTAAGTAACCCAGACTCTGAAAGACGAAAGTCACATGTTCTTTCTCAATACGCAGATCCTAGCTTTAAAAGTGTGTGTGTGCACATGTGTGTTCATATGTGTGTTCACATGTGTATGTGCGTGTGTGTAAAGTCATGTAGCCAGAAATGGAGAAGAGAGGTGCTGAGGATGGGAACTAATCATAAAAGTGGGAAAGAAATGGCTGGGGTGGGAGGGAGGGAGAAGACTATGTGAGAGGCATGCACAAGAGGGATTATCAGACAGATCATTCTTGAAATGGTGGTGAAAACTTATTACTTTGCATACTAATTACAATTAAAACAAAGAAAAAATGAAATATCCTGTTGCAAATAAGCGAATGCTGGGCCATGTCAAATCTGTCCCGACAGAGGCCTGCACCGCAGCCATAAGGTGCTGCTGGATGAACATATACCTGCTCAATCAGTAATGTAACTAAAGCCACTTCCTAAAACCCTAAACCCCTGCCACACAGACTCATGAATATTGTTTAAAGAGGCAGCCCGAAGCAGATGGTTGAGTGCCATGATGCCCGGATTCCGTGATGGAGCAGCCGGGACGACAGGGGTCAGCCTCAGGTAGAGGATTAGACAGAAGGCCACGGCAGAATCATCTCTGCTACGCTGTGCTCTCATAGTATTATGTCTTATATTTGTCTCCTAAACTTTTAAATTATAAAAACAGTAAGATCAGAGGAAAGCTGGCAGTGCCAGGGGAACTGCCCCGTAGTTTCCTGTAGCTGCGTGCAAACACGCAGTTATTCTAAAGTCATTACAATCTGACCCTTCTCATTTGTGTCCCCATGGCTCTTCTCTCTCTGCCCAATGGTCCTCACAGCTCTCAGTGTGAGTGGCCACATGAACGGACGCATCTAGCTAATCTGACTCAGCCGAGTTCCTGGCAATGGCAATTTGATTTATTGCCAATAAGACTCTAGCTTCCTAGATTTTGGATTATTTTTATGGGTTGACCTTCCAGAAATGGACTTTTACGGATCCTAGGGACACCGTATTGTGGTGCTAGTGGAGTGGAAGGGCTTCGTTCACACTAAGTTGCCATCCTGAGCCACTCCTCCAGCCCACACGATTGGCTCTTCCCACTGCCCTTGCCTCTCCCCGGTGAACAGTTGTGGACGCCACTGTTCACCTCTTCAGCACCGACTTAGAAGATGAAAGAGCATGTTTAATTTTTACTAGACTAAATCTTTGGAAGCTCAGACATGTCCTCTGGCAGGTCTGACTGTGTATGTAGTTGTGTAAAAACCACTATTCACATCCGTAAAAGCAGCAATGCACATGCATTCCTGTTCACAACCCCAACCTGAAAAAATACTGGATTCGAAGCTCACCTTTGTAGTTTTTGTGGTTTATTTTTTTATTTCTTTGAATGTATCCATTTGACTTTCCATGAATACTTGGGACATGCCAGCCTGATAATGGACACCAGGAAACCCAGACAGACAGACAGGTAAACGAGGTGTCTGTTAGCAGCATGACAACATGGGGGATGGGTGAAAATACTGCTGCTATGTTGGGGACACAAGTCTGTGTTAGAGGGATTGCCGAGAATATGTAAAGATCAGATATCCAGAGTTATCCTCAGCTATACAGTGACTAGCCTGGGTTATAGGAGATTCTGTCTGGAAGAATGAAAGGGGGAGGGGGAGGAAGGGAGGAAGGGAGGGAGAGAAAGAGGGAGAAAAGGAAAGAGAAACAGAGAAAAAGAAAAGAGGATTTTTACACAGAAGGAAAGTTCCTGTTTTTGCAGAATCCAATGATACTCCCTAAGTCACCTGTGCTAATGTAACAACACTGCTCACTGTCATGGTAACCTGAATGCTCTCAGTAGGCCTGCCGACTTCGTTGGTAGGCTGGCCAGGGCTGGCTCAGCTGAGATGTCCACAATGGCCGGGTTCCTCTCTCCAAGAGGCTTTGTATTTCAAAGTGGCTGGCTAAACTATCTTTCGCATGGGGCGAGCAGAGTTTGAAAAGGCAAGTCCTCCAGAGTAAGCATGTGTCCAGCTTCCACTTGGACGGTGCATGCTTGGGTCCTAGAGGCCAAGCAAGTCACGTGGCCAATCTCAGGTCTGTAGCTGAAGACGGTTGAAAGGTCCACACAGGGACCTTTAGGAGCTGTTGGAGAAACTCCTCACAGGTATAGCCTGTGAGACTACAGGTTCTATCCAGATGGATCACTGCCTCCCTCCCAGGCTTCAGTGAGAAGACTTTTATTACTTATCCTTAAGAATGATTGAATGGGTTTCTGCAGTTTTAGAGACATGGAGAGGATCTCTCTTTGATTTCTAGTTTTAGAAAGATCACTTCAGGTGGTCAGTGTAATATTAGACAAGAGGTTATCGAGTCACAAATAAGAACATCTTAGCCAGAAGAGCATGAAGAGAAGAAAGTTCATTTGAGAAATAGTAACAGTAACAAGAGAAAAACTCGATAAGTGCCCATCACCAGCCTGAGATGCCACAGTTCCACCTTTACCGTCAAAGTTTACATGAGTGCTCAGCTCTGTTTTACTTTACATTTTAATAAATTACAGATACATTATCAAGAGCTGATGAATTGATTCTGAGGCACTTTCATGTAATCTTCTGAGAGAGCTGGGCTCTAATTCTCTTTCTGGTTGAACCCAAAGTCAGTTTGTCTTTGAGAAAGATGAGAGGAAAGGGAGAAGCGGGCTGAGCAGAGGTCCATCTGTCATAATTTAGTGGAGACTCCAAATTTCCCTTTCCTTATTCTTCCCTGATTAAATTGCAGAAGAATCTCCCATTTCCTGGATACTGGGATATAGGGAACAAGAGAAAAGAGTGAAGTGGCCCAGTGTCTCTAGCGAATCACTGACAATGTCTGACCACTGCTCTACTGGCCGCAAGCTTTTGTATCCGGACTTGTCTTAGGCAATGATTGCCAGTCCAAGGGTTGGGGGTACCAGGCAGAGATGGTGGATGATGAAACACAATTTAATTCATGCATTCCTTGAAGTTTAAACACACACACACTCTCCTCCCCTTCTTATTTCCCCCTTTCAACTGGCTCATTGTGGGTGGGTTACTCTTCTGAAATGCCTACTTCCTTCCTCTTTTGTCTTTCTGTCTTGGTCCCTGGGGAGAGTAGAAATTAGCTATGTGTGATGGGTGTGCAGTAGGCAGGCTTTGGTCCTCGGCCAAGAGAGAACGAATCCCCTCAAGAATAGCTAAAGTAGCAGCATCCCAACCTGCCTTCTTGGAGCCGAAAGGATTTCTTTGTCTCTTCAGGATTCAGAACCAGGCAAGGCATGTGTTTCAGGACATCCTTGATCACACCCAAATAAATCTCTCAAATCTCCTCAATGACCAATGAAATCATATTAGGCTGGGGTTGGGACTCAGATAGGAGATAGTCAGGTAGGCTAAGACAAAGGAATGCTAAGGAGTGTTTGGCTCCTCTGTGAAGGTGGTGTCGGCAGTGTAGTACAGACTGAAGGCTGCTGATTGTGGAGACTCGGAGAGAGGGGAGGTGTTTGAGCTGCCTCGGAAGAGCACTTTCTGAGGCAAGGGCAGCTGCCTAAGAAGAGCAAAGTGTGGTTGGGGACCTAAGCTGGACTACAGGGGTCAAAAGTAACAGATTTTGGTCACACAGAAGAAATCTCAATTTTTAGATTCTTTTTAATGAGTCTATTTCTTTCTTAAGTGAACGCTCCTCTGAAGCAATGTCATTTGTCTAAACAAATGTTAACTACTAGAAGCTTAGACAGGCTTATTTTGATGAGTTATTTTTGTCTGTTCCATAGGGATTTGGCAAGAAGTAACAGGGAGTTGATGGGTAAAAGCACCTGTGGTGCAAATCTGACAACCTGAGTTTGAGCTGGAGATTCCACTGTGGAAGGTGGGACCTGACCCTGAAAAGTTGCTCTCTGGCCTCCACATAGACACACATGTACATGTGCACACATGAACACACCGATAATAAATTAATTTTAAAAGTAAAAGATAAGAGAAAACATGTGGAACCTTAAAGCACTCCTTGCTTCTGTTTCTTCCTGTACGTCCTATGTATGTGGCTAACATTTGTCATTGGAGTAGGTGACAACTCCCATGTGGTCACAAACTCCATCACCATCTCAGCAGTTTATCACAGGCAGGCATAGCTCTTCCTCATGGTCATGTCTAGATGAGATCACAGGAGAGTCTCCCAGGAACTATGCCGACCAAGTCAAAGGATGCTCCATCTTGACAGTCATGTCTGTGGTCACCAAGATGTGGAAAAGGAACATGGCATGTTCTTCACTAACTTCTAGCATTTCTGCCTGGCAATAGCATGAGTCACTTCCTTTCCTAATTTGTTGGCTAAAGCAAGCACTAAGAGCAGGTCTGACTTCGAAGGAGGTAGGGAAGAGAGAGAATGTGTGTGACCACGTGCCACCATGCTTGCTTGTGTCCATGGTTACTTCTTTAGCTTAAAAGGAGGTGCACACATTCTTACGGATAAGTCTTGTGAAAATACCATAGATCCTGTGTGTGTCAGCACAGGGACCATTCTTGCTCTTGATTTTGTGTGTCCATAGAATTATCATGAATCTGCCTTAGCAGAATTCCTTGTCCGTCCTTACATAACTTTGAGCCTCTGCATCATTTTCACATCCACGCAGCCCACTCAGTATTTCCTGCCTCTTATAAGATGAGAGCATTTACTCTAAAAGCCTCGTTCGGTCGGTCCTTGAACATCTCGCAGAAATGTTAAGCTGGTGTAGCTCTGAGCCTAGTGCTTGCACTGACATCCTCTGCCTTCTGTTCTGACACTTATTAGATGATTGCTTTAAAGCTATTTTTGAAGGAAGGACTTTAAAGCGGAGAAAGGATCAATCGCTGTTTAGCCGGCTAGACCTGCTTTGATATACAGTAACCAAAAGTCAGTCTCACCACACCACACAAGGGTTAGGTGAGCGGAGCCTGTGATCTCAGCTGAATTCTTAATACATGATCGGCTGTCTAGCATCCCCACACAGGGGATGTAATTCAGGTTGTAATAAAAGCCCAGTGCCCCCACTGCTGATGCTACACACAGCAGACTTACTCTATATCATCTATTGTAGTTTGGGGGATGAAAGAAAAAGTATTAGATTATGTCCTACCTGCCTTTCAGTGTCTACTTAATCAATCCATCACTCCAATTAGCATCTGGGTACACGAACGGGGCAACACCATGGGCTTTCCCTAGCCTTCCTCAGGAAGCAACTTCCATAAGACTATTGTCGCCTGGCGGTGATGAAGTCATTATGCCCATTCCATGGTAAACGTGAGGCTGCTCTCAAAGGCCTTGGGACATGTCTGCCATTTCATTGTATTAGCCATCAACTGGAATCACGGAATACAGCCAAACAGGGGCTGAGGTAGCTTTGTGTGCGACCTTTGCTGAAGAAATGCTCACTGGCTGACAGAGTCCATAGATAACCTAGTTTTTCATCCCCCAGCCTCTTGAACAATAATGCGCTTGCCACCTCAGCAGACATATTATAGAATCAATACTTAAATGGCCATTATTGCTGTTGGGCATTACAAAAAAATGCATTCAAGGGTCAGAAGAAGCTCCTGGAGACTCACGCTGTCAACTAGCCTCATCCTTAGGGGGAGTAGCCTTCGGAAAGCCGGGCAGGGAAGACTGACGATCTTCGGAAGGTTTTGGGGTGGGGGCAGATTTCCTCCCTCCTCTACTAGGTTCCCAAGTAGAGGGCCCACCCTGGCTGAGGAATCCAAGCAGGTTCTTAGGGATCCAAATGAGTATTTCTCTCCTGCTTCATCTCAGGGCTTTTCTCCAAACCCCGAATGTTATGAAGTACAGAAATGGGAGCTCTCTGTCCTCAGAACCACATGACAGACACGACTTGATCAAGAGGAAGCTGGAGATGCTGTGTGAGTGTTCGCGTGTGTGTTTAATAAATCAATCCTCTAATACTGAATATAAAAGAATCTGACCATTTCATTTAGTACCAATGAACTGTACTGCCGAGAAAAACAGAAAGAAAGGACAGATAAGAGAATACCTTTCATTTAAACATCACTTATGGTTCGATTCTCAATGCTACATTCTTTGAATTTTATTTTATGTTTTTTAATTTGGGAAAATATCCCTGTTGTTGACTTTTCCAGAGAGTTTAGTTTATTCTTATTTTCTAGTCTGAATCATTAGTACAAAGCCAGAGGTCTTTTTTTTTTTTTGACATTTTTTCCATGTTCTTCTATGAAAAACTTCCAAACAAATACTACTGGGATTTTGTACCTTACTCACTTCGGAAGACCACAGCTTGTGGTGGTGTGGAGTGAGGCCCCACAAGCTAAACACTGACAAAGGGCTCTCTTCGCCAACTCCCGCAAACTCAAAAAAATCTTCAAGCTTGTGTGATTTGTAATCAGCTGCATCTGGGGTCAGAGATCAAAAATAAACGGTGGGCCACAACACGAAGAGCTTTTAAAAAATAATGTCACATTCTCTGATTCTCGGCATAGGAAATGGGCAGCTTGTTCAGGGCAAATCATTGTTTGAACTGAGGATTTTATTATTAATCTCTGAAAACTGCTGGATTGAGGGTCACGGCGAGGGTTGATTAGGTACAAGGAGCAGAGTCTGCTCCGTCGATGCTATTGAAAGAAGCAAGTAATTTAGATTCAGAATTGGTCTTGGATTGAAGCTCACTCCATTACCGACCATTTTCAATTTCAGCCATACAATAAACAGCAAGCTTGGCGAGGAAATTAGTACATTTGGTAATGTATTGGAAGAGATGGGTGGGTCCTTGACAGGATGACACTTATCACCAAAGCTTCAGCTAATGAAACCCTTGAGTGGTATCTACGTTTGACATATTTTGACATTTTTTGAAATCACATCCAGTGTTTTTTTCCCCCCACAATGTTCTTCTTTATGAGGGGGGAAATCCATCTATCTTTAAAATAAGCGCTGGAGAACCACAATATTACTGGGGGAAAAAAAATTAGCAAGAGGCTGCCAGTCTTGGACAACCAGAGGGGCAGGGACTTCCTCAAAATCGGCAAGAGCAACAGATTTCTAATATGAATTCTATTCGCACGGAGCTGCTGTATTTCCAGAAGCTCTGGGGCTTCACCAAAGCCTGTTTTATCACACTTCCTCTAAGAGTCCCTTCTACTGTAAAATATGATCTCATTAAAGTGACTATAATTCACATCCCTGGCAGAAAAAAAAAATCAACCAATTTTGGGTAATTATTTCCTGAACAAAATAATTTTCTGTCTTGCCCCCCCCCCCCATTTCCCTTTCTGTGTGCAAAGAAACGGACTGTGTCTTCATGAAGGAGGGACTTTTTAAAGGGGAAAAAAACCAAGGGACAGAAAATAATGAAGACCACGAACCCCCCCACCCCCAAACAGTTGAGGAAGAAAAATTGCAGGGAAATGAAGACCTGGCATCAATAGGAGAAGAACCGATAACAGCAGCATCGCTAAGAAGGGACAATGTGTGGCCTCAGACTGGATCCGACTGGATCACAACCCATATTCTCTCCCCTCAGCGTTCATGGTAATGGGTAATTAAATGCTGTTTTATTGCCAAGTGGCCTAGAAAGAAAGAAAGAAAGAAAGAAAGGAGAGAGAGAAAATGTTCCCCAAACTGACCGAAAATTTAGGTTCACACATTCTGAGGAGTGTTTTTTGTTATTTACTTTGGAATGGTTTTTTTTTTTTTTTTCCTTCCTGAGTCTGGGTGAAATTATTATGCATTCAGATATTTTAAATCTCACTCGGCTCTATTGTTCCTGTGTGTTTTTCATCTAGGGCTGAGGGAACAATTGTAACAAAAATACAAAGCGTTTTCTAAATGGGGGGTTTCCTGAAGCCTGCGGGATGGGGGGTGCCCGCGGGACGGGGGGCATTGCAGTGGTGGGCCAGCCGGGTGGTCCTCCAGCAGTCGCTTCCCCACCACAAGGAACAGGTCACCTTGAGGTTGGGAAGGGGGAAAAGACTCAAGAAAGGGTGTGAGGGGGGCAAAGAAAGCTGAGGAGAGAAGAAAGGCAGCTTTGTACAGGACAGATAGTCTCAAAGAATTCAAAACACACGGGGGACTTTTTTTTTTTTTAACTTCCACTCTGTAGGTGATTTCTTTAAACCCTCTATAAGACACCCACTCTTTCTTACTTTCATAATCCAAATTTAAGACCCCTAGATCCTACAGTTAAGGAGAAGGGGATTAAGAAGAAAGTTCTGTATTAGCTTTGGGCCTTAACTGTTATCACAAACTGTTGTATTTGGTATTTTCCTGAATGCTGACTCTCTCCCTTCCTCCTTAAAATATCTTCCCATCATGGAAACAGAAAAAGAAGACAAGATCTCCTGAGTAAATTGGGAGTGTAGGGATCATGGGAGAGAGTAGGAAGGAAGCGGGGAGGAAGGGAGGGGAGTGGAGAAAAATATATAGCTCAATAAAAACAATAAAAATAAAACTAGAAAAAATCCTGCCATCATGATTAAGTGTAGTGGACACCGTAGAGTTTGCTGTGCAGGGATCTGCAGGCTCAGGCCTTGGTGACTGCAGCACTCCGCTCACCCTCCATAGGACACGTGAAGAAAATCAGTTGAGTGAACTGGGTTCAGAGAATGTCGCCTGATCTCAAAAACAATGTGATTCAGCTGGGTTTTTGTTTGGCTGGTTGGTTTTGTGTTTTACCCCTAAAGTTTCATTTTCTTTGCCAGGCTTGTCAATGTGAAACTAAAGCTGTGAATAGAGCATAGGTAAGAGCAATTCAAAACAATATTAAGAGTAGTGCTGTCCCAGCTGTTTTAGCTTAAAAAAACAAAACAAAACAAAACTCACGTGTGCCTTGCCACAGGAATCTTGGGGACTCTGTTTTCTTAGAAAAGATACTAACACTAAGAACACAACACGGATAGACAAGCTATAACATTCATGAGCTTGTGTCCACAGCCTGGGTGCACAGCTGAAATCAGAAACACAATGTGTAGGCTACAACAATTGGGAAAGAAATGCACGTTAGGACAAAATGACACAAATAAACTCCGAGGAGCCTTGGATCTCCAAACCATTACAGATAAAGACACCTCAGACTTGAAGTGTGGGGATTCTAACACTGACCAGAGAATTTCCTCTTTCCTACACAAAATATTCCCCAGCAATAAAAACTAAGCATCTTTCCTTGTCTAGCAAGACAAACTTCATGTGGTTTGCTAATGAAAGAATTTTGCATACAGCCTGAATTGATTTACCTGTCGCCCACTCAGCGAGCTTCACCCTAATTTCGTGTTCTGGTTGTTTCTTCACCAACAATTTAACCCCCAAAGCAGCCGTCATTTAGAGCAACTCTGGTACCAACGTCAAAGGACAAAGGAAACCTGGTTTAAAGGTGCTGCAGAAGCCATTCCCAATTGCAGCCTAACACATTACAGCAAGAATGTGAGTTTGTTTGTGAGTTTCCATGGGCTCACTCCATAGGCTCTGCCAGGGCACAAGGTGCTTTCATTGTTATTAACAATGGATTTGAGGGCGGCATAAAAATAGATTCAAGGGGCAGAATAAATTTTAGTCCTAGATTATTTGGTGAAATTCTATGGTGAATTTCACGTTTATGTATGAAAATGCTGTGAAGGATTTTTCTAATGATTACCCAATGTATTCCCCAAATCAGAACATCTAAAATGCATTAGATTAAGATTACAAGGCCACTGTAGATCTTCTGAACATGCACCTATCTATAAATTAACCATATACTGAATGTTTCTGTTTTCATTTTTTTATGAGCCAAAAAGAAGTGAGCTGTTGAGAGCTATTCTCTCCACCACGTTATCAACTCTCTTAAGCCTCAGGTATGCCTGACGTGCATGCAGAGAAAAAGAAGATTTGCTCAATCCCCATCAAACCACCCACAGGTTTGCAAACTTCATTATGTGTATTTTTCCCAAACAATATTCCACGTATGGCACGTGGCCTAGGAATGACAGACACTCAAGCGTACAGATGTCCTGGTGAGTACTCGCAATCACTGACTCCCAGGACTTGGACCAGATTGGACGCTTTGCATCTTCTGTTGTCCCCTGGACCAAGAGCTTCTCTGACCTAGGCTGAGGGAATTGAGGAGTCCCCAAATGTTCATAGTTGGGAGTAGGAACAACACTAGACTGAACACTCTCACCAGTTGGCACCACCAGCCCCTAGTCTAGTCTTACTGCAAGTGGAAAAAAATAGCATTCAAACACTATACTCTTAAAACAGCTGGCAACTCACACACACCAACTTCGCCATGCCTTATTGGTCAAATCTGCTGTTGGAGCTGTATCGTGGATCTGGGTGGAACTGCTAAGGATACGAGACGATGTCTAGATGTATGAACACTTCCCAGGGTACCGACCAGGCAGAACCACAGTGAGAACAGTAAAATGATGACAAGCCTTGCTTCCCACCTTCCTCACCATGATGCTTCCCTAACCTCCAGGAGAGCAAGAGCTTGAATAAGAAGTCCGCTCACAGCATCACACCACAGACTCAGGATTTGGGGAGAGCTTTAACATCTAACCCAGACAGTGTTCTCTTTCACTAAGGAAGGAAAAAAGAAACAGCCCACCCGTGAGCAAAGCATCTCTGAAATCTCACTCTGCACATGTTCTAGGCCTCTGCAGCAGGCTGGTGACACACCGGTGCTTCATCAGGTGCATTCCGCCCTGAGGTGTCCTCCCAGTCCACAGCACCTCTCTCGCCACTCCGGGACATGTCTTCCTTCTGCAATGGCCTGTATTTGGCAAGGTGCTTGAGACCTGATAGTCCTTCTGTTACCTCCTTTTCTGTTTTATTAAGCAATTAGCTATATAGTTAAGGGGGTCAGTGCAGATTTTCCATACAGGCACATGGCAGGCCTCATCTACCAAGCCCTTTTTTTCACCCATCCCAACCTCTGTGAATATTTTATTTTTAGCTTGATATTATGTGTGTCTGTATGTGTGTGTGCGCATATGCACATGTGTATACATGCCTTGTATGTGCACATGTGTATTTGGTGAACACACATGTATGTGTATGTATGATATGTTTGTGCATGTGGCATGTGCACACACATGTATGTTGCATGCGAACACATGTATCCTATAATATGTGTGTACTAGTGCCTATGTCTATGAGCATGGGTGCAGTGACCAGGGCAGGGAATTCATTCTCTCTCTGCCTCATTCCTCTGAGACAGGGTCTCTCACTGAACCTGGAGCTAGGGTGGCTGCCAGCAAGCCCCAATGATACCTTTGTCATCTCCCACCACAGTATAGGAGTTACAGGTACATGCAACCATACCTGGGTTTTTATGTGGGTGCTGGAGATTTGAACTCAGGTCCTCATGATAACACTACAAGTGTTCTTACTCACTAAGCCATTTCCCTAGCCTGAGTTCAAGATTTCATCCATACTACATGTGCATCACTCTCTCCTAACTGCTGCATAGTGTATAAATACATAGACATGGTCATTCATGGTCTTTATTTTCCTTTGTTTACATTTGACGTCACGCTTCCAAAACTCTTCTGTATGTCTCCATGTATATATGGAGATATTTCATAGAACCAAAGCAAGGGCGAGTTCTTAGAGTGCTCGCACATTTTCAAGTATAGCCATGCTGGCTTTGTTTCAGACAGCAATGGCACAACAGTGTCTCGCCAGGAAGACTGAGTGCACTCTCTGTCCCAGGCCTCGAGGCGAACTTGCTACTGTCAGACTAAGACGGTGGCAGAAGAGTGAGCATCTCCCTGCTTCCCATGTGTGTTTGCAAGATACTCACCCACTTTTCCTTGAAATACCTACATATCCTCTTGAGTCATTTTTCCATGAAATAATTTGTAACTTTATATTAGTTTTTAGAAAAAAAAGATTTTTGCAACCTTGGATCTTGGGCATTTTCTGCTTAATAGCTTTAAAAATTTGTCTTATATTAATCAACAGATAAAAGCCATTTGATATTATTTTACTTAGGATCCCATCATATTTCAGTGGGGTTTTTATTCTTTTATCAAACTTAAAAACTTGATTAAATTACAGTAATTCAGATTGTATTAATTTTTAGTATTTTTGGTTAAAAATACTGGTTTTGTATTGGTCATGCGTGGTTAAACAGAGTGATGATTTTCTGCCTTTGAAATGGTTTATTAGATAAATAGAAACTTAATGTAATGAATCCATCAGTATTTTCTTTAGTGGTTCATGCGTCTCATAACTCCACAAATCATCCTTACCTAAACAAAGGTCATGAAGATAATATCAAATTTCCTGGTGAGAAGTGTAATGTATTCTTTTATTTACAGAATTTATGTTTGTGTATGGTTGAAATATCAATTCATTTTCATCATCATTAACTTGAAAAAAATCAACTATGTATACATTTTTATTGTATTTCAGTATGTCTGTGTTTTTATATTAAAAGATAGAACTAAAAACATCAAGTTTCTAATTGTATAAAAACATACTCTGCCCACTTTTGCATGATTTTTTTCTCCTGGCAATCTTGCCAGATTCTCCTGCTGATCGGAACACTGGCTTATTTTCAGAGTGCCATGTCACCTGCGAAGAGGGGCATGTGGCTTTCTCGCTTCCTAATCCTCCTTCCTTTTATTGATCTCTCTCTCTCTTTCACTGCCGGCAGCTTGATGGGAGTTTGCACGTGGGTTATTAGTCTTGAGATTCTGATGTTAAAGGAAGACTTGGACATTTTATCGTAGACAAGAATGCTCACTGTAGCTTTTTCCTTTTTCTCTAAATCGTTAACACCAACATCCTACATTCTAGCATTCCCAGCTTAATGACAACTTTGCTTTCTTCTTATATCAATATACAAGTGAGAGGAATTTGCTGTTAAGAAGTTAGCTTATTGTGGAGAGATTTTTATTGTTCTTCCTTTCAAAGTATTCCTAATATCAAATCTCTGCTGATTTCACAATGGGTGGTGAGGACAGTATCTTGTTTCCTAGTCTGCAGAATGTGTTTCCTTAAAGTTGGATGCTTCTCTCTGTGAGTTTATCAAATGGCACTTAACAAACACCAGGGTTGCTTTCTTTCCTCCTGCATTTTAAAAGCTGTTTGCTGTTGACTTGGTTTATGCGTAGCCACAGGACTGTAGTCTATCAGTCTCTTTGAGTCCATTTTGATCTTTTAATTTTTTTTATGATTTAACCAAATTTTTAAATCTACTACGATCCAGTTCTTGTAAGAGGGATCGTGTCCACACTACGCCATGCTGTGCTCACACAAGAGTATCCGTGTCTATACTACAGCTGTATCTTCCTTTAACCCAATGTCTTAGCCATAGCTTCATTTTGATTCTTCTTGACTAGTCTCCTAGATATATACTGAAATATTCATTTTTCTCATAGCTTAACCTTTTGTCAGAATATACTAATTAGTTAAGTAATGGGTTTCACTATGAAATTTTAGTATATGCATATAACACATGTCTATCATATTTAGATCCTCCTCCTGATCTTTTTACCTTTTCTTATATTGCATTATCTACTATTTATTTGTTTATCTATCTATTTATTTATTTATTTGGTATGCTTGTCTTCATGTGTGCTTGCTCTCTCATGCATATATATACCCAGGACACGTGTGGAGGTCAGACTACCTCCACCTCTTTCCACCACGTGGGTCCCAGGGTTCCAACTCAGGTGTTCAGATGTGGTGGCGGTTGTCTCTACTTGTGAACCATCTTGCTCATACCCCACTCCCATCTTTTTAAATGATAGGTTTTGACTTTGTTAGTCATCTGATTTTGTTTCATAGTCCCTTTACGGTCTCATTTTTGAAATTACGCCGAGGCCGCTGGAACAGGCAGGGGTTCTAGGCAGCAGAGTTGCTTACAATGGCCAGGTGACGGGACTAGAACTCCCGTCCTCGGGAAAGTGGCAAGGAATCTTAATTACCGCGCCGTCTCTCCAGTCCACAGCGTTTGTTTACACGGACCTGTAAAATGGCTAACACTTGTCGCCAGATTCATTTTTCATGCCAGCATCCATTTTCTATATCATACATGGTGTCTGGGATCACCAAAGGCACAGTGACGGCTTTGGAGGAGGGAGCAGCCATTGTTAAAGGGATGCTCGTTATCTCCTGCTTCACCTTCCTCCCAGTTCTCTTTCACTCTCCCTTCTTCTCCCTCTCTTCTCCTCCCTCCTCACATAAACACGAAGTGACTATTCTTTTTTAAAAACGATCTATTATTTTGTTTGTGACTATTTGACTACCATGACCACATGCATGCCTAAGACCTGAGGAGGTCAGAAGAGGGTGTTGGATACCCTGGAACTGCAGTTACTGGACAGCTGTCAGTTGACATGTGGGTGCTGGGAACTGAACCTTGGTCTTCTGGAAGGGCAGCAAGCAGCAAACGCTCTTAACTGCTGAGCCATCTCGCCAGCCCACAAACTGCTTATTCTTTACAGCCTAAAACTAACAATATCCTTTTATTAGCCACAATTCAAGAAAAACATCTGTAAACGGCTCAAAATGAAAGGTGAGTGCATTTATAATGTTATTCAGTTAAACAACAATAATACATTTTCATAACAACCAATAACTTATTAATTGACTAATAAGTACCCAACATTGTTGATATTGATAAGAATTTAAGGACAGAATAGAGTATGCTTTTATGTAAAATAAAAACAAGATGTGCAGACTCGGTGACATAATCAAGAGATCAAATCTAAGAATACACAAGACAGAACAAAGAACTAATACCATCAAGAATCTATCCTATGAAATAAATGAATAATTTCCAAATATAGATAAAGAAATGGACACCTAAACCCAAAAGGCATTTAGACACCCAAACAATCACAAACAGAGAAGAACTTTGTATGGTATATTAGACTCTCTTCATCAAAACATAAAAGAAAGAAATAATGTCAAAAGCTTTAAGGGAAAACTGCTAACTTACCCACAAAGGCAGAAACATTAAAATAATATCAGGTCTCTATCATGAGCAATCAAAAAGCCACAAAAGCAGGGAATGCTCTATTTCAAGCCCGGAACACAAAGAACTGCCAACCAAGATTGCGATACCCATCAAAGCTATCTTTCGAAATTGGCAGGGAAATAAGGGCATTTAAAGACAGATACAAGCTAAGTTATGTCCACCAAGCCTGGATACCTAAAAGCCCACTTTCACAGAAGAGAAAAAAGACAGTGTCGATCACAAGGAGCATAGAAAAGAATAAATTTCTTGAGGGGAGTAGATAAACAAAGACAAGCAAGGAATCCATCACCTCCAGTCGGCAAACCAGCAAACTCCACATATCAATAAGAGGGGGAGAACATGTTAATAAAAGTAGAAAATAGCAAACAGATATCACAGGGATTAGTAAAGGCCCCCCAATAATAACCTCAGTGTAAATGGTCTCATCTCTCCAATAAAGAGGTGCAGACTGACTGAATAGACAAAAAGCCAGATCCAACTGTCTGTTGTTTCTCAAAAACACATCTCACGGATAAAGACAGCCTCAGAGTAAGAGATAAAACACAGAAGTCCATCAATACAGTGAGCGGAAGCTGAAGACAAACTGGCTTAGCTATTTTGCTTGCTTCCCAGCTCTCTGTTTTGTTTTGCTGGGGATCAAAGGTAGGTCCTTGCACATGCACTCTCAAGCACCTCTTGTTTTAGATGAGGTTTTCCTGTATCTTTTAGGCTGGCCTCGGCCTCCCTTCTCTCTGCCTCTGATGATCAGTGCTCTGGTGACAGGACCGTAGCGCCACAGTCAGACTTGTGTCTGTTTGAGACAGTTCTTACCAGGTGAGAGAGCACAGGTAACAGCCTGACAGAATGGACATCAAAACAAGCCACCATCTATCAACAAAGATAGCCATTGGCTTTTAGCAGCTGATGGACTTTAGGAAAAAGACAGAGAGTGGCCATACTCTGGTGTGTGGCTGTACACCAATAAGCATGTGTGAAATTCTGACTGGACTCATGGATTATAAAGAAAACAAAGTACATGAAGTTAGAGGGGGATGGAGCTTTGAAGAAGCTGAAGGTGAGGGGGTAAATATGATCAAGATAATTATATATTATATTAAAATTTTCCAGAGAATAAATAAAAGAGTTTAACAAGAAAATATGACTATAGTAAATCGATAGGCAAAGACCAATAGGTTCTTTCTTTCTTTTTTTTTTTTTTTTGGTTTTTGGTTTTTCAAGACAGGGTTTCTCTGTAGCTTTGGAATATATTCTGGAACTCGCTCTGTAGACCAGGCTGGCCTCAAAGTCACAGAGATCCACCTGCTTCTGCCTCCTAAGTACTGGGATTAAAGGCGTGTGTCACCACCATCTGGCTGACCAATGGGTTCTTAATGTCATAAAATAAACATTTCTGGGCATAAACGGTCATATACATTATGGTACAAAAATAATGGGTGATTTCAATGTCCATTTTCATCTTCAGATACATTACGCAAATTAAAAATCAGTGAAGAGACCAGACATGACCTAATAGAGTTAATAAAAATAGAGTTATCAATTATCTACAGAATTTTCCATCTAACAAATACAGAACACACATTGTTCTCTGCAGGAATGGAATCTTCTCTAAAACAAACCACACACTAGCGCACAGAGGAGGTCAGTGAATAAACAGACGTGAAATAATTTCCTTTGTCTTCCCAGATCACAATGGAATAAAACTGGAAATCAATAGCCAGAGAGACCACCAAATGAAAAGCCCTTGGAGACGGAATAATACACTTTGAATGGCCAGGGAAGCCAGCGAAGAGATGAGAAGAACGCAGAATCAAATGAAAATGCAAGTGTGAGTTAGCAGAACCTCTGGGACACAACAAGGCCAGCTCAGAGGTGACCACTTGTAGCCATGAATGTTCGCCCTGGGCTAGAGCGACAGCTAGTGGTAAGAGCATGCCTGGTCCTTCATATGACCCGGGTTCAACTCCCAGCACCCACACAGCAATTCACAGCCACCTGACATCCAATCCCACGGCTTCCCAACACTGTCCTGGTGTCCACGGCACCGCGTGCACAGACATACACATGCAGGCAAAACATACATATAAAATAAAAAAATTAAAAGCCAGAGACATCTCAAGTAAATAAGTTAAGAATGCATCTCAAGATCTTAGAAAAAAACAAGAACAGGCCAAACTCTAAAGTAGTGGACACCAAGAAATAAAGACCAGGGTAGAAAATGAAGTGGAGACTAAAAGATCAACACCAGTCAAAGAGTAGGTTCATTGAAAAGACAAACAAGAATGATGATGCGCTAGCCAAACTATCCAAAGGGTGAGAGGGAAGACACAAGTTAACAGAACTGAAGGCAGAAGCGGGGGAGGGGGGTGTTTACAGCTGAGTCCAGCGGAACTAAAAGGATCCCCAGGCAATGCTGCTGAAAGTAAGGCGGCAAGGTTTATACCTGAGCAAGATGCTTGCTCTCGGGGTTCTCCCTCCATACAGTGCTTAAGTAACATCCTAGCTGGAGCAGCATCCTAGCTGGAGCAGCATCCTAGCTGGAGCAGCATCCTAGCTGGAGCAGCATCCTAGCTGGAGCAGCATCCTAGCTGGAGCAGCATCCTAGCTGGAGCAGCATCCTAGCTGGAGCAGCAGCCTAGCTGGAGCAGCAGCCTAGCTGGAGCAGCATCCTAGCTGGAGCAGCATCCTAGCTGGAGCAGCAGCCTAGCTGGAGCAGCAGCCTAGCTGGAGCAGCATCCTAGCTGGAGCAGCATCCTAGCTGGAGCAGCAGCCTAGCTGGAGCAGCAGCCTAGCTGGAGCAGCAGCCTAGCTGGAGCAGCAGCCTAGCTGGAGCAGCAGCCTAGCTGGAGCAGCATCTTAGCTGGAGCCTGGGGTCTGTTAAAGATCAGAAACCCCTTAGACCTGATAACCACTTCCAGGGAATTGGCAAGAGACACACTGAATGCACCCACACTGGGGCAGCCACTGTGGAAAGCAGCATGCAGGGTTCTCAAAACACTAAAACTGGAACTACCATGTGACCTTGCTCTACCACTTTTAGGTACACAGGGAGTCCAAACCAGCACTCCTGAGACTTACCCACCAGTGTTTATGGTTGCCATAGTCACAATAGCTAAGAAGCAGAGCCAGCCTAGACATCTGCCAGTAGAGGAACCGATAAAGAAAATGCAAGTGTGTAAACAATGAAGCTTCTTTCAGCCATAAAGAAAAATGAAATCATGACATCCTCAGAGAAATGGGTGGAGCCGCAGCAGATGTGAACCCTGCACTTAGTTACTCTCACTCAGCTTCACTGAAACACAGGAATAACTGGCACCAGCCAGCTGAACACCATGGGGGTCAGATGCTTGCAGGACTAGTCTAGATGCAGGGGTGGGCCAATCAGAAGAACAGAGAAAGCACTTTTGGAGAGCAGGGTAGTGAGTGGGGGATGTCAGCGAGTCAGAAACAAACTCGAGGTCTGGAGCATATTCTGAGGATCACATGCAACAGCAAATCTGCGGGAAACTGTTTGGCATCAGAAGGCAGTAGACCGACAGCTGGTCAGGTTTCCAAAAATGTGGCTCAGATATAGAGGTCAGGGACATTTCAGCCTGGGGAGACAGCTCAGTAGCAAGGTGCCCACTGTGCATGCATGAGGCCTGATAGCCACGAATACGCTTCATAGACACGAATGGGCCTCATAGTCATGAATGGGCCTCATAGCCATGAATGGGCCTCATAGTCACGAATGGGCCTCATAGCCACGAATGGGCCTCATAGTCACGAATGGGCCTCATAGCCATGAATGGGCCTCATAGCCACGAATGGGCCTCATAGTCACGAATGGGCCTCATAGCCAGGAATAGGCCTCATAGACACCAATGGGTCTCAACTACAAATGGGCCTCATAGCCAAAAATGGGCTTCATAGCCACAATGTGTCTCATAGTCACCAATGGGCCTCATAGCCACGAATGGGCCTCATAGACACGAATGGGTCTCATAGACACGAATGGGCCTCATAGACACAAATGGGCCTCATAGCCACGAATGGGCCTCATAGCCACGAATGGGCCTCATAGACACGAATGGGTCTCATAGACACGAATGGGTCTCATAGACACGAATGGGTCTCATAGACACGAATGGGTCTCATAGACACGAATGGGTCTCATAGACACGAATGGGTCTCATAGACACGAAAGGGCCTCATAGCCACAGTTGGGCCTTCAGGTGGGAAGGAGAGCATTAATGTGAAGGAGAAACTTGAAGCTTCCTATTAAAGCCTGGAGGAATGAGTGGTGGAGGCCAGAGGAGATTTTCAGATTGCAGTCTTTAAAATATCACCCAAGCAAACTCCCCCCAAGGTGGCCCCTGAGCAACCCCAGAACAAAGGAAAGATCTGGTTTCTTAGAACTTTTTAGGGGTGACAGGAAGTTTCACATCACATGATTTTGGTCAAGACAATGTATGTGACAATGACCATGGAGGAGTCAGGTACTGGGTAGTGTCATAAATGAGGATCTGATGTTGGGACACATCAAAGACAGTTCCTTAACTGTCCCTGGGAGAGTTGCAGGAGTGTTTGACATGATTCAGGATATGGAAATCTAGCCTAAAGGCACAGACCCATGTTCTAGGAGTTTCTACCCTAGAACCAGCAAGACATCTCAGCTACCTTATGGGAATCTGCTGAATGCCTTGAAGAGGAGAAAAAAGAATTATGATGAACTAGATACCAGTCCTAAACTCATTCTATTGCTGAAGTTCATCAGATGCCAGAAGCTAACTTAGAATCTTCCAGAAGGTGCCTATAAGAAGTGTTACCCCATGCTACTCTGAGATAGGGAGCGGTGTGGGCATGCATGCATCTACAGATAGCAGATTTTTGACCATCAAACACACTCTGTCACCGTAGGCCCCAAATGTGTTTCAAGCTAAAATGCATTCTCTTAACACAAAGAAACATGGTCTTATTTGTTTGTTTGTTTAATCAAGAAGATTTCATTATGTAGGCCTGGTTGTCCCAGAGCTCACTGTGAAGACCTGGTTGGTCTTGAACTCACAGAACTTCACCTGCTGCCTGCCTCCCCCGCTAGAATGACTTTATCTATCTCTAAGCTGCCCTTTACTTAATACGTTTATATTCCGAAATTCTCAGACCCGGTGTAGAATATCATCCGAAAAGTCTCTAGCTATAATCAGCACACGCAGTGGGGCCAGGAGACCGTGTTGTTGGCCTGGGGCTTCCTGTCCTACTCTCTCAGCAGCAGATGTCTGTCCTCTAAAGGTCCGACTGCGCAGAGTGCTTGCAGAAACCCGTGTGAGGCAGGTGAGACACACCCTTCTATTATTGTCCTAACATGGGGGTCCTTATCACAGGGATGCAAGAACTGTCAGGGAACCTGCCCACGCCTTCCCTGCATCTGCCTCTGCCTCCCTCTGCCACCCCTCTTGTGTGTGTGTGTGTGTGTGTGTGTGTGTGTGTATGTGTGTATGTGTGTGTATGTGTGTATGTGTGTATGTGTGTATGTGTGTGTGTATGTGTGTGTGTATGTGTGTGTGTATGTGTGTGTATGTGTGTATGTGTGTGTGTATGTGTGTGTGTATGTGTGTGTATGTGTGTGTGTATGTGTGTGTATGTGTGTGTGTATGTGTGTGTATGTGTGTGTGTATGTGTGTGTATGTGTGTATGTGTGTGTGTATGTGTATGTGTGTGTATGTGTATGTGTGTATGTGTGTGTGTATGTGTGTGTATGTGTGTGTGTGTATGTGTGTGTGTATGTGTATATGTGTGTGTATGTGTGTGTGTATGTGTATGTGCGTGTATGTGTGTGTATGTGTGTGTGTGTATGTGTGTGTATGTGTGTGTGTGTATGTGTGTGTGTATGTGTGTGTGTATGTGTATATGTGTGAGTGTATGTGTGTGTGTATGTGTGTGTATGTGTGTGTGGTGTGTGTGTGTATGTGTGTGTGTGTGTGTGTGTACCTCCCTTCTCTGCTTTCTAGATCACTTTTATTTTTTTTGTTTCTCCCCTCACACTTTCTATCAATAGCCATTCCATTCTGTTTTTCTAGGCTTGTTGTGTATATTTATTACACACAGTACCACGTAACACAGGGGTATTTCCACACAAGCGTGTACTGTATGTTGTTTCTATTCCTCCATCTGCTTCACACCCCTCTTTCTCTCCTCTCCTTCCTGTTTTCCCCTCTGTTTCCCAAACTGTTTGGGGTCTACTTTCACATAAACACACATGGTTTACACCTGTCTTCTTCACCCCTTTTCTCTCTTCTTGTTCCCACTCTGATCTCACTCAGAGTTTTATTCTACACAGAACACACTGTCGTATCTTGGGAGCTACCTGCAGCAACAGCTTTCAACTCTATTTTTCTTACCTGCACTTGTGGGACTCACATAAAAATATAGTAGCAGAATACTCAGAATATTGTGCATGCATGCACACACACACATATACACACATACACACAGCATTCAAACTTCTAAGTCACAAGCTCACTCTAGACACACTTCTTTCACTTTTGATCTGCTCTCCCCAGATTAGCTCAGCCGTGACCCGTGAAACCACTCTGAGCAGGCCAGCTCAGGAAGTCATCAAGATTTCATCTCCGTCCCTTGGAGAAAATCAGAGAGCACGTGAGGGGCCAGAGGGCCAGGCTATGTAAGGATTCACCGCAACAGTGTCCCAAGGAGGCATGAGGTGATAATGTTACCTTGGTTCTTTATTCTTTTGTGAATTTCCTTTTGGATCTATCAAACGAGGTACTGAGATGAACCCTCTGCTTCCCAGAGGCTCACAATGGAAAGGTGGGGGCCATAATCACCCCAGGATAAAGGAGGAAGGAGCCAGCAGGGGCAGATAAGCAGGAATGCACGCCTGTGCTTAGCCGTCTCCCTGGATGCTACACACAGTTACAGTGCATACACAGGTCCCAGCTGGGCGTTGGGCCAGGTGACACCATAACAGTGTCATCCTTGTTCCAGCCAGTGGGGGACAAAAGGCTCCAAGCCCATATTTCTGAGAACAAAGCCACGTGCTGAGAGCAGTCAAGATCATTCCTCTGATACCTGCGTCTGGGTGGCAGCAGGTGAAGACAGACCGTAAACTGCAGATCTAAAGACAGTGAAATGTGTGCCTATCTAAAAGAGGACACGGGTTTGCCAAGGGGCTGCCCAGAGCACAGGGGTGTGTGTGTGTGTGTGTGTGTGTGTGTGTGTGTGTGTACACATGTGCCAATACACCCTGGTGGGCACACACATGGAGGTCGAAGGACAACTTGTGGGAGTCGACTCTCTGGGATTACACTCATCTCATCAGACTTGGTGGCAAGTTTTTGTTTTGTTTTGTTTGACCTACTAAGACGCTGCTGGCCCACCATAAAGGATTTTGGAGCTCGCTGCATGCTCAGGTTCTCCTGAAGTAAGGCATGCTCTCCATCCCCTCCCATTGACACATTACCACATAATGCCGATACCTTAACCACACAGCCTTTCACAGTCTTAATGCATCTCCAAGTCCTTCCCATGAGGAATGCGGGGTGCATCTGTATTAGTGACATCCCACGAGGAATGCGGGGTGCACCTGTATTAGTGACTTCCCATGAGGAATGCGGGGTGCACCTGTATTAGTGACTTCCCATGAGGAATGCAGGGTGCACCTGTATTAGTGACTTCCCACGAGGAATGCAGGGTGCATCTGTATTAATGACTTCCCACGAGGAATGTGGGGTGCATCTGTATTAGTTACTTTTTTCTGCTGTGACAAAATGTTTAAGAGCCAGCAACTTGAGGAAGGAAGGGCTTCATTGTCTCAGAGTTAAGATTGGAGCTACTTCCTAAAGGCAGGTAGGGTAGTAGGAACATGGGGCGGATCATACTGTGTCCTCAGTCAGCAAGCGGAAGGTAGAGAAGGAGAAGTAGGTCTGGGCTGCAACTTCAAACTCACAGATTTCCAAACTCCACCACCTAGGAATCAGGTATTCCAGCCAAGAGTCTGCAAAGCCAACTCCCAGCCAAACCATTACAGTCTTTCAGAAGGCAGTATATGGGGATAAAGACGCGAAGTTATGTCAAAAAAGAAAATCTACCCAAACACTTGATAGTAAAGTAAAAATTTAAAAACAATATAAGAATCACATACAGAGACCTAGCTAAGACTTGCAACACTCAATTTACTTCAAAATTAACATGGAAGACTACAGCAAGCCTTGCATAAGCCACAGGTTCCACCTGCAGCCCCTACCTGCTACCTCGCAGAGAAGACAGGGACTAAGGCGAGTGGATGTCACCTGAAGAGTCAACGTGGAACCTTCTAGAGTTGTGGAGGAGAAAGGAGCAGGCTGATCATGGCGTTCCTGGCCTCCACTGTGAAAGGGGGCTGTGGTCTAAAGCATGCTTTGGACGATGTCAGAGTGAGCCCTGGGTCAGGGGTTCGGGAAAATCTAAGAGTCTCAGAATGTCTTCTACCAGCCCCTATCCATCACCTCAAGCCCCAGAAGCTCAGACAAGCAAATGTCCACCAACTCTCAGTTTAGAGTTTGGAGAGAAGGAAATAATTCTAGAATCTAGTGTCAAGAAAAGACGGCAGAATTAAGCTGTGTGGATGGCGAGGAAGCAAAGATCTGGACCGAAATATTCAGCACATGCATGGGCAAAAGGAAAGCCAGGAAGGTGGCGATACAAGCAAGATACACAGACACACCACATAAAGACCCAGCTAGGAAGAAAGAATGTCGGCAGAGCCCACCGTGCCTAACATAGATGTAACACAGGAGAGACCCATGAGCTGGCCATTAAAGGAGAGCCGCATAAAGACATATCGTTTTTCTCTTAAAGCCAATTATATGGGGTGAAGGAGGACCGAAAAGTGACTGAAGTCACTACAGAAATCCAAACGACACTGCCACCGAAACAAGAACGCAGCCAGCAGTCCAGCCGCTGTCTGCAGGTATTCTTGTCAAGCTACTTCCTCCGCACCCCCAGATGCTCAGATCTGGATTAGCATCTTCAGAGAGACCCACGTGACTGCTCGGTCTCTGCTGTGTCTTCTCACCACTGTCTCAGACAGTAGTCAATGCTTCCCATTCATGCCCTGAACTCATCTGTGGACACACTTGCTTTGTCTCCCTATCAGGTTGTGAGCTACTTGAAGGGAGGGACTTGTGTGTCCCTTGTCCTACTGGGTATCTCCCAGCACTTCTGTTCTCTGCACACAGTACGTGTTCTATGAATATCTGCTGACTGAACAAGTGAGCAAACACACACACTTGGTCTAAAGATGATAACCATGGATCGGAAATGAATCGAGGGTTCAAGTCAGCGGTGTTCAGAGGAACTCTGCCAGGTGGCAGGATCATGCAGTAACTTCCTTAATGGATGGATCGGCCAATAAATTCAGAGTGTATTGAGCTATGTGAGGAAGTAGGAGCTTTAGGAATGAGGCTTAGTTTGGGGAAGTAGGTCACTGTAGGAAGTGGGAGACGTGTCTTTTAAGGGGTATTAAGCAACCAAGTGAGCTCTCTTCTGTCTGTCTGTCTTGTTCTACATTTCCTGGCTGTTGTGAGGTGAGCAACTAGCAACCTGGGCCTCCCTCACCAAAATCCCAGAGCCACGGCCAAGCCATGGCAGAGTGAAGCCCGTGACTCTGAGAGCCTGAATAACCCTTCCCTGCTAAGCTGACCTCCTCAGGCATTTGGTCACAGCAGTGGAAAGCAACATGCTTAAGGGTCTGTGAAAGTTCGGAGACTTAACGAGGGCCCAGAGCTCTAGGCGACACCACGACACAGAGAGAAACAGGGAAGCCTGAGTTTTAAGGATAGCTCAAACCTTTTAAAAGTTCTTTCCTATTAGCAGCAAGCTGAGTAAAAAGCAAGGTCTTACAAGATGCCTCCTGTAAGTAGAGCCAACTGGTAGAGAGGGAAGGAGAAGCTCTCTTATCCGTATGTTTGGCTTTGGAGTGCATTCCTGAGGTAAAGGGTAGTAACCACGGCTTGGGAAGAATGCTTTGCTTGCACACAGGGACAGCAATGGTAGATTTAGCTCAAACGCACACAAGTCAGATTGACTGTCCCTTGACATACAGCTTGCACACTTGAAGCAAGTTGATCTAGCAAAGCAAGCACTGCTGTGATTTCAGAGAAGACACTGCTCACAGTGCCAAGAGAGCCCTCCCTAATGCAGACTCACTGGCGGGGAAGATTTTCCGACCCTGTAGATTCAATCCACGGGAGGCTGGGGAGATGGCTTAGTTGGTAAAGTGCTTGCTTTGGAATCGTAAGGACCTGAGTTCAGTCCCCATAACCCACATTTTAAAAGGTGGACATGGAAGCCTACGCTTGTAATCCCAGTAATCTGCCTGGCGTGGCCCTGAGCTTAAGCTACAGACATGTGCCATCATGTCTATGTTCTGTGCGATGAGGGGAACAGAGTTGGGCTGTCATGGTTACACACCAGGCAGTTTCTCCACTGAGTATCTGTGCAGTCTCATAGGATGGGGAACAAAGAACCGAAAATGTTTGAAGGAGGAAGATAAAACTGTTACTCGTAACTAATATTTGAGAGTTTACCATGTACTAGGGAGGTGGAGCACCATCAGACACGGAGACACCATCAGACACGGAGACACCATCAGACACGGAGACACCATCAGACACATCAGACATGGAGGCACCATCAGACACAGAGACACCATTAGATACATAGACACCTTTGGATACAGAGACACCATCAGACATGGAGACACCATCAGACACGGAGACACCATCAGACACAGAGACACCATCAGACGTGGAGACACTATTAGACATGGAGACACCATTAGATACAGAGACACCTTTGGATACAGGGACACCATCAGACATGAAGACACTCTCAGATAGGAGACACCATTGGATATGGAGATACCACTAGATGTGGTACATGGAGGACTTAAATGACTGAAGTCATACAGAAATGCATCCTAGTACAGTCAGGATAAATATAGCAAAAGGCACTCAGCTCTTAAGGGCAGAGAGGCAAAATTGTGACACCCGACGCATGGGTACAAAGAACAGAGGGAATTTGCATAAAGAGAAGGGGGCTGGGTCAAGCACTCAACAGGTCTCTCGGTCCATTCAGGAGACATGAGGGCCAGGAGAGGTAGGAGTCCGCTCTGTCGTACCACACCAGTTATTTTTCAGTAAACTTTTCCTTCACAAGTAGGAAGAGTACAACATTCTGAATAATGATAAAAATACAGTATAGTGAATCCGTGAACTAGGAACATAGTCATTTATCAATCATTATCATTATCAAGCATTATACACTGCACATAATTATATGTGCTTGACTTCTCCGTGACGGGATTCTCAGTATGTCTGCTTACACTATCACAACAAACAAGTGATCAGTGCATTGTACTGCATGCCACACAGCCGCAGCATCATGGGACATGAGGTGCTTCACATCTCCCTTATCATCATATATGACCACTGCCACATGGGAGGTCCCTGGTGGACCAAGCTCTCTCCGCTCTTCTGCCTTCCATCCCAGAAGTTGAGCAGGCACCCCTTCTCTGCCATACTCCTCACAGTGAACGATAGTAGATGTAGCCTAAACTTCTGTTTACCCCATCCGTTCCTTGAGGCTTGACCCAGGACCTCCTTATTTCCTTCAGAAATGTTAGATACTCTTAAGCAATCTTCTTTTCTGCAATCTCCTCACCAGGCAGGCCCAGCATGTGCCTCCAAACTCAAAGCCAACTCATCTAACCATGACGCATGGAGGTTCTTCCATTTCCACACACGAAATCTTTTCCCTGCTTCTCACACTGAGCCAACAGTTCTTCACTTCAACTACATATTAGTCAACTGGGGAAAATTTTAAACCTCAAAACAGGCCCCACTCTGTACTCATGACATCAAGTCTCTGGGCGCAAGAGTGATAGGATATGGGTACTTTGAAGACACCTCATTGCCAACCCCAGTGACACGGAGCAAGAAAAGCAGAGTCAGTGTGTTACACGACAGCAGACACCATGCTGTTAGTCCATCAAAATAGCCCTTCAAGTGCCTCAGATTCAGAGAACTAGAAACCGTTGGCGACCTATGGCTCTGGCTGCTGAAACCACAGCCTCATCAGAGCATTGTGAGCAATGCAACAGCCCTGCTCCACCTTGAGATGCCCTGGTGAGGGGTGTGCCCGAGTCTGAGGAGCTGTTCTTTTGCCAAGATCCTAGGGCTCCTATAGGAATTAAACATCAAACAAATGCTTTGAAGTTAAAAGCTCATGCACTAAAACCCAGGAGACAGAACATCTTTTCTCACTCTGATGTCTTCATATCAAGAGGGACTGTTGCTCACACCATGGCTGGTTTTTAAAATGCAGCATGTTTAGCAGAGGGGGTAAGATGGTGGCATAGTGGGTTCTCATGGGGCAGATATCCAAGACCTAGTTTGACCTAATTTCACAGCTGCATAAATGCTGTAGTTCCTTCACCTGCTCCATTGTCGGAGATAATAAAACTACAGGTCTTTGTAACTGTTGTTTGTATCAAAGAGGGTAGAGTCTATGACGAAAAGGGACATGAGGTGCTTCACATCTCCCTTATCATCATATATGACCACTGCCACATGGGAGGTCCCTGGTGGACCAAGCTCTCTCCGCTCTTCTGCCTTCCATCCCAGAAGTTGAGCAGGCACCCCTGCTCAACTGTCCACAGATGCTGAAACATTGACTGCACACCGGCCCGGCTACTGCTTTGGCTCACTGAAGTAAGGTACGCTACTCAAAGAACACCATGTTTCCCATGGAAATGGCACCATAGCATAGAGACTGCTTCCATTTATCAGTGACTATCAATAGCCAAAGCTCTGCTCTCACAGAATGGTCAAGAACTAGCAACCAGGCTCAGAGAACTCATCCATACCCTGTTGAGAGCCCAAGAGAGTTGTCAAGACAGGAAGGTGATGGATAAAAGCCCATCATTTATTATTCTAAGTATTCTAGACTCTGCAGTGACTTGATTTTCATCATCAGAACATTTTACAATTCCTCACCTTCCTGTTTCTGTTCCCCACCCCAGCATGTGAACTCAACCAGCCCACCCCAGCATGTGAACTCAAATACCCCACCCCAACGTGTGCACACAACTAGCCTACCTAGACATGTGGACTCAATCATCCCATCCCAACATGTTTAATAAATTACAGTCTTCATATTGATGCCCCATAGTCAGGACTGATTAACTCAAACCATGTTAAATAATTGAATTTAGAAGAAAATGTTGTTTTTCTATAAGATGTATTTTATTCTGCCAGATAATGATAGTTACCTAATCATATATTTCTGCCTGGCTTGATATAGTATCTTAAGAATGGGTAAAGGAATAAATCAGAACAAAAAAAAGGTATTCTTAAATACATAATTTATTTTGGCACTCCTAGCTCACATGGTTTGTATGTTTTTCTATAAAATTATATTAGTGGGAATAAAAATGACTGGACTGGAGACAAAAGCTCATTGGATTGTATGACTTAAAACATTATCTCCAAATTTATTTTAAAAATTAATAAAATCCATTTAATCCATTAAATCCATCGTGTGGGTTTTTCTAAAATAATGATTAGATAACATGCAATGAAGCATTTTTAAGTGAAATAGATGGGTCTCTTTTACTAAATAATATTATCACCTAGCAATAATAAGTACAAGAATATGTTCTAGGTCTAGACTGACGTCATCAACGCTACTAAGGGACCAGCTGAGTGTACCCAAGAGTGAGAATGCCGCAGGACACAATCTCTAAATAACTTACTAAGCAGACTTCTCTATAAATGGAATTGGAATTAGCAAGTGTGAAAGAGCTAACAACCGATTATCAAGCCCTACCTCACACCATACACAAGAGTAAAATCCAGATGTGCCGAGGACTTGGAGGATGAATAGGACGATATTGCGGTACTGTAAAATGCAGGCACATTCTATGGCGTCCTATGGTGTCTGAAGACGCTATGCTATCTTAACTATGATACCAGTGAGGGGGGAAATTAAAGAAAAACATTTGCACGTTTTTACATGTTAGCATTAAAGGTATCTGAGTAAAAGCCCAACAAAATAATGAAAGGATGTTTTAAACTCAGATTAATGTGGACACAAAGATAAGTGATTACTGAAACATACAACTTGACTTAGGAAAAGAGACAAACCAAGAACAGAAAGGAAAACAGAGAGGCAAAAAAAAAAAAAAAAAAAAAAAAAACCCAACAGATGAATTCTGAAAACCTTTACTGGCTTTGGATATACAAAATGCCAACAAATTCTAAAACCCTCATCAGTCATATAAAATGGCCAATAAATTCTAAAACAACCACATTTGTAATTAGAGAAACTTAGATAAAATGGGATATATTTTTTTTAAGAAGTCTTTTAAATTATGGTTGGGAATTTGAAGGAAAACAACATAGGACTGGCTGAGCAGGGAAGGCCTAATAACTGATCTCAGGGCCCAGAAGCCATGTCAGCGGGAGGAGACAGACGGCCCAACACACATGCCATCCACCACAATAATAATAAATACATTTCTACAAACATGGAAGAAACAAGTGAACCAACACCAAATGTTCCTCATAAACCATAAAGATTCCGATTCTCAACCAGAACCTGCTCTTGTTTTTCGCAGTTTGAATAACTTATACTTTCTCTAAAAACAGGGTCTTCTTTAAAGTTTTACCTTTTAGTGATATAGAATTATATACCATATCATTTTAATGTTTAAAATATTTTTCACAATTATCATCTCTTTTTTTCCCAATGATACATCTACTTGTGCCTTATCATTTCTTTCTCCCAATCCATACAGACTAAAGTTTGTTTAATTTGTTGGCCTATTGAAAAGACAGACTCCAAGATTTAAATACCATCATTTTCTGCTTCTTATTTCAATAGTTCCTGCTTTGTTGTTCATTAATATCTTTGTCTATTTCATGCTTGTTTGGATGTTTTTAGCCATTTAATGAGATGGAAATGCTAATTACCTCGATTGGATTCACACAGTGAATACACATATCAAATTACCCCAGTGCACCCAATAAACATGTACAATAACGTTCTGAATAAAAATAAAATTCTTCATGTAAGTGCTGAGCTTGTTATTTCTCCCATCCTTAAAAATAACATTACCTAAATTTATAAATGTTCCTGTGTCAGCTAATAACTATAACCTGTACATTTTGGTACATATTGATTTAATAATCACTTAGGCTTTCGAGTTCTTTGACAGCCGTTCTTCAACAATTCTTCATATCTTGAGATTTGATTATATTTTAAAATTCTAGTTTCATTGCGCCATTGACAAGGAAGAACAGTGATGTGCTTCTGCTTTAAGCTTCCTTGTAATATAAGACATGGGTGATGCTCAGACCTTCCCTCTGTGCGTGTGCATGAGCACACACATGTTCATGTTCACATGTGTGCAGAGCATGTATGTGTGTATATGTTGATGCTGGATAGTTGGGGAGCATGACTTACTGAGACAGGCTCTCTCTCCGGAAAGACTCCTCTGGTCTCCACTTGGATGGGAAGCAGGATGCCATGGCAGCCCAGCTTTATCCATGGGTTCTGGGGATGCAAATTCTGGCCTTCAGGCTAGTCTGACAAGTTCTGTATCCAGTGAGACACATCCCACCCCCCACCCCCCCACCGCAGCTTTCCTTTAGTATTAGCTCTTAAGGTAGGTGAAGTCACCCACATGTTTCAGCTGAGCCACCGTTTACAATGCTCAGTGCCTCTGTGGTTTAGTTTCCCCAGTCTCAAAGGTATACAAAACCCCACGTGACTAGTTTTAAAATCTGGAACTTCAAGCTTATTAATTTATGCATTCAATTTATATAAGAAGTTGCCCATGTGGTAATGGAGGTTCTAGCTGTTTTATGGGGTGGGCGCGTTAACAATGTGAAATAACTGGCTTTTTGTTTTGACTCTGTAATTGTCATTCACATTTTTGCATTTTGTATATTTTTGTTTTCTCATCCCATTGCTTTATTCTTTCTACACTGTTCTATTTTAGGCATGTGTCGAATAAATAGTCAGTAGCTCGATTGTTTTTTGAGGCTCAATCTGAAAGATCTGACATTCAGTTCATCAGGTTTATTGTAATCAGTATTAACATTCGTGCTAGCACTACCAATAATGAAATCATTCATTTCGTTAGATATCAAATGCCTCGGTACATCACACAGACGGGCAGGCGTGGGTTCTGCACTGAATAAGCCAAACATGCTCCTTTTCCATTCAGGGATGTTTCCTTTTGGAAGCTGAAAAGAATCAAGAGCAAAGCAGCCAGGAAATACTTTGGCCCTAGTCATGATATAGGGCCCACTCTGCATGGTGAGCAAGCTCCAGCTCTTTGATGAGAAAGGTTGGTGGTTTAAAGATTAGCAATGGCCCTCCACACACAACTGTCAGAACATCCTCCAGTGCAGTGCAAGGGCCCTGCGGTGAGAAACCTCGTAGGAAGCTGAGGACAGCACGCACTGGGAGAATGCATGCAGGGAGGTGCTCGGTGTCCATTGAATAGCTGTGGGGATGAGCTCGCTGGTGGCTGTTTCACTTCTGTTTTTGTCCTTGCTGATGTGTTAAGTTTTCGGTACTGTCTGCTCCCTTGCAGAATTAGTGCAGTGTCCACCCCTCACCCCCGCTCTGGACCTTGAGAGTTTTTCTACTACCAACCACTTGATCAAACTCAAAATACTCACGTAGAGCCTGGAATTTCTACCAAGTGTAATATTTGCCAAAAGAAAGGGGCACCTTCTGATCATTGTTTGTATTTTGGCATTTCCTAATTTGTTACTTAGCGAAATTTTTTGGTCAGATTTTCCTCCATAAAAGATGGTCATGTCTTAGTGAATACTACCCTTTATGATGACAGGGGGGCAGCAAATGCCTACGAGTCCATGTGGGTGTCGGGAAAGCTCCCATGGGGAGTAATTACCTCGTTATTCACCGTGCCCCTAAAGCTGCGGTTCAAGCACTGCATGCAATTTTCGGCTCTTTTATATAAAAAAGATTGCCAATTTGGAGAGAATCCAGAGAGTCCCACCAAGGACATGCAGCATAAGAGTTCAAGAGAAGGGGGTGTGAACTGCCAAGAGTTCAGAAAGCCACGCAGAGACTACAAACCACAAGCAGAGAAAGCTCCAAAGCTAAGGACTTTTTTCTTCTGTGTCCAGACAGCATAGCATAGACAGAACTTATGCTTAAGAACTGTACATTCCATCCGAGAGCGTAGCAGAAGTGGGCAAAACGGCAGAGGCCACTGGAGGATCCAGGATGTCATGGTCCTAAATACCTCAGGCAACGATGCCTGAAGCCAACGAACGTCTCAGCAAATCTCTGTGCAAGCCCTGGCGATACATGAATTGGTGCAAGTGAGTAGAGTTTCAATTATTTTAAAGAGTTCACAGCATGGCACATGCGGGCCATCCCAGCTACTCAGGAGGCTGAGGTAGGAAGACCATAAGTTGAAGGCTTGCCCACAGAGCAAAGTCAAGGCCACCCAGACCATGTCTCAAAATATAAAGTCTTAAAAGCACCAAGGCTATAGGTCGGTGGCAAAGCTCTTGCCTTTCAGATGGAGGTTGTGAGGTCAATCCCCAATTTCAAAAGAACTGGAGAAACAACAACCAAAACAAAACCAGTTCTAGGGTCCTTTTACCATATATAAGAGAGGGGACGACTCAGCTGTACCCCAGGAGAGAGCTGTGGTCTTGGAGGAGAAGCATGCAGAGCAAACGCAAGCTGAAGAGGCTGGGGGAGGCCATAGGCTGCACGGCAGAGTGCTGTCTCAAGTCCTGACTTTACTCAGCGTGAAGAGTCCTGCCTTGAGCTTCAGCTTAGAGATCTGACTGAGCCAAAGAGCAGGCTAGCGAGAAACAACCTCTCTCCATCCTAATACAGCAGACATCAGCAATGTGGAAAACATCTGTCTTCGGGCGATATCGAGACCCTAAAACGTCAGCATGAACAAGAAGCCCTCCGTCTCCACCTGGAGTCACACACCTGGTTACGGTCGCGGGCCTCTTTTAAGTCTAAAATGTGTATCTAATTGATTATGAGAAAACAAACCAGATTCGTCTGACTAGGCCCCTAGGTGTGGCATGATCAGGCCTTCAACTTCCCTTCCAGCCTTCTGTTCACTCTTTATCCCAACCAACTTTCTACGATTTCCACCTCCAAGTTCCCCTCGAGCACTGGGAGTCCCCACTGTCTTCAGCATAGCCTTGTGTCCCTGTACAACTGTACCCATGACCTCGCTCGGGTCCCAGTGTTCCCCAGTCCTTCTGCCCATGTCCAATACAAGGTATCTAACCTCACCTCCCCTCTCCTCTGAAGTCTTGTCTGCATAAGCCAGGCCTGAGCGCACTGTTTATGAAGTGCGTCTCTTACCTTTCAGTTCATAAATTCACAAAAGCCATTGCTAGATTTCAGTCACTGCTGTATTTCTCCACTGCCCAAGGAAATACCAAGGACAAAGCAGCTAGTTTGTTATTCTTTTCTTCTGTTGCTCTATCAAAAACCATGGCTCAAAGCAAAGGAAGAGGAAAGGGTTTGCTCCGTATTACAGTCTGTCATCGAGAGAACTCATGGCGGGAACCCAAGCAGAAACAATGGACGGACCCTGCTTACTGGCTTGCTCACTAGCTTTTCCTAGACACTAGGCCCACCAGCCTAGAGATGAAGCCTCCCTCAGTTGGCTGAGCCCTCCCACGTGAATCATCAATTAAGACAGGTTCTCACAGACAAGCCCCCAGACCAATCCGATTGAGACAATTCTTCCACTGAGGGTCCCTCTTCTCAGGTCACACAGAGCAGACAATAAAACCTGGACAGCCGTGAGAGGCAGTGATTGTCAGAAGTGAGAGGAGAGAGTAGCCATCAATTAAGAAATGGCAACATTGAAAGAACTTGCCAGTTAAGAAACTATTACTGGTGTAAGTCCTTGTCTATGCTACTTGAGGAAAATAATAAATGTGGAATGACGAGAAGTTTAGAACATTAGAAACAGGGGAATGACAAAAGACAGTGTACCGTCACCAGTGCGTGCTTTTGTCTGGGGAGCTCCTCCCCGTTCCTGTTCCCTCTCCTGGACCCTCTAAGGAGTCTCTGCATAGCATAGCTGTTACAATTCTCCAAGAATTGTATCTTCTCTCCCCCATGGTTATTTCGGAAACACTTTCATTGTATTTAATCCTGTCATGAAATCATATTTTACCAACTTATTTCTTAATACTTAAGCCACTTCCCAATTTTTCCTAATTAATTTATTTAGAATGCCCCTGTACAAAATTTTAATATACATCTCTTTAGAAAAAAAAATGGGATTTTAAAGTCCCTTTTCTGTAAGTAATCTGGCTTTGTCTTTAATGCATTCTAATATTTCTGCTTCCTCCAGCTCTGTGGAAACCATTTCTTACCCGTACCTTGCTGCTATCCATTACGATCTTGGGTTTTTATCTCGTCCATTTTATACGCTGGGAGCCCATTACCTGGTTGATGGAGACATCCTAACGAAGCTGGGTGCACTCCATCCTCTTCAGGCATTAGCTACTAATTGACAGGGCTTTGGGGAAGACGTTTAAACGTGAGAGTCACATCTACTCCACCCCTCCTTGGAGAAACAGTTCTGCTGATTTTTACAGAAAAATGTGATGTTATTTTGAAATTGTGATCATTTTTAAAGCACCCACCTACATTATTTCATTATTTCATATAAAATAACAGCTGAAGGAAGCAAATGTTATTATCACTTTATGGATGAGAAATATGAGGTGCTGAGAAGCCAATAGAAGGCCACAGTGGCTTCCCAACATTGCAGGAGACAGAAAGCAACAGAAAAGTGGGGGAACACCAGCTTTCTTTCTCCAGGGACTGAAACCACAGGAGAACAAAGTTACACTGCTGCCTGTCACCCACTGCCTGCTGCCTTCCCTCAAACAGAACCCAATGCCCTTATTTCCCCCTTGACTGGTGTCATCTTTCAGCACCTGCAAAGCCAGCCATGGCTGTCCGAGTCTCTCTGGCATGTCCACCTCTGCCTCTGGCCCTCTGCCTCTTCCTTCCTCCTCGGCGCTCTTGGTGACTATACCCAGCTTTCCAAGACAATCGAAGATAAACTCCAGATCTTTTTTTTTTTCTTTTTTTGGTTTTTCGAGACAGGGTTTCTCTGTAGCTTTGGTGCCCGTCCCAGAATTAGCTCTTGTAGACCAGGCTGGCCTCGAACTCCTGGAGATCCGCCTGCCTCTGCCTCCCGAGTGCTGGGATTAAAGGCGTGTGCCACCACCGCCCGGCTTAAACTCCAGATCTTAAGATCCTTTACCTAGTCACATCTGCCAAGTATGTGCCGCATAAAGTGACAAATTCCCAGGTCTGTGAAATCAGATGTCCTTCTGCCTCACATGGCTGTCCTCCTTGGGCTAAGTAAGAGCTGGGTGACCTTAGGCAAAGTGACTCAAAGCCCTTGTGATTTAATGACCATAAATCTGCAAGCCACTCACCTGCCTGGAAAATCCCCCTCATGGGAGTGCGCATTCAAGACACAAATGTAGGTTTCGCTTGCCATTTATTAATTTATGTGCCCAAACTGAAATTTACATTTATTCAATTTGGAGAACTCCACTCCCTATTGTATGGTGCGCCTGAAACTGCTGTGTCTCTGAATGTACCCAATAAAGGATTTTCCGGAATTAAATCCTAATTGTAAAAACATGCTTACTGCTCACACGTTGGTGTGGAGTGATTAGTGTAATTAGTCCTGTGTACGGAACCACTGCCCCAGTGTCCCCGACGGCTGAAAAGCGACCGCCGTGCCATGCCCCGTGGGCCACTTTGCACAGACGGCCAGGCAGCTGGGGAGCTACCTTTCTGCATGGTTGTCAGGGGGTCAAAATGGAAGCTTTGGATTTTATATTCTGAAAATGGAGATGGATTGTGGTATAGTCTTCTACAAAAAAACAATGCCTCTCACCTGTAAGCTTGCTTTCCTGGATGTCTGAATAAATACGGGCTCTTTTTCATGTAACCTGAAGCCGGTGTGGCTGGAATCAAATGGGAATTATTACAATTATTACACAGCCTGACAACCACCAGGGAGGACCCACAAGGTGGAGGACCGCAGCTCCTGAGCGCTCTCATTTTGAAGTTGCCGTCTAGCCAGCTTATGATTTGTCAGGGACCCAACAATACACTTGGAGAAAGCCTTAAACGTAAGGGAACAGAGAGGTATAGTTACAAAAATAGTTTCTCATATCACATCTATTAATTTAGATGTTTTACTATGCATCTTCAACCTAGAACCTTTCACCTGTATCTTTCCCATTAACAAACAGTATCTATTATAACTAACTTCAGATTCATATAATCCTTGCTGTTTTTATGAAGCGAAATCCTTAACACAAGGCACAATCAATCGTAAAAAACAGAGCAGTTGGACATTCCATTCCGTATGAATTTGTGGGGTGATTCTTCAATGACTATAGAGAAGTCTGCTTGAAACTATTAACTAGAAAGGTGAAGATGTGTTTTAGTGAGTGGACTACTGGAGAATTGTCATGGAGTCTATACATACCCAGCATACAGAACATACAGAGATAACGGCTGTAGAGAAGTAAATACACTGTGATATTTGGAACAGGTGGACCTTTCAAAAAAAAAAAAAGGTCCCTAATTATTCCCACACTGTTGAAATTATTTTAATTCTGCATCTCAGCAGATATGTTTCTATGGGGGAAACAGGTGTTCATCAAACGCCGGTGATAAGAGAGACACTGCAGTCGGGCTTGGAGCCTAGCCCACATCGTGTTGATGACAGATAAATTAGGGAAAAACTCCTATGAAACATCCCACACTTCAGGAGGAGATTACACCTTTTTAAAAGGCAAACATCAAGTTCAATTGCTCATTGTCTGGCATGTGGTTATGCTGAGAGACGGATCCTAAACATCAATAGAGCTAAACAACCACCAGATGGGCTGGGGAGAGGCCACCCCTGAACAATCCACCTGCACAAAAAGCAACTGGGGGAGAAGGAAGGATGCGCCCCCACCCTGCGCAATTTGTTTCTTTATATTAAACAGCCAGGGTAGTGACTCTCACGAGGGCTTTTGGCTAGGGGAGAAGCAGAGAACTTTTCCTGGAAACACGTCTTGGAAGAGTCCTAGCAGGGTTTCAGCTCTCTGAGGAATTCTCTGTGGGTTTCACGTGGGGTCTGGGTTCTGTGGGGGGAGGGGATGCTCTGCACACAGGCTCAGGGCTCTGAAGATGACGTGCCATGTGACCTGGGACAAGTTACAGAACTTCTCTATGTCTTTTTCTACAAATCCAAGCTCCCAGATGAGACTGATTTTGGTTTGGCTACAATCAGGACTCTTACTTCAACGGTAGCTCGTACCCAAAGTAAATGCCATGGTGGTGACTCTGTGGAGACCAGCAGCTGGTCTCCATTTGTACATTCAGTCATGACCGGGGTGCTCCAACGGTTCTTCAGATATCTGGTACGATGGCACAGAGTGGGCGAGATGAGATAGCGGTTGGCGGGGAGGCTGAGGGAAGAGATGGCAAAAAAAAAAAAAAAAAAAAAAAAAGGCCATCTGAAGCCAGTAATTTCACACTGATTCCCCAGAGCTCGGTGGGCTTCACACTAAAGCATGAAGGAAAATAAATAAGCGAGCCAAAGAGCTAGTCAAACCTGTCTCATGCTGAGCCCTTCTAGCGGATATTCGAGAAAAGAAGAAGAAAGGATCAGAGGCATCTTCCGCCATCGTGTCCTCCCCAGCTCCACCTTGCCAGACTGACTGTCTCATGCTCTAGGAAGAGCCTTTTCAAGCATCATGTGACTTAATCTTCTGGCAGCACCAGGAGCTAGCGGGCATTGTTATCTGATGACCAGAGAAGTGAGATGAGTTGTCCAAAGTCAGACAAAAAAATGCCGAAGCTAAAGATGATTTTGTGAGGTCACAAGCGGCCATCGACTCCAGGCTGGGCCTAGCAGGCTGGCTGAGGTGTAAGGCGATGCTGTGTGAAACTGGCATCCATGCAGTTCAAATCAAAACATTTCAAACTCATGAAAATACAAAAGTAAACCAAATCAGTAGAGACATGTTGGATTCTGACATCTGGCCCCGTCTAGTTCTGGACAGTGTGGGTGTTGGGTGATCTCATTGGCCACTCCATCTCTAGGGTGTATCAGATACCCAGCGTGCCCTGTTGCTAGGCTAGGAGGGTCAGAGTTGGGTGTGTTAAAGGCACCTTGTAGTGTATTTCCAGCTCTTAGCACACAACTTCAGTGAAGTCAAAAAGCACCTGTGTTAGCTCCTTCCTGGTAGTGAAGGCTCACAGCAGAAAAACAGTGACTTATTTTAACGCGTATAAAGACATCTTTTGTTGTTGGGGGAGAACCTTTCATTCATACGCGTTTCTTAGCTCTCCTTGAGCTTTTGTGTACTGACTGAGTTCCCTGCTGTTTTACTTGTGCACAGTGGGTGCGCAGCTGGATTTTTTTTATTATTCTAAGCAGCTCTTCTCTGTCCCATGGGATGCCTCTTGTTCTAAATTTTAATCTTAAATACTGATACTGTTATCCTGCATTATTTTTAAATCTAGTCTCGTCCTTGTTGATGTATTTTGTTATCCTTGAGAGTGGCTTCTAAATGGGAAAGGTATCTATCTGGGGGCTTGGTTTTTGTTTCAAACTTTGCATGTGATACGAAAGTTAGAGATTTAGAAATTTAGTTTTCCTCTTTGCTTTTCATTTGAACATAAGAAATTCATAACTGTTTATAACTCTGCAGACTTCAGTAATTGTTTCTCAATTTGATAGTGTCTGATCCCACCTACAGATGACAAAGGACATTAAAACTACATTTATACATTCAGCATCTGAAATCATTTCAATTGGCTTAATTAGCAACCCCCTCCAAGTTAAAAATAGAATGTTTAAACATTTTGTTTGTTCTGATTGCCAATATAAACTTGAGTTAAGATTCACCTTAAAAATTTCAACCTAATTTAATTTAATATATCAATTAAATTACTCAATTTAACAGATTAAGTTAACAACTTTACACATTTTTATGAAATTACAAGGCTATAATAGGTCAATATTGGGTTTGGATAAATGTGCTCAGACCTAGTTAAGCTCAAAGGTAAGACAGTAAATTCACGAAGATAGATATTTTTCTACAAAATATTTACATATTAGGGTTTGACTCTCTTAGCCTTTCTGTATTTAATTTAAAATTTTCTTGGGGTAGAAACATGTATATCCACTAAAGGGTGCCAGTTGTCATGGCAATTAACTGAAGTTTCTTAACTGCAAATCTTTCCAGATTGAGAGGTGTGAAGCCCTGAATTTATCCTGGGTACCTGAGAGTTCTAGTCCCAAGTGAGCGCTGTCTGCCCTGTAGACATCTTACTGCCCTCTCAAGACTGCACCTGGTAGCACCCACCTCATAGCCCCCATGCCACAAACATCCTGAATAGTATGGAGTTGGTCTTGGACATATGGTCCCCAGCATGAATCTACATTTGAAATATGTGCCTTGTGTTCTGCATTGCTTTAGTTTTTTATATTACAGATCCTCTAATTTTTTGAGTGACAAGAAAAACATGCTACTTTTGACTTGTAATGACATTCGGCACCTCCCCTCCCCCCATGTGTGATTTCTACATATTGAACTCTGCCTGAGGCCGCTGGGTTAGCTGAGAAGCTGTGGGTATCACCTTTTCCTCCCCTCTTTACCAAAGACCAGTCTTTCTGTTCATTTGAGCCAATTTCTTTTAGGTGGGACAGTGGCAGAAGCAGGGCACCTGGCAGTGTTTTGTGTCCCCGTGGCTGTGGTGACTCACTGGGAACCGGCAGAGAAGGGGGGCTGGGCTGGGTGTATGCTTCCTCTGAGAGTTCTGTGACTCTTAACGTGTAATGTTAAATGGCTTTCCAGAAAAACCCAGCTGGTGCCTCCTCAGCTGTTCTCACCCTGTTTCCAGAACAGGCTACTATTTCAGAAGTCTTACCCACTCCACAGATGACAGTGGATCCGATTTTATTTTCATTGTTTATCTGGGGAAAATAAAATTACCAGGAGCCAAGGATTCCCGTGCCCTGACCCAGGTGAGGATACAATCTGTGAGAAGCCTCAGAACGTGGATAGGCTTAGGTTCTAGGTCTAGCCTGTAAAATGTTACCAATGCATTCTCTAAGTGGTTATTTTATAATTGATTCTACCAGGTACATCTGTGACCGTGTAGAACCCAGGGTGTGTGTGTGGCAGCACAATTGAGTACTGTTTTTAAAACCAAGAACGCATGTCCTCATACTTAGTCATGGAACACTGGTACTTTGCTATATGAATTCTTGTAAGGTAAATACATTAATCAGTAAATCCACATTAATAGGAAACAACAGTCACAATAACTAATTTGTTAGGCCCGGGGTAATGCAAGCACTGTGATAAGATATATTGGTCTGATGGTGTTTTGCAAATAGGTTTTGATTTGCAAAACTAACCAACACAATAGCAATCACCCCACATAAAATATTCATATCAGGAATGTTGACTGAAGTGATTGAAAGTCATTCATTTAAAACTAATAAATAAACACGCTTGTCCCCCCCACATCGTCACACCCAATTTAACAGTGTTCCTTCCCATTATTCTTGCTCATCGGCAGAAATGGCTGAGGGGAAAATTCAGCTCCCAATTTCCTTGACAGATAAGGGGAGATGTATATATTTCGACATGAACAGTCAGGCTAGGAATAGCATTTCAAGCAGAAGGAACAGCATGAACAAACACGAGTGCTATGAAGACTGAGGACCAGGAAGCTGGCCAATGCTCCCTTGACCTAGTGAGGCATAGGAGAGGCCCTTGACATAGCTGAGGTCACTACTGCTGCAAAACTAGACATTCTAACTCCAATGACTATATTAGAGAGAAAGATCTCATGTAAATTTTCCCAGAAATACACAAACTGGATTAATGAATGCATTAACATATTGAACACATATAAGTTACACACATTTTAAACCAAGCATATATTTAGACAGTGTTTAGTAAGCCCTCTTTAGTTAGCAAGCTGCTATCAAAACACTAACAATACTACTAAAGTTTATTCTATTCCATACATACGTGTGATCCAATTTTCCAGGAACTAGCTTGGCTCATTTCCTCTATGCCAGAGACACAAACTTAACCAACCTGTGGCTGAGGTAGAAGGCCCGTGGGTTTGCACCCTTGCTGCTTGATTCCAGAGCCACGGTATTTCCAACAGTGATCTGGGACATCACTAATGTGCTTTATCTGATACAAAGCCACCCTGCCTAAACCTGGTCTCTGGCTTCCTTTGCTGTCCTTATGGAGCTGAATGCAGCCATTAACAGCTGTGAGTCTTAGGGCGTTCATTTAACTAACTTGGCCCAACTTTGTCCAGCATCAAGGTCACAGTGTTGAGCATGGCACCTTACAATCCCATCCGCTGATGACCACAAATTGTGATGTCTAAAACACAGAAATAGGAAGAGCATTTTTATTCTAACACAAATGCCTATAATAATGTCAAAAGAAAAGCAGGAAATTATGGCAGGGTAAATTGCTTTTGAAAAATATAAATATTATTTTCTTTCCAAGGTCTCATAATTGGAAAAGCCCACTTTTCAAATCTCTGATGCCCACTTTCAAATCTCTGAAGCCCCTCCACCCTCTAGCTGCCCTCACTCCCTCTTTCTGCTTCATTCAAAGTCAAGTTACAAAACTGCCTACAGTGGTTTCCAAGAAGGAAGCAACCCCAAATCCAGACGCCAGTGAGAAAAGGAAAGTCATGGGGGGCGTGGTCAACGAGAGGCAGGTGTGCAGGAAATAGCCCCAAAGACAGGACTGTGCCTGGCAGCTCCCACACACTATGGAGGGCTCTTAAACTCTTTGAGGACAGTGTTCTGGCCGACAAAGGACAGGCTGTTCACACCGAACAAACATAAAGGGATTTTTAGTCATTTGAAAATAATAATAAAAAAATAAAAATAATCCCATCTCTGACCGTTCAAGAGATGCAAGTAACAATAAGACATTTGACTTTCTTGTTAGCAGAACGAGCCAAGCCGTGGGAAGCAGTCATATATTTAGTGCGTGGCTCAGCAGTATTTTTCATCGTTCACGTGACAGGCCTATGGCCTGGCAAATTAGGAGGATGTGGAAGGCACATTTGCTTCTGTGGTCCAGAGATGGCAATGGCTATGTCACTTACAGAGACAGATCCCAGGGATGCCTGAGCATCCTTTAGCTCCTACGGGGCACTAAAATCCCAGAGGTTGCCAGTGAGCCAGGGCTGGGAATGAAAACAGGAAATTATTTTGCTCTGACTTTTTTTTTTTTTTTTTTTGGCGTTTTGGTGTTTACAAAGAATGTTTGTTAGACAAATAAATTGGCTAACTCCACATTTGGTTTTAAATATAAATGCTTTTGGAGTTTTAGGAGAGAGAAACCAAGAAAAGTTTCATGAAGTTTCCCATTTACTTCCCAGAGCTGGCCGTTACAAGGGCTACGAGGGCACAGGGACAAATCCACATGGGAATCCTGTACTGGGTTTGTTGAACTTGCTCCTCCGTGATGCTGCTCTTAAAGAGAAGGACCCAGGCTGTCTGTCCCATTGGACTCAGTGGTTCTCACTCTTCCTAGTGCTGTGAGCCTTTAATACAGTTCTTCAGATTGTGGTGAATGCCCCCCCCCCATACACCATAAAATTATTTGCAATGCTGCTCCATAACTGTAATTCTGCTACTATTATGAATTATAATGTAAACATCTGATATGCGACCCCAAGGAGTCATGACCCACAGGTTGAGAAACGCTGCAAGAGGTCTCTTTCTAATAAGACTCCTTTCTGATCATCACGAAGCAACCCTCACCATTAGCATTCTGCAGCCTGTGTCCTACGCGATCCAGAATATTCTTGTTTTCAAAACACTGACCTTTGAAAACCTTGGTGAAAGCCACCGCTGTAAGGCCCTGGCAGCCGTGGCCTGACTCCTTATCCCCCCTCCCAGGCAGCACAGGGCATACGGTCTTACAAATTCCTCATGTTTGCCGAACACGTGACATGGAAGATCACAGCGTTCATTTGGAAAAGGAAAAAGTTTTATGGCATCTAAAGGAATGGACAAAAAAAAAAATTACCTCTAATCCTCCTGGGAATCAAAGGGTAATAAAGCGAGACAGTGCAGAGAGACTCAGACTGTAAACCCACTTCCCACCCAGCCTTGTTTACACAAGACTGGTTCACGCAGCAGCTAACTAGCCACGGAAGCTTCCCGGCGCGACTTCACCAGAATGCCATTTAAAGAAGTGTCTAATATTTTTTTTTCACAAATAGTGTTCAGGCAGATTAAAGCCTAATTACACACATCGAATTAAAGGTGTGAGCGCGGAATAAACTGTTCCAGCTCAAAGGGGCTCTGTGCTGGGGTCTGATTTCCAGCCAGTAATTTGGCTGGAATAAAATGGAAACAAGGAAGCGGAATTGTTTAAAAGGTGCGATGGTAATGACAACACACATTCGGGGCCGCGAAGGGAACTAGACAAATGCGCTGTGCATTTTTAAGTGGGGTATGCTGTAATCAAAAACAGTCTTTTCTCCTACCACCATTTATAATAATAATACAAACCACACTCATGGAAGCCAACAGCCAGGAGGGGAAAAAACGTATTTCCATTTTAACGCCTTTCGATGATCAAAGCGGCAGCTTAATACAATCAGCTGAAATCCATTTACCCGTGAGCACGCGCTGTGCCCAGGGACTGCGCTCCCTTCCAGCCCTATCTATTCTGGAACAGGTGCTACAGTGTAAATTAATTAGTCTGGGAGAAGCACCTTGTTCCCCATCTCCCCAGGCCTCTTGTGGGTCAGGGCCTGGAGGACTTCGCCATCTGGGCCGAGTTTCTCCCAGAGAAGCAATCAAAGCCTGCAGACTGCGGTCCACAGAGGCAGGTTCAAATGACAATTAACCTTATTAGGCCTCATTTTTTACAGTTTATAGTGTGTCAACACGTTGGCTCTGTAAATAATCTGCCCAGCAAACAGGTGAAGAAAAAAACGGTTCTCCCCTTGTTAAAAGTTTCAAAGCCCCCAGGAGAATGAAACATAACATTTAAGTGGTGTGATTAGCACATACACAAACACCAGCATCATTGAGTAAGAAGCCAGAGAGACGGACTCTAGAGCCCAAATACAGCTTATCCAGACCCCGTCGTGTGGCGTTCTAGATGTAAGTTTGTGGTGGGAAAAACGCTGGCTTCTTACCAACGTCTTCGAGTTTTCTCCTTCAGACTCCTTGTCTCTCACAGATGTGGTCCTCTACCATCTGGCTAACTCGGGAAATACCTGTTTCTTTATGAAAATTACGCTTTTGCCCCTTCCTTCACCACTGTGGTGCACGTAAGACCCTGTTGTCCTGGGAATATAAAACCAATCAAGACAATTAACATCCACAGCTTGCCACAAAATCAACAGATATTTAAGCTACATTTTTAATCAGACTGAGCTTAATTAAACACTTCACAGATGACTCTGAAGCCTGCCACAAAAAAAAAAACCCTCTTAAGAGAAAATCTTTAAGCATAATGCAAAATCGAGTTTACTAACAGATTGCCATAAGGACTCTTGCAAGGGGTCTCTGAGGGCCCTTGTTTATGCTTTGTTCACTGTTGGCAGGGTCTACTGGGACCCACGAGAGGTTCAGGTTTTACACTTGGGAAAAGACATGGCCTCTGTGCTGGCCTTTCCTTCTCTGCAGCAAATTGGAGACCTACTGTGGGCTCTACTTGCCTTGTATTTAGAGGCTAACTGACTATAGGGGCAGCTTGGCCTCCATGTGTAGCCCTTGGGTTGGCTCACATACAGTTTGAAGGCATTTATAAACTCAGGGTACTGGACACTGGAACTCAGGGGGTCATTTGATTCTTCCCCAAAATAGCCTGGAGGACTAGAAAAGATCAAAAAAAAAAAAAAAGACCATCATAAAATGCAACCGTTAGAGCTTTCAGAAGTAGTAGCAGGGTTGATGAGAAGGCGCCATGACACTTTGGGAGGAGCATGTGTTTGGTTCCCCAACACCCACATACAAGACCAGGCACACACCAGTGTGCACCTCTGATCCCAGGGTGGAGGAGCCTGGAGACAGGAAGGTCTTGGGGTAGACAGTATAGATTTGTTGGTCAGCTCTGGGGTTCAGTGAGAGACTCTGCCTCAAAAACAAGGTAGAGTGTGATAAACAAAGACACTGGACATCCGTCAGCTTCCAGTTTCCACACAGCCACAGGCCACACCCAGCCACACCCACAAAGACAGAGGCGACTAGGATGTGTCTTTCTCTTTCAAAACAGATTTCCACTGAAGTTCTCTTTGGGCTTGGGGATGTATTCGGCCTGGAAACATGTCCAGTTACATTTTTAAAATGTCTATTTTGAAAACGCACAGGTGAAGCTTTGAAGAAGACTTAATGAAAACTTTACTACTTTTAGCTTTGGTCATCAGAAAATAAAGAAAAACAAGCATGGAGGATTTGCCCTGATGCACCTGGGCATATCATTTAGGATTTGCTCTTTTACTATCAAATTCATAGTTGTTATCTGGGGTGGTGTGTCTTAGCTTATATATAGCCTTGCTACAGTTGTCCTTTAAGCCCGGTTTCCTATCATTATTTTGTATTGGTGGCGTCCATTGAGAACTTGGGGCTGTGAGTGAAACATGGAGTTCAGGGGTCTATCTTGGTATTGAAAAAAAAAATGCCAAAAAGCCTCTGACAAAACAGTGCCCTCTAGTGGACATCCCGACACCCAGAGACAGAGCAGTTGTAGGTGTCGGGCTGGGCAGAGACTGAGTGCATGGTGGTTATCTTGTGATTCTTAGATATTGGAAGCTCCATCTCTAGGGAGCTCAAAGGCAGGGGAGGCTTGCATCATTCATAGGTAAGTGTCTGGTGCGGGCCTATCAGCAGCAAGCCTGCTGTTTTACATGTATGAATACCAATGAGTACAACAGAATCCCAATCAGCTATGGACAACCACAATCACATTTGAGAAAGGGAGAGGGAAGTAGGAACTTGCGGCACTTGGTGAAGGATGCTAAGCAACCAGCAGAACCTGAAGCAGCTATAGAATGCTTATGAAAAGTCCAGAAGCAAACTGTCCAAACCAGCAGAGGAGAGAGCCAGTGAAACTCTGCTCCCAAACCCAGGGCCTTTTCATATTGCTGCCATTTTGAAAGATCTTGAAAAAAAAAAAAAAAAAGCCCAGAGTTTCTGCTGCCCAAAATGCAGGAGAAAGAGATAAATTATTCCAAGTTCTCTCTTTGTCCTGAGACACCTTCTCATGAGGCTATCCCAAGGACGTCTGCCAAAAGCATGGACAAGAGCATGTGTCGCGTGTGTTCATACTGGACTCTGAGCATGGCTAACTATGTCCTGTTCTAGTTGTCTTCAGCTCTGTAAAGCCCTTCTCCGCAGGGCAGAATCAATGTTACTATATACCACGACCCCCAGAAGTTGATGGCATTAAAGCAAACTACAGCCACACAGTTGCCCTGGAGAACAATCCAAAAAGACTCCGCTCCAAGAGGATTGAAAGAAAAACAAGGAACCGGTTGATAAGGGGCTTCTCTATTGTGCTCCACGAGAGAAGCTTTCCTAGCCTCTCTGTCTGATTACCTGTCCCCATCTGATATGGAGTCTCGTAGCCTTATGCATATCCTCATTACCACACCTGCTACATTTTGATACACAGTCTCTACACGCCAGTAACCTGCTCATCAGACAAACGTCTTGACCTCCCCTAGAATCCAGGAATCATTTGACACTGAATTCTGACATTCCCCCATATTCTCAGAAAAATACTGAGCACAAAAATAGTTACTCAACTAACATACACTGTTTGAGTTATTGCTTAAAATATCTACGGCTTTGCAGAGAATAGACTATATGATTGCCCAGATTCCATGAAGTAAGTCGCATAAGGGTAGCTGATAGATGGAAAAATTACAGCCTTGCTGGTTGAACAAAAGCTCTATAAAAATACACTATTAAAAACTTACAAAAACAAATAAAAATAAAAAAGCTCAGTGCTGCCCGGACTCTGCAGGGCCTGAAACATGTAAAACTGTGTGCTACTACTGTGAAGCAAGCTAGACAGATGCTGTGCAGACCCTGGGCCTACGAAGCTTATCAGGGGAGACCGTATCATCAGAAAGTACTACAAAAATGGTAGAAATTCAACACAACACAGTCCTCTCGATGCCTCTCTGGGTTTGTGAGGAAGGGAAATAAACTAAATAGTTTGAGAAGGATGGAAGAGAAGAAAGGAGGGAAATGTTTTAAGGAGAGCGAAAGAGAGAGGAAGAACGCAAGGGAGGAAGGAAGAGTGAGAAGTGGGACTAAGAAGCCTGTGAGGAACAAAGGAAGAGACAAGCAAACTAACTGAGTGGCAGGCGGAGACTCCACACAGCCAACTGAAGGAAAGGTGTGTACTGAACAAATGATTGAAGCGCATGTATAACTATGTCAACAGACATATAAGCACACGTATAAACCAGTGCTTGCCTGCTGTTAGGCATGGGTTGTACACTATGCGGCTGTGGTCATCCTGTGGAAAAGCCTGCCGGACAGGCCATTTTACAGAATCTCATGCCTTAAATGTATATTAATGTTTCTAAAAAGCAAAATATCCATCAAGGACTATAAAACACAATCTATATAGCAAAAATATTTTGAGTGATGTAAACACTAGAACATAATTTCCAGTGTAAAATGGTATCCAATAGAGTAATTATCAAACTAGCTTCTAACCTGGTTGAAGCCCGGGTCAAAGGCAAGCTGGAGCCTAGGGCAGCATCTTTAAAGATGAATCTGTAGTATCAAAGGTCTGTCTTCCTGTATGAAAATTCATATTTTTAGGGGGAAGGGATGTTAAAAGAGCTTGTCCTTCGTTTCTGAAAGTCTTCCGGTCTCTACCAACAGTGAGAAGCCCCAAAGTGTCTCCATTAACCTCTGATCATAGCATGAGGTGAGGAGAATCACGCAAACTTGGAGAATATTTAAATATTCTCTCTGCATAAAAGCTGTTTAGCTGCTGGAATCATCTCCTCGTGCCGCCCCTGAGCTGAGGAAGTAGATGGATCAGCAGGGGAGGCGAACAGATGCAGCTGGAGAGGAAGAGAGCTCAGGGGAATCACATTTGAGCAGCCATGGGGGACGGGACATGACAGAGGAGAGTTCACAGAAGCAGCTGGCCGGACGGAGCCATACAGGGAAGAAGCTCAGCAAGGCGAAAGCAAGAGACAAGACTGACTTAGAGAAGCCACAGCTTGCAACCCACCTAAACGTCCCCATGGGAAACGTAAGTCACAGCCTCGTCTCCATCACAGACTTCAGAAAATCAGAAGGTGCCTTTCAACCACCCACTTGCCCTTTTTGACAACCATGGCCACTGTGGTTAGGTCAACCCAAGATACACCTCCCTGCCGGTTGTCTGACCTTATATCCTTATCCCCAAAGGTAAAACCTTGCCCGGAGAAGTGTAAGGGGGTACCCAGAATTTCTCCTGAATGTCAGGACTTGCTCTCCTTTCTACACTCCACACCTGACAGAAGAATGCTTTCTTGATCTTCCTGTCATCTGTCACCCCAGAAAAGACAATTCCTAACCAACTTGGCTGCACAGAGTAACGGAACACCTTTGTGTGAGAGAGCTGAGTACTCTGAACTCCTGGAAGCCACTGTTTATGAAACAAATTGAACCGCCTCGTTATCAGTGTTGTAGCTAAGGGAAAAAACAAAAACACATCTTTGTGGGTCTACACTTTACTCCAGAGATGAAGCTGAAAATTAAGATAACAACAGTTCCTTGCATTCATGTTAGCTATGCAGTCTATAGGGAATTAATATGAGTTTGATATTTATATCTACTTTAATTGTAAAGATGGATTTTTAGGGAGTGTTTTGTTGTTGTTGCTGTTTTATTATTATTATTATTATTATTATTACTATTATTATTATTATTATTTACAAATTCCATTGTAAGACCTGATCAGAAGAATCATTACCCATGAATGAGAGAACACTAACATGGTTGGTTATGGGCAATCTTGGTCTGTCGTTTCAGCACCTGGGACAGAGATTTACACATCCTGCCCCCCCCCCCCCCCACACACACACAGCCCAAGAGTTAGGAGGGGTTGGAGGTAGCACGTGGAGAGGAAGACCTCCAGCTCAGGCTCCAGCTCTGCACAGTACAGGAGAACTTGAAACGCTAGCCTCCAAGACGCGGGCACAAGTTAAAAACCTTACCTCTAGAAATACTTGAGTATCAAACTGTTATGATGCCTTGCTCATTTTAATAATCGTTTTACATTGATTTCTTTATGTGTGGGGGGGGGGGCGGGGAAGAATGCATGTCATGCCACAGACTGTGCATGGCGGCCAGAGGACAACTTGCTGATGCCAATTCTTTTTTTTCTTCCTTCACGCGGCAGATAATGACTGAATTCAAGCCATCAGCCTTGGCAGCACCTTTCACTCACTCTCATTGGCCCCATAGCTATTTATTTATTTATTTATATTGGGTGACCTCAAGTTAAGTAATACTAACAAGAAAGCCAAATGTCCCCAAATAAGTTCATATTCAGGACGTTTATGTCTTAAGTAATTTTCTATAAAGATGCCATTATTTTCCACTCTCTTTCACGTGGTCCAAGGTTAAAAATATCACCCCCTTTACAGATAGTATATAAGCAAGATAGTAAGCAAGGTGAAGGGCAGAGAACGGAAGTGAGAATTTATAACTGCTGTGCGTTTAATATGTTCTGGATAACTGCTACACCTTCCATCCTATCTGGACCTTTAGTGACCCTGAGAATGGGCTGTTTCTGCCTCGATGAGAAACTGAGGCTCCGAACCCTCGTGTACCTGACTGCAGAAGCCCAGAAAATGTAAGGACTTTGGGTAACTGGGGCTTGGTTTCATATGTCTGTTTGCATGTTTCTGTGTTGTTAGACTAATCTCTGTCTGTTTGATCTGTCTCCCTCTCCCCCATACCCCAACATATAGAAAGGCACAGACCCCAGTAAGAATTAGGGGAAGTATAACGAAACATGGGACAGTGAGCAGCAACATGCAATGGCATCTGCGTGGCAGCCATCAACTACATCAGTGAGAGGAGGAGCCAGGTCCCCAAACAGGGATGTCTAGAAAGTCGCCTTCTGATGAAGCTGTTAAAACGGAGCACTCTCCGCTGTCTGCTGGTGAGATACATGATGTCTAAATCTTCCATGTTGGAAAGACCAAGCTTCATTTCTCTGACTTCTGCAAGAGAGCACTGTGCCTTCACTTTGAGAGACTTCAGAACTTCAATCACGTGTGATGTAGACCTTTTCTCCTTTGTTAGATTACAGCCTCTCCTGGGAGTTCTGAGTCTATAATACACACACACACACACACACACACACACACACACTTCACACTCACAAATGCATCCCAAAGTAGCTAGTTACGCATTTTTCTCAGATGGCACGCTTTAACATTCTCCCAGTTTCCACAAAAACATGCGCATACGAAGAGTGTAGGCTCCGCACTCCAAGTTGGATCTCCTAATTCCTTCAGGAAGCACAGGACCTGATAATACTCGACCAGTAGAGGAGTAGGTGGCATCTCACGGGGATCTAGAAGAAGACACACAGTACCACCGCTTTGCTTTATGACTTACAAACATTGGGTGAATGCTGACAGCTATTTCAGCACTGATTCGCCTAGCTGCATGAATTAGCTTTGAGTCTTCTGTGTAAGTTATGGCCTGAGCTCAAACACCTCCTAGCTGTGTGGCTTTGACCACGTGTTTAAACTTCTAAGCCTTAGCATCCTCATTCTGTGAGAAGGTTTATGATAACAGGATGATGTCTGATGTAGTTTGCTAATAGGCAAGCGTGTTGGTGGTATCTGGCATGAGGTGGTACCCATCCCAGGGACCATGGATCACCCCAGTTGCTCTCAGCTGTATCTGGGGCATAAGCCCCGGCACTATTAATGCGGTGGTAGGCTAGAGCCATATCCATTCACTGTTCGGGCATCACCTGCTAAGCACCTAGAATGGCCCAGCACAAACCAGGCATGGGATGAATTCTATCACACATAAAGGAAAACAACAAACTGAGAACTTGAAACCTCATACGGAATCTGGGGGCTGGTAACTCAGAATTTGCTCCTTAGGGCTGGGTTTCCCTTCAGCAGCTCTTTTCAATGCTCAGAAAGCCATTCTGGCCAACAGCATCTGCCTCACTGATGTGTCTATCACAGACGAGAGCCCAAGTCCTCTCGGGAAGGCCTCCTCGGTATACTTCATTCCCAGTGGCGGGGACACAAGAGGGAAGTTTCAGATGGCTTTCTTGGGAAAAAACAAGGTCTTTAGTTCATTGAGTTTTCTGATGTTTTCATTGCTGATTGCACCCCCCCCCCTTTAACTATCCTATATGCTCTTAATTCTGAGACATTACAGGGCCACTGTGCTAGCTGTGTGTCTAAACATAAGTGAGCACTCTGAGTGCCTAACCAACTTAGCACTGGCTATTACTGTGGGAGAATGATATCCCCCAGAAAACCTGTGTGCTGAATTCTATGTTTTACGAAGCAGTCCTGGCAGACTGCAGTGGCCTAAGCCTGCGTGCACATCTGTATATCCTTACATGTGCACAGTGGGAATGCTTACGCTTATATAAACACGTTAATAAGGCATCCCCTTCTACCGACGAGGGGAGAGGCCTGTTTCCAAGATGAGCTTAGAGGCAGAAGCGTCTATACTGCAGAAGCACTCTTGCAAGCCTCGGGCGCCCCGGCTGTACTGCAGCTGACAGGACCTGCCAGGCACAGCCAGCTGCGACTCCTCTCATCACAAGCCTCGCCTCGCTGAGCCTTGGCTGGGGCATCAGGCCTTGCTGCGGTGGGATAATAACTGACAGCAGGCTGACACGCAGCCCAACGAGAGTTCCATCGGGAGGTCTCCTGGGCCCGGGGATCAGTGGGCTTAAAATATTAGGATTTGATAGAGTTAACACTTGCCCTTGAGCAGATGGTTTCGAACATTCTGTCAACACTGCGAGTGATCAGTGCAAACAGACTCTCCGTCCCAGAGGGACGGGAGCGAAGTGCTTTTCGAGCACCGAGCCTCGGCTGAGAGGTGGCAAATGTGTCATTCCCAGGGTCTCCTCTCAGTTGCGAGGAGTGCAGGCACTCCCCACATGGTGCAGCCAGCGCTGCGGCGGAATGAAAGGCCTCTGCCAGGTTTGGAGGGCACAGCACGGACCTGGCTGAACCGAAGCTTTGTCGGAGCCTCCCTGTCTGTGGTGCTGGAAGACTCTGGCTTGTGAGCGTCTTTGTATGATCTACCGCCAAGATTAGAAGCAGTCGTAAGGCCTCCAGTGTCTGTTATCAGAGTAAGAATGCAGAAGAGACTGAAACCAAGACCTCTTACATTTTACAGAGCAGAACCTCACACGTGCTTGGTCACTGTGTGTTTATTTACGAGACAAAGCTCCCTGTTAGTTTCGCCGGATATAAGGCAGTGGTGCTGACCGCTTAGAGCCCGTCATCTTCCTGTATGAGAGGCAGTCCCTACCATGTCCAGCTCAATGTCCAGTCTCAGTCTGGCAAATTCATCTCGGGAGGGTGGAGAGAAAGGGTCTCTTCAAACACAAACTATTACCCACACATTTTGAATAGTCAGGCTTATAAGAATGAGGAAACAAAGTTATCTTGATGGGAGGTCCTGGAAAACAACAGGAAAGTCTCATTCCACAGCCGAAAGAACCCAAGAAACCCAGGATAGGGCACCACGTAGCATCGTCCCAGCAGATACACTCTGTCTACAAAAGACATGGTGCTTGGTGGGACGCAATCAGCTAAGAGAACTGACCTTTAACGGGGCATAAGAACAGCCAGAGACCAGAAGGCAGGCCTGCACTCTTAGGACATCATCGCAGAAGGAACAGATGCAGGACCGCCTCACCACCACGACCGCATCTCATGTATTAGAAAACAAGAGGCTAGGCACAGCGCTGCACAACTGCCATTGAGGCACTTGGTAAGGAGCGCGGAGATCACGAGTTCAGGGTCATCCTCGGCAACGGGGCCAATATAAGGCCGGCCGCGGCTACAAGAGACCCTGTCTCAAAACACAAACAAAGACCAAAACCAAACAGAACAAAAAGGCCTTCAAATTAATATTAATGAACAAGCAGGCTCACGAGGAGCCTCCTCAAGCACATCCTCTGTGACACCAGGTGCCGGCTGCCTGCTCCTGCAACAGATCAGCACAGAGGTCTGACCCCAAAGGCGAGTGCCTCACAGGGCAGTCAAACCTGCCAGAGCCAGTGTGCAGAGGCTTTTCTTTCTCAACCGAAGGTAAGTAGAGAGAAGCAAGGCACAGGAAATGCTTAAAGACGCATGGACCCAGCCTCGGCTCCCACGCCCATGGCCGCGCTAACCTCGTCTCCTTTCCTCTCTCTACCTCAGTGCTCCAAACACCTGCACTCTTACCTCCTTCTCTTGGACTTTTTTTTTTAATAAGAAAAAAATTAACAAAGTACAATTTGTTGACAGTGTTCGCAGCCACCCAGTGGGTGCTCCACCTATGCGCTGTCATGCATTTCTTGCCGTTTTCTGCAGGTGCTAAATGCACGCTGACAACAACACATGTTACCAATTGAGAATGGTGTTAAAAAAAAAAAAACCTGGTAATTAAGGAGTGCTCTCAGCTCGAAAAAAAAAAAGAAAGAAAGAAATACAGGTGAAAGCTGCCTCGGCCTGAAGATTTTTCTGGTTTCTTTTCCTCTGTCACTGAGGGAGTTCTTAGTGCACACAAGAAGGATGCTCTCAAGATGATTATCTGTGTGCACACCCCAATAAAACAGATTTGTCATCAGAGGATTTGGGCTGACATCTCCCCCAGAAAACCTGTTTATACCTTGATTTCTGTTATGTTCTGTTTTGTTCCTACGATTCTTTGAAAGTTTCTCTTGCTCCTTGTAACGACACAGTTAGGTTTCTGGAAAATCGTGCAAACACGACTCCCAAAAGACATCATTATGCTACATAAACTCCAAAGTTATCTGGGAACACTGTAAACAGAACACCATTCTCTGATCTTTTCGCTACTTTCTAGCTACGTACAAGGTGACTTATGCACAATTAGAAGCAGGTCACTGTGATTTCACCCCTGTGAATTTCAGAGATGGTTTCTTATTGGCCATTAGGGGACTTGACAGCCACTTCTGCATTCTTCCTTTAGGGACCGGTGACGGAGCCATTGGTGATGCTTCCAAAAGGGTTTGGGTCAATGCTGTGACTTCTGGGCATGTAGCCTCCCTCGCTTTTGTCCTGGGTACCTGAAGAGCCTCACATCCCATTCCCACTCTCTTCCCAGAACAAGCTGAGATCAGGATGACTACTGTTTTGAAAGCCATTCGATTAATTTGTCACTTTCAATTTTATAATTTGAGATAGAGTCTCATCCTAGCCCAGGCTGTCCTGTAACCCATGATGTAGTCTGATTGACCTATCGTTTTTAGCAATCCTCTTGCCTCAGCCTTCTGAGCTCTGAAGAGACAGCCTGACCTCTCCTACACCATGACTTGGGAGCTTTCTTCAGCACCTTCCGGCTTGACTCCAGGACTCAGAGGCCTAGCCCTGACTTGTGTACTTGGGGACAGCTGTGAGCATATCAAAACAAAAGAAAAAAGAAAAACACATGTCCCTCTGGCTAAAATGTAAGTAGCATGAAATCAGGAGACACTCGCATGCCTACGCACGTGTGTTGCATGCATGTTGGTGTGCACCTTCATATCTGTACGAGTACACACTCAGCTGTTTCTGGATGTGTGAGTCCACACGGAGCTGTTTCTGGGGACCAGAGGTCGACATCAGGTGTCTTCCTCACTTGTACTCCACATGATTTGCTAAGGCAGGGTCTCTGGCTGAACCTGGGGTTCACCGACTCAGCTAGACTGACGAGCAGCTTTCCCTGGGAATCCGTCATCTCAGCCCTACTGAGCTCTGGGGTTACATCAGCCTGGGTTTTATACACATGCTATGAATCCGAACTCCAGTCCTCATGCTTGACCAGAAAATGCCTTATTCACTGAGCCATCTCGCCAGCCTGGGAGTAGCATGTCTGTCTTCATTCCCGTGTTTTGTAGACCTTGGCTCAAAACACAATTCCATAAATATTAACTAAGCAGCACATTAACACACAGTTTAAGGAGAGAGCTTGCTGAGGGTTTTGAAGCAGTTGGTCTCAGGTGAAGCTAAAAGACTCTGTAAACTTCTCGGGCTATTTGGTGAGTAGGAGCCTATGAAGCATCCTTAGTGCCTGACTGTTCTCTGTGGCCTCTGGTTACGGCGCTGGCACTGTCAGGAAGGTGAAGGAATTAAGATCCTCAGGCCCAGTCCAGTCCTACAGAATCAAAATTACCTCCTGCAAGATCCTTGAGAAACTCTTCACCACTTAAAGTCTGTGAGCTCCTGTTCACACTTCCTGACCAAGGGTCTCCAGCCAGCATGGCATCCCGGAGGACATCACGGGGAGAGCCTGATGTCCTCTCTTCGGGGCTCACTAGAGGAATTGGGGCTTTCTCACAGTTTAGCTCAACTCACCACGTCTAACTTCCAGACCTGCAGTTCTCAACTGTGGTCCCTGAGCTGGAAGCCTGGAATACAAACCCCACTTCAGACTGAAGTCCCAAAGCCTCCCCTTGAACCTGCTTGCCACTCTCCATACCAAACCACATGACTACACCTCAGGAAAGTGCTAGAAATTCCACTGTGCAGGCCATGTCTCAGATTGATCAGGAACTTCAGGGAATAGCACTCGGGTTCAATGCACTTCAAAGTTCCAGGTGTTGGTCAGACCTTGGATCTTGTGATAGGATGCCATCATCTACAGTTCACACAAGAGTTCCACAACCATTTCCCAATTCTTACAAAATCTGAAATAAGTTCACGATCTTGTGTTGGGCCACAACCATAACCTTCCTGGGCACAGTCATCGTGGGTTAGATATACCTATAGAATCTCTCCAGGCAATTCTATTGGTAGTCATGGCTAGGAGCCACAATCTATTCCATGGCCAAATCTACAAGGCAGCTAAGCTCCCCCTGCGCCCCACACACACATCAAGTCACTGAGACGTGGGAAGTTATCGGTAGGCAATGTTCTCATTGTGCCAGTTCCCGGGCATGCTCACACAACCTGGAGACAGAATTCAGTCATCCAGACCAGGAAACACAATTACAGAAATTAATGAGGCTACTGACAGAATAACTCGCTGTGATGTTTGATAAACTTTCTTTCTTTTTAATCATGTGTGTGTGTCCTTCTGAGTGGGTGCCCCCCCCCTCTCTCTCTCTGTGTGTGTGTGTGTGTGTGTGTGTGTGTGTGTGTGTGTGCCATGGTGTGTTTGTATAGCAGTCAGAGGGTGATCTCAGTTCAGTGCTGGTCCTTGCCTTCCACCTTGTTTGAGACACTGCAAGACAGGATCTCCTATCTCTGCCTCCCATCTCCTATAGGAGTACCGGGATTACAAATGCATACACTACGTACTATGCCTGCCTTTTATGTGGTTCAAATCCAGGTCTTCCTGCTTGCTACCTCCCAGTCATTTCTTTCTTATAAGTGGACGGGATTAATGATGAACCAAGAATGAAGGTATCGTATGGTTGACACAGAAACCGGCAGCATAGACAGCCATTGTTATCCAGCACATGCTCTGTGTAACTGTATGTGCTCTGCAGTGCTTGACTCATGTGTGTAAGTCTTTGTCTCCAGCATCAACCCGAATGTGTGAGCAATGTGCTATAACCAGCTGCTCAGGTGTTGACCATGTCAGACAAGGCGGTGGCCCAGCCTCTCAGCTTCTCAGAGTTTCTGCCTCCCTAGGGCAGGACACTGGGCCCTAGTTCCTGATGGCCTAACCCAGGAGTTCTCAACCTGTGGATTGCAACCCCTGGGGTCAAGCAAACTTTTGCAGGAGTCTACATCAGATAGATCCTGTCTACCAGATAGTCACATTATGATTCATAACAGTAGCAAAATTATAGCTATGAAGCAGCACCCAAATAATTTTATAGTTGGAGGTCGCCACAATATGAGGAACTGTATTAAAGAGTCACAGCAGCAGGAAGGTTAAGTACCACTGGCCTACATGATGCTCTACTCCCAGCCCCAAGCAGCTTTTCCTCACTTACCTTCGCCTGTTCTCTCTGTAACACACAGGTTTATATACTTGGGTCAAGGCTCACTCACGGAATGCTGGCATAGACTGCACACTTTGCAGAATTTCTGACCTGGCTCTGGGACTTCTAAATGAAGCCCTTTCAGTGTGGCTTGGTCACAAAGAGCCACACAGGCCAAAGAGTTCAGTGATATTTCAGTCATGCAAACTGACCCCTCCAAGCCACTGCCATTGGGAATCAGAAAGGGTTAGATACCACGTGGATGCTAAGCAGGTAGCTGAACGTCAGGTAGACTTGGGTTCAAATCATGGCTCTGCCCCTGTCTTCCTCATGCTACCAGACAAGAAGGGTCAGGAGTCAAATTCTCTTTGATTCTAATTACTGCCAAGTCAGTATGTGCCACAGAGGAGGCCAGCATGTCAGGCGTGTCCTGATATTACTTCTCCTGAGGACGACTGGGAAGAATACATGAGTGACTTTATGTGACAGGTACAGAAATATGCGGCTGGGATTTCTAAATGTTCGTTTTCATGCTGCTCAGATCCCTGGCTCATTCACAAAACACACATTTCACTTCCTGCCTCCAAACGCTGGGCTGTAATCCTTCACTTTCTGAGCCCTTGTTTATTCAGTTTTTAACCACAGACATCTGATTATGGCCCCACCACTTCACAAGCACCTGATGAACTCAGCATTTTATATGCATTCCACATTTGAGACTTGGAACAAATTTCTCCCTCCCTTCCCCTCTTCATCCCTCCTCCCGAGTGTGTGTGTGTGTGTGTGCGCGCGCGCGCGTGCGCGCGCACATACACGCATGTGGTGTTCCCGGAGGCTAGAGGTCAAACACAGGGACCATTCTTTAGTGTGTCACTCCTCCTTTTCCTCTTTTTTCTCACTCTCCCTTCTTATCCTCCTCTCCCCCTCATTTTCTTCATCCTCTTCTTCTTGGCCTGGATTTGTCACTTAAATTAGAATGGCTGGCCAGCAAGTCCCAGGGATCTGCCTGCCCCTGCCTCCCCAACACCAGCACAGCAGGCACACACCAGCACACCCATTTCCCCGGCTCTGGGCTCTGGAGGCAGACTCGGGTGCCCACGCTTGCATAAAGCAAGCCTTCACAAACTGAGCCACCTCCTCAGCCCTGTTACCATGTCGTTAAATTGCAGATGAACCAGTTTGGGCTCAGAGAAATGAAATGATTTCCTCAGGGACACACAGTTCCCTTGGTAATTGGTATTTAAACCCAAGCAGATTCAACTTTCTGGCTTAAGATAGACTATCAATGACCATGCCTGAGAGATACTTTGTAGAATCTCACTCTGTCAGGTCCAGGTCACAGAAGCAGCAGAGCTCTCTCTCCTCAACGGCCTCTCCTCTCTGACCCATCTCTCTCTCACCCTTTCTAGACTTCCGCTTTTCTGCAAGCAAGGGTTCCAACAGCCCTTTCTCCTAACCTCCACATCTTGCTTTCCCTCTGGACATCATTACATGGACCTGACCTGGAACTCAAGTGAGGTATGATCCACCCCCGCCATACACACAGTCACTTGGTTTTCCTTGTTTATTTTTGTTAATGGGTTTGCCGCCTCCTTGGCACTGGGATTCTCAACCTCAGAAGCAGCTGTTTAATGGAGCTCTACCTAGCAACTGCCACTCCAAGCGCCTCTTTTACATACATTCCCCTCTTCAAACCCTTTCTGACCCTCTCAGTGGCAACTGACCACCATTAGGGTTCCCGTTTCCCAGGAGTTAAGTGGCACACTAGCCAGAATCTTCCTGTGAGTTAGGCTTTCAAATATTCTGTATTCTATTTATCCCCACGAGATGGAGACTCACTGTGCAGCCCAGGATGGCTTTGAACTCTCTAACCACCTGCCTTGGGTTCTGTCTTCACAGGCATGAACTGCCACATCCAACTCCTGTGCTCCAGGAGCCACATAACAACAGCATCCTCATCAAGGAAGGCATTTGTCTTTCAGAAGAAGCCGCTTACCACCAAGTATAGAATGTGAGTTGAGGCTGGTGCCAAGCTCTGAGGGGCACTGACTGGCCCGCAGTGGATGGGTCTGAGCCGGTGATACGAGAGGCTTTTCACGTGAGCAAGGAGGGTCATAGGTCGTGCTCATGCCCATTGCTTCCTTAAAATGATTATTTCCAGTTTGAAGTTTGGGGGCGAGTTCATTCGGTGGTGGTAAACTAAATATCTAAGTTCTAAAGTCTAAGAGCATCAGAGATGGCTTCAAATTGTTCGTGTTTGAAGAACAAATGGTTTTAATGATCTGGGCAAACTGATGACAGTCATTTTCAACTCTACAAGCCTATAAAATTAGGGCCCAGGCTTTAACCTCTTTTCCCTTAACTTCTCTAGAAAGTCTGAGTTCTCTAGACAAGCTATTTACTTGTGTTGACAAATGAATTTCTCCAGTTACTTGGTAAGAATCACAGCACACCATCAGAGAATAAAGTCCTGAGAGAGACCATTTTTTTTCCAGGCTCACCATACCTAAATGCAGCATCTGAAGCCAGTATGCCCTAATTAACAACATCATCCACTTGTCCCGGGGCCAGACCTGGACTGGAGAGGCCAGGCGCATGGTGAGTCTCACCCTACTGACCAGAGCAGCAGCCATAGGGAGTCACAGCCCTGGGAGTGAGGGAAATTCTCCAGGGACACAGAACAGGTTTTTAGGAGCACAAACTAATTCACCTGGAATTTTGCCAAACTCAAAAAGGAGGAAAAAGCCACAACAACCTCCTTTCTGCGAAGAATAATTACGTGAAATGTCCCCAGTGGGGTTGCCACCTTATTAAGTACCCAATTGTAATCCACGGCTGCGAGGGCCTAGCTAACGACATGATGGATGCTTTGTATGCGATCTAGAGGAAGGACAGGCAAAGTTAAAGGGTTTGTGATTTGGGAACATGAATGCAGACAAAGTTCAGGATCTCCTTAGGAAAGCGTGTCTTTAATTATTGGGCATTACCACGTCGCAACAATGCGTAGGCTGGCTATCGCCCTCCAATTTCATTTTTCTGCAAATCTCAGGCTAGGTCTACTCCAAAGGGCGTACCCGGGAAAGAAACTACAAATTTAATTATCCGGATATTGTTTAAAGAGCCAAACGTGGACCACAGTCGACCCTTGACAAAAAGCACCGCCTTTCTCTCCCTTCTCCCCCAACTTAATTCGATTCTTGTCACTCTGTAAGAACCAGCTAGTGTTCCAGTCACCACAAAGGGTTAAATATGAATGCTGCGAACGAGAGGCATAATCCTCAAGGCCTCAGAGCATTAAGACATGTCTGCTCCTTAGGGTCCATCTTTGTCCATAATCAATTTCTTCCCTTGGAGAACATTAATTGTCTGTAATGATAGCTTTCCGTCAATACATCCTTGATCTTAAAAGGCCTGTACAGCTTTTTCCTTTATTCAATCAAATCATCTCTACAATTGCCCTCCTTTAGTAAGATAATACCTTTTAAGCCTTGTATTTTAATATAAAAAATGAGAGGTAGCTGCAAGTCTAATGGGAGTGCTCCCGTTTGAGCACGGGGATGATGGCTTCCATTATCCTAAATAATGTTTGAAGATTACAGAAAGCACTGTGTTTCAAAAGGTGGAAACTAATCCACCACTTTCAAATTATTCCTTGCATAAAAATCTGTTCTGACATTAGGACTTTTTTTTTTCGCCCCAGTGACAGCACGGTATATTTAAATATTTGAATATGAAAGATAATTTTTCAGTTCTGAAAAAGGAAAATAATTGCTATTTATAAGGACAAAATGCTGAATAATTCGTGGAATTGACGATTTGAAACACCGAAGCCTTTTATTTTGTTATTCTCCTGATAAGCCATTCCCACACATTTCACTCAAACTATCTCCACCCTAATCAGCAGACACTAAAATTATTTAATTGAGAGAGAGTGCGCGAGAGATCTCCCTGACCTCCGACGGGCTGCCTTCACCACCCGCTTGTCTTCCCAGACCTGCTTCTCTACAGGCGTCGATCCTTTTCCTAACTTGGAGTTCTGTTGACATTTTCTGCTCAGATAGACCCTGCTTCTAGGTGCGTTAGCTGGTTCCTGGGAGAAGGCGCTGCAGAGACCACCCCAATGTTTACAGTAAGTGAGGAAGCTTACAGGGAGATACCTGATGGACAGAAGCTGTCTTTGCTACACCATCATTTCCTTGGGTCATTTTTATGTTCAATAGAAAACGTAGCAACATTTCCATGCTGCATATAAAGTATCATTCTTATCACCAAAGATTATCAAGCCATCTGAGCACAATCCAAGACTAGCATATTCTCCTTCCTGCTTAAACACACACACACACACACACACACACACACACACACACACCTGCCAGTATTCTAGAACAACATGAAGAGACCCTATGGAATGGAATTAACTGCAAAGCCCAGGTGGTTTAAAAACTGATTAAAAGAAAATACACATACAGAAAAGGACTAAGGGAAAGGAGGGGACACAGAAACATTATTCATTAACTGAAGGTTTTCTAGTAATATATGCAACTCTAAATATGAACTAAGATGCAAGCAATATTCCTTAAATATTATGTGTGCAGTAACAATGGCAAAGAGTTCGGGATTGGGAGAAAGGGGGTCTGTGCAGGAGAGAATCACACGCTAAGAAATGCCAAACCTAACAAAACACATACAAAGTGAGACCAGTTAACAACCTAGATAAGCGATGGGAATTGCCACGAAAGCAGATCAACGTTACCCATGCCCTGATAAGCACCTATCTGCCCTCCTCCATTATGCTTCCTTAGTATTTATAAATTATCGTTTAATTATGCTGGCAAGTGGTAATTGTCAAATAAGCTCAGATAGGCATAAACCCTTGGGCTTCACATAGCAGAAAAATATCTGTGAAAGCTGGATCGATCCACACGCTCACAAAGTCATTTCCTTTCTTCTTTTTATCCTTGCCAACAAATTGTATGTACCAGCACTTTGCGGTTTGAGCGCATTTTGAAGTCTATGCAGATTACAGAAAGGGAAAAAATTAGTTGCTTCAATATCTACCATTCCCAAATTATTCTGCTGGCTTAAGGGACCACGTGCAGGAGAACAAAAGAGCCAAAGATCAAGAAATCTAAGCTGCTTCTTCTCAGAGTTAGTGCTTGGGGTCATTTTTCAATTGAGGAAATCAAGATTTGGCAAATTCTTTTAACATATTTATAATGGATTTTACATAAAATAGGAATCAGAACATGACATTCATCCCATTAGGAGAGATACAGAAATTTCTTTCCTCACTGAGGTTTAATTAGTACCCATCCACCCCACCTCTTTTCTATCAAGTAGTCTAAAAACAATTTTTTTTTTTTACATCTAGCTGTAGTACTTCAGCCACGGAGCATAAACACACACCGAGGATTACAGTGCCTAGGAAAGATAAGTTGAGCATCAAGAGGCTATTTAATTTACATCTAATATTTAGACAGCGTCAGCTACAAAGTCCATTCATTTCTGAGGGGCTTTTATTTGCAAGGCTGAGCAGAAACACACAGACAATATTCTCTCATTTCCTTGCATGCAAGAGATGGATGTGGAAAAGCAAAGCTATGTGTGCATGCGTGTGCACAGGTGTGTGCATGTACAGACACACACACACACACACACACACACACACCACTACCCACACCACTACCATCACCATCTGAACAAGCTCAGGGTTCTATTGTAGACAAGGCCATGACCTTTCTCTCTTGCCGTTCTATTCTTTCTTTCTTCCAGACATGTACTAATTCTTTTGGGCCCGTCAAAGTACTGTAAATCCTCCTGTACATGCTTCTCACTGCTAGGTACTAACTATCTCCACTTCCTCATACAGCTTCAATCCCTCCATCTATTCCAGGGCACCCCATTCTGCAGATCTCAGTTCGGGTACTCTTATCTTGGAAAAGCTCTGTCCAGGTATGGTTGCCTGTGAGTGTCACACAGCAAGCACAGAGCCTTTATTGTGTGTCATGTGACTCTGTGTTCTGACTGAAGCCACACACCAGCCAGTGTAGGGGGATGCTCGGCACACTGACATTAAATATCTTGCCCAAGACACCATAGCTAAGACCTGACCCACAGGTCCAAGTGTGCAATCTTAATACTTCTCTCTGCCAAATTCACACGCACTACCACTACCCATCACATGTCTAGTTTCCTCCCAGCCCTAGAATTTGCAGACACCGTGAAGCCTCGGATCATGTCTATGTCTCTCAGGCTTGGTCTGTAGAAGGAAGTCAATAACTAATTATTAAATCGATGACTGAACATTAGCTCAAAATAAACACATGGGCTGTGAGCTCAGGACTAATGTGCTTCTCTGAGTTGATTGAGCCACTGACAGTTCAGAGCCTATCTATGTCTGGGTCCAAGAAGGTGGGTTAGCCTGCGGACAGAATTCCATGTGCTTGCTCTAAGGGAATACAGCACTCTGCTTTTCCCCTTTGTTTAATGGCCATTATTGTTTGATGGTTTAATTCCTTTTCTTCTAAAGCCTTTCACTAGAAACCCAAATGTTGTAAGTGTCATTGGTGCTTTTAAATGTGTAAATGCCATAGAAACAATCCCTCTCTCCAGTGTCTCCCTCTGCGACAGCACAGGGAGTGTGGTCAGTAGCATATATTTTAAGTGTAGATGTAAAAACACACCCCTACTCTGAATGCGTAGGGAAAAAAAAAGGTACATTTGGCATATTTTCCAGCCCAAATACAGGGTGCACCCTAGGTACAATCTGTGTATTATTAATACTCATTCACAGTGAACAGGAATGTTAACAATGTTTTGTCAAAATGCATAACTCATATTTGAATATGCAGTCTAGCCTTGAATAATTCAATGCACAGCACTCGTTTGAAAAACTTAGCCATTTTCCTGTTTGGGCTTTGTTTGCTCGTACTTTTAGGGCATTTTAGTCCATGATGTGAGCTATTCAGCAACCGATGCAAATTTTCTCTTTTAAAAAAAGGAAATAAAATGCTTTTTAGTAATCAAAATATAAAAACGCACCCAGAGTGGTACTTGGGAAACGGAACATAACTTAACCTCCATTCAGGCAGCCCTTTTTAAGTAAGAGATGTGCCTACTCAGGCTATTAATTGGGAATTGCAAAGCTAAGATGCATTTGTGTCTTGTATTCATTGAATACTTTCTGGGTACTCAGGAGTGGTTTCAGCTACTCATTCTTTTCCACAGGCACTACTCTACTCCAGCCAGGAGCCCTCCTCAAGTGAGCCTGGCCTTCGGAGGACGCGGTGCCTTCTGGACTGTATTGTTTCAGCTACTTACAGTCTAGTCTGTGCACAGCAGCACCGACTAGACCGTCCATTATAATTAGAAACTCAGCTTTTAGAAAATAAAGTATTTACTTCTCATTCCCATAAAAATAAAGTAAGCGGGGGCTGGTGGCATCTGCCTATAATCATAGCACTTCAGGGCTAAGATAGGGGGATCAGGAGTTCAAGACCACCCATGATTACAGAGAGAGTTTGAGACCAGCCTGGGCTACATAAGACCATGTTTCAAAAAAGTAAGCAAATTAAAATACACTCCTATTTGAAAGTGGAAGAGATTACTGAATAGAAGGTCAGGTGCCTTGCTCAAAAAATTAAAGTTAAGATTACTGGACAATCATAAGTCATTTTGCTTTAAAAAATATTGCAGGAGCCACTCTGTCCACGCTGTGATCGCTGCTCTGTCTAAAGCAGGTCTTAACGTGGCTTCTCTGTAAGGCTGTGCAAACTTCGTGCCAGTGAGGCCATCGGCACAGTGAAACTCTAGTATTTATAAAGTGCAAATAATCCCTCCCCTTTATGTGGATAACAGATGGTCCTCTGAATGACCCTAAGGCCATCTTCTGATTCTTCAAAGGAGAGAATTAGGCTTGTGGGTGCTGTAGTGTGAGGATTAAGCCTTGTGATTCTATTCTGGGACTCTCATCCCGACCACCCACTTGTGGATAGGCACTCATTCTTTTCCATTAACCAAGGGGTTCTGGGAACTTCCAACGGAAATTTCTGGCTGCTTTGTACTGAGCAGAGGACTTAGCGGGCTGCAAATCGCTACACGACACATTGTGGAGATAACACAAGAGAACGGCCTGATGCTTAAAAGGAAAGGCAGCAAACTTGCCAACATTCTGATCTGGTTCGCTAAGCAAACTTGGGGACTGATAGAGATGCTACCCAGCAGCCCAGTCAGTAAAGCCTTCGGCAAGCAAGAGGACCCATGTTCAACACCCAGCGCACATATTTTAAAAGGTGTGTTGGTGCGTGCTCTGACTCACACTGGGGAATAGGAGAAGGGTGGATCCCTGAGGCTCACCCGCCAGCCAGCCTAGTTTACTGGCAAGTTCCAGGTGAGTAAGTGGCCCTGTAAAAAGAAAGGTGGACAGCACCTGAGGAATGAAACCTGTTCTATGGCCTCCTACAGATGCACATGCACAAATACACACACACACACACACACAGAGAGAGAGAGAGAGAGAGAGAGAGAGAGAGAGAGAGAATAAAGCTGTAAAGTTACCCACATGATGCTAACCAAATGCTACTCCCTCAGAGAACACAAAAGGTTTCAGCACTTAGCATAACTACCCATATTCTGAGCACTAACTAAACAGCTCCTGTCTGATTGTTAGGAAAACCATCCCAGGGCCACCCAATAGGATGGTACTGTGGACCATATCCTTGACTGTGAATATTGTAGGGACCACGTTTAAAAAGCAAACACAAAGGAGGAATCAATTCAGATAGTATATTTTACTTGATCAAGCTGGTAAACGAATTATCATTTCTACCCAAGGCACACCTAGCAAAGTACTCATGAGAGAAATGGCATTCTTTTATGTTTGCAGTGTCTTCAAAGCAGCGTGCAGGCCAGGTTCGAGGCCTGCCCCAGCATGCGTCGGCAAGCTCTCACATGCAAGAGTGCCAGTTGTATAGCCATTACCACACGCGCCACACGTTGTTCACTGAGCGGGCATTCTCAGGCTTCTCACATGTTCGAAGGTAATCGCGTTTAAGAGCAACTGATGCTGGGCTGTCAGTAAAGCGCTTGTCTTTCAAGCTCAGCAACCTGCATTTGGTCCTCACAACCCAACTAAAAAGCGGAGGGTGGTGGCATGTGCTCGGAATCTCTTCCCTGGGACTTCTTGGACAGCCCAGGCTACTCAGGTGAGTCCCACACCAATTGGAGAACCTGTGCCCATGAAAGACGACAGACAGCATGTAAGAAATGACAGTCTAAGTTGTACTCTGTCCCTCACATACATGCGCACGCCCATACAAGCGCACTTCAACACACAGGTCACACATGCACATACGCATGCGCACACACAGAAGTAAATAAGAAATAAAATAAAAGCCGCAGTTTCAAAGTAAAATGAAAAGGTCTGTGAAACGAGCATTAAGTTGTACTGTCAGTGAGTGCAGTTCAAAGACGGTCTTCTCCCTGACCCCGCGATGGAGGAAGCGACTGCAATGGCTGTGTTAACTGTGCCCTCACCGATTCTGCACAGCCCTGAGCACACCTACAGCATCGCCTCTCAAGTTCCCAGTGACTCCTGCAGCCACGCTTGCGCTGATTCCCATGGAGAATTTCAGAATAAATACATGTGAGAAACTTCAGAGGCAGGACCCTGGGTATAAGAAGCTTGTCTGTAACTGTTAGCATGTCTGTTTGTCTGTCTTCCTTCGGCTCACGAAACAAACTGCCCTGGAACGCTTTCCACCCAACCCTTCACTATTCAGCTCACACCTCATTTCGTGGGTCTCTTCTAGAGCTACTGATCAATTCAAAAGCACAAATGTCTTACCAGAGTCTTCCAGTGTACCAGATACTAAGCTATATATTTAGAGATTAAAACAACATATTACAAAAAAATTCCCATTAGTGACATTTGTGATACACCAGGAAAAACACTATAGTCAAAGTGTACTGTTTCAGGGTCTCAAAGTGCTGCTAAAGGACCAGGGAAAGAGTTCTGCCTGTGTGGACAGAGATCAGGAACAATTTTAGATAGGGACTAATGCCTGAGTAGATCTTGGAGGATTAAAGCTAATTTTCAAGGAAAAGGAAAGAAAGAGGGGATAATGTCTCCCGCAACAAACTGATCCTTCTAAGTGCAGAGAAGTAGGAGCCTGTGTAACTGGAGAGCGAAAAAGGGTTTAACCACTGCTCAGTGAGGGAGGGCATTCAGAATACTTCACAACGAATAAGGCCCGAACTGGCCAGCCACACAGGAAGGTGGTCCTACCTGCACCTACTAGCTGAGTGGCAGTCCAGAAACAAAACCAGGAGTGTCCAGCACTGGAGAGGTGGCAGGAGACACAGCCAGACCCACGTGGCTGAGAAAATGGCTGGAGGTTATTCCAGTAGTAGGGAAAACTGTGAGAAGTTCTTAAAACAATGTTATCAGTTATGCTTTAGGAGACTCAGCCAGGCAGCTCTGCAGAGAATGAGCTAGAAGGAAAAGAGACAGAAGACAGAGATAATGCTTGGATGATTGCGGTCGACCAGGTGGGACATGGTAGGTAGCTGGGCTGGACCCATGGCCCTGGAAACAGAGATAAAAGTAGTAGTAGTTAGAGATAAGATTTGCAAAGTTGATGACCAAACGCACGTGATAGAAAGGAGATTGGGAGCAGATGAAAGATGCGTGGGAAGGTCCTGTCTGGATACCTAGCATTCAGAGCTGCACCAAACCAGCAGACAGAGAAAGAACCAGCATCACGCCGTGGTCTGAGGCTAACACACCACACACACACACACACACACACACACACACACACACACACACCTGATCCTCCTGCCTCCACCTCCTAAATGCTGCTATTATAAGCACACACAACCATGCCCATTTTGTGTAGTGTTGGGACCAGAACCCCAGACTCCACGCATGTTAGGTGGGTTCTTTACAACTGAATGCCATCTTCAACTCTTTGCTTTGCTTCCCTTGCCCAGGCCAAGAGCCATGCAAATGCTATGGCTCCAGTGGAAAGTGAGGTCAGAGCGCTAGGTCTACGAGATAACGCGCATTTATCTTTCATGCTCACGACCTTCCATGGCTGCCAGTCGTGCACTGAGCAGCATTGGTGACAAGGGGATGACAACACTGAAGTGTTTATTGCACACTCATCTACTTGTGCGAGTCTCCTAGTCCTTCCTGAAACATGTTTCCGCTGAAACGTCTGTGCACAAATTGGGGAAAAATAATTAACAATACAGGCACTACGGAGTCTAGCTCCGGCTTAGGAAATAAAATGTTGCTCTTGAGATCAACTGCCCTAGAACTCTTCCTCAGCACCATCCTCCAACTCCGCCTCCAAAGCCAAGGTCGGAATGAGCCCAGCTGTTACTTACAATGCAATAATCACAAGCATTGCTTATGGCGAATTTGTGTTTTAAGTATTTCCTTCAAATTTATATTGTCGCCGGGCAGTGGTGGCGCACGCCTTTAATCCCAGCACTCGGGAGGCAGAGGCAGGCGGATCTCTGTGAGTTCGAGGCCAGCCTGGTCTACAAGAAGAGCTAGTTCCAGGACAGGAACCAAAACTACAGAGAAACCCTGTCTTGAAAAATCCAAAAATAAATAAATAAATAAATAAATAAATAAATAAATAAATAAAACAAATTTATATTGTCCTGGTCCTCAAATGACCCGAATTCTTAGAAGAACTCTCTCTCTCTCTCTCTCTCTCTCTCTCTCTCTCTCTCTCTCTCTTCCCCCCAGTCTATAGAGAGTCCACATGCAGCTGTGTCCTAGTCTATAGAGAGTCCACGTGCAGCTGTGTCCTAGTCTATAGAGTCCACGTGCAGCTGTGTCCTAGTCTATAGAGTCCACGTGCAGCTGTGTTCTAGTCTATAGAGTCCACGTGCACCTGTGTCCTAGTCTATAGAGTCCACGTGCACCTGTGTCCTAGTCTATAGAGTCCACGTGAAGCTGTGCCCTAGTCTATAGAGTCCACGTGCAGCTGTGCCCTAGTCTATAGAGTCCACGTGCAGCTGTGCCCTAGTCTATAGAGTCCACGTGCAGCTGTGTCCTAGTCTATAGAGTCCACGTGCACCTGTGTCCTAGTCTATAGAGTCCACGTGCAGCTGTGTCCTAGTCTATAGAGTCCACGTGCACCTGTGTCCTAGTCTATAGAGTCCACGTGCACCTGTGTCCTAGTCTATAGAGTCCACGTGCACCTGTGTCCTAGTCTATAGAGCTTAGTGCATGTCTGTCTTAGTCCATAATGATTCTACCTGTAGGTCTGACCTTGTCTGTAGTGAGTCCACCTGCATTTATTTCCTAGCTATGAGGAGACCACCTGAATACTAGTCTATAGATAGTCCAACCGCAGTTCTGTCCAAGAATACACTGTCTCTATAGTCCACCTCCAATTCTGACCTAATCTATAAGTAATCCATCTGCAATTCTCTCATAGACTATAAAGAGAGTACCTATAGTTTCTCCTAGTCTACAGAACGTCAACCTGCCTGCAATCTGTTCTCATCTGTGTGAGACCGTGTTCAGTTCTTTCCTAGTCAAGAGAGATTCCACCCTCAGTTATGTCCCAGTCTTTAGGAGACTACCTGAGGTTCTGTCCTAGACTGGAGAGGACATCTTCAGTTCGGACTGACTCTATAGAGTCCACCTATAGTCTGTCCTAGAACACCAGGATGCCCCCTACATTTCTATCCCTCTCTATTAGACTGTACCTACAATTTTTTCCAAGTCTTTAGAGAGTCTTTGTCCTAGTATAGAGGGAGTTCGGCTGCAGCTCTGTCCTGTTGTATAGCTAGCACATCTATTGTCTTTCTTATAACATTTATAGTTGATATTTCTACAGAATATCAACCTAAAGTCCTGTCCTAGTCTGTAGAGAGTCTACCCACAGTTCTCTACTAATCTATAAAAAGTCCTTGTTCCTAACCCTAGAAGCTGTCGCCTCCCCAGATTTGGACACAGTTCATGTTCTTAGCTTCAAGATTTGTGTCTTAGGGATGCAGAGATGCAAGCCCTCCTCCTTCATAAGCACGCAACACAGGTTCCTCTCCAGACCTTGATCATGAATGACCTGCAGGTGACTCTGTAAGCTAAGACAGATCTGTAAGCAGATTCCTTAATACTGGGTACCTTATTAGGTACACGGGCTCACAAAGATGCTTTTAGAAATAAAATGTCAGATCCTTCTCTCACTTGGTTGTAGAGTGTGCCCTCACATCCAACTGCCTTCCCTCAAATGGTTTTGCTCAGTGTCCTACATGGAAGAGGCAAATGCCTTGGAACATACAGATTTCTTCTGGCTATTTCTTTCTCTCAAATGTCCATGTTTCCTAGTCTTCTGGTTTCATCATTGTGTCTGCTACTGTTGCTGCTTTCCCATTTCACCTTTTTGTAAAAGTGGTGATGAGTCTCAATGAGGCAGAGTCTCAGCGCTGAAAAATCTCCCGGTCACCATCACATCCATGACTGGAATATTGTGCTACTCTCTTCCCACCTCGTTCAGTGTCCTGAGAAAGCTGCATTGTCCCTTGAGTGTATAATAATTAACTCTCACATTCATGGCCGATGTCACCCTGATTTTGTTTCCACAGCATCTGCCCAGTGAGCCAATCGTGAGCATCTGGAGCTACAGATATTTCTGAGCTACCTGCTGCAGGTGCCGAGAACAGAATTTGGGTCCCCCGGAAGAGCAGTGCATGATCTTAACTGATGAGCCTCATCTCTAGCCTGAGAGCAGTGTTTCAAAAAGAGTACTCTAGGAGCTGAACAAGAGAGCAATTAAGCCTTGATTGTACATCACACTCATTTTTAACATTTTTTTCTTAGAGATGGTCTCTTGCTATCCTAAGCTGGTCTCAGACTTACTATGTACTCAGGGATAATCTTGAGTTTCTAAATTTCCTGTCTCCACCTCCAGAGTGTTGGGATTATAGGCCTGTGCTACCATGTCTGCTTTTATGGCATGCTGGGGATTGAACTTGGGGATTTGGGTATGTTAGGTAAACATCCCCACCCCTCAGATTCAGCTTTTCACAGCAAACACTTGGATACATTACTATGTGGAAACAGAAATGAGATCAAGCAGATGGGATCTTCCTTTCTGTGGCTTCATCCAGCTCACTGAGCCCTGCAGCTCCTTATTGCTGACTACAGTCCTGGGAAAAAAATCCCCTCAGAAAGGGAAAAGTGGCTCTTTCTGGGGGTTTCCATGGGCACATAGGTATGTACAGAGTCCCAATCCATCACACAGCGCCTGTGGAGTCCTCAACCAATGCCCAGACATCTATGGAGTCCCCACTCAACACAAAAACATCTATAGAGTTCTTATCCAACATACAAACATCTATGGAGTCCCCGTCCAGTTCCACTAGCACTGATAGAAAAGACAGGTGTAAAAATAGCATCTCTACATGGAAAGAAAACAAATACCAACATAAGTGCCGAGTACGACAGAGGCTAAGAGGGAGAGCACCTGCTCCAGTTTCTAGGCTTTTCCTCTCATCTAGAAGGAGATATTGGAATCAGCTGGACCAGAAGGATTGAAGACATTCCAATCCAGAAACGACCCACACTATCAAGGGATGAAAGGTGGTTTGCTATTGCAAAACACTCCACCTGGGTCCATGGTTCCCCAAGACCAGGCTTAGAGGATAAGAAAACATCTTTACAGGTATCTGTAAAAACAAAATAAGCCAGAATGGAAAGACAAAGGTATGTTTTTTCTCCTTTGTAAATTCTAGAGTTTATGTAGAGCTGTAAGATCATGGTGTGTGTGTGTGTGTATGTGTGTGTGTGACAACAGTAGAATCTGTTAAGGGGCATTTAGAAATATTTTTTCCTTATAGAAAGCATTGATACTAATTCTTAAACTTTCAAATGTGAAACCAGTTCAAGTTCCACCCTATAGAAGGTTATGCCAGGGCACTTCCTCCACTGGAAAGAGAAGATGCTCCTCATCCTCAGGTAGAAGAGGTGACTGCAGCTGTGGTACCTGCCTGCGACGGTTGCCATCTATATCCAGTGCGCGGTGGGTCAAATTCGGAATTCTGCATTACCCTTTCAGGAGTTCAGTCTTCTGGGAGAGGCCAGAAAGTTTTGTTCCATCCCAAAGCAATCTTGTGACAATCTTGGTCAGGCTTGCTCGGATCCTTAGGATCTCCAAAATTAAAATGGGAGAGGGGTGCCCAAGGCGGCTGTCTCCATGGCAGCCTTCCAATGCCCAGAAATGGGATTTGTTTCTAATGCAACATTTCTGGGTACTTGTGTGATAAATTCCCTGCAGCCGTTCCCAGTCCAGACCACAGCACCACCAGCGAAGACCATCAACCCAAAGGGAAGTCATCCTCACATCACCCAACGAGCAATTACACAAACCCCCATTGGAAACATAAAACCCACGAGTGGTTCCACCTTAAGATAGCCTATAGGTAAAAGCAGAGAAGTTCCGGCAAGTTCTATGAAGATTCAGAGCTGGGTGAGAGTAAATAAACTTATGAAATTGCTCACATTTCCACAGTAATAATTAATCTGACAAAGACAGAAGAAAACCAAGGATCACAGTGTCCCGCCTAATTCTATGGCCCACTCTATTCTAAAAAGCAAAACAAAAAAAAATTTTGATTAGGAAGTCAGGCTTGACTACGTGCCTCAAAATGCATACATTTTTAGTGTGTTCAACTAGATAGAAAAGACATTTCTAAAGAGAAGAATGCCTTGGCTCCTATTATATAAAGCCAGGGACAGCAAACAGGAATATCTGAGCCAAGCTAACCACTGCGAGGACCCAGGGAGCAAGAGAGAGAATCGCTAAGGTAACCAGACAGCCGAATGTAATTACACGAATTGGAATTCAGCCAGCCTGTGCAGGCAATACCTACACTCTTTAGAAAATGTCATAGACTCTTTTAATAACTATCACAATTTTCTTCCATAAACATGTATTAGTAGGACATATCAGAACAAGAATAAAATATTCTTGTTTTCTGCACCCATGAGTGGATACACAGCCAGAGAAAAGAAGACAGAATTTGAATCTCGGAATCATGATTATGAACTTGCTTAGCTACAATAGTCACTCTTGTTTCTAAATGCAATTAAAAATATAGGCAGAGAATCACTCTGCCGTGTGCCACAGAATGCAAACAGAATTTAGCAGAAAGCGGTCGAGAGGAGAAATCTCGCAGAGCTGGTGAAGGGTGACAAGACACGCCTCACGACGCTGTCTCAATACAAACATGGAACTCCACTGGTTTGTTGGCTTGTCTAACCATGGATCTGGATGTAATAACGTATCCTGCAATAGAAACAAAAGAACCCCCGAGAAAGAAAAGGAAAAAAAATAAACAAATGATTGCTTCAAATTGTTAAACTGTAATATAACGCAAGGGTGTTTTCCCATGGAAATAAATTCCCGATTTCCTCTGCGGCTCTCTGTGGTTGGGTGATTCAATGATGGAATCCCACCAAACAACTGCAGAGTGAGCCCTTCCAGGAGCCATCTCTACTCTGCAGACAGCAGGCTGCGAAAGCAGGAGAGGAAACCAGCAGACTTTCCAGATGTGCGAAGAGCTTTGCTACAAAATGCTTGGAGGAAAGACGGACTGATGTGCAGAATGCCCAGGTACTGCCTCGGCCATGTTGGTATTCAGCACGAAATATTGGACTCGAGCAGAAGGTGACAGCATCGCGTGACTTACACTGCACCAGGGGCACATTTTACCTCTTGTTTTCAGGGAGCAGTTTCTCCATCTTTATCAGAGAGAGGCCTCCTGACTCATTCCGGACCAGACCATCACCTCAGGGCAATCAGCTCAGGGCTCAAACAGGGGCTAACATTTGTCATTGTGGACAAGACAGTTAACATTTTATAAAACTTCAATTTTCTTATCTGGAAAATAAGAATTAATTCTTTCAAGGCTAATAGGGCAAAATGGCCATGTTTATCAGCAGTGTGGCTTCTGTGACACAAGTCCCTGTGGCTGTGGTGCTCACAGACAACCTCTTCCTGATGACACGGTACTAAAACACCTACCACAAAGCACCCTCAACCCGCAATGCCGCTTCCCTGCGGCCACAGGGCACTGCCTTCTCACCACTGCTGCCAGCCCACTTTGGACAGTGACCAGCCTTGAATGACCACCTGGGGTTGGCTCAGGAGCACAGGCCTCCAGGCCAAACTACCCTCTTCCTTTGCAACAGGCCAAGAAGCCACAGGCCAGATGTGTTTTCATTGTTCCCCAACCTTGAAGTAATGTTAGCATGCCTAGTCTGTCACGTGTGCTTGGATCTCTTTAACACCCCCTTTTAAAAACAAAATCAAACGCTTGCTCATTTTCTCGGAAATACCTTTCTCCCACACTTTCTCAAGTCCCCTATGAAGCCCCTTGAATCTGAAGGATGATGCTGGTTGTGAACACAGAAAATAGATTTCTACCAGGGAAGAGAAAAGCAGGCATTCTGTCACCGAGCTTGATGTCATTTACTCTACTCATCGTTATTGATTACTGGGAGATGGGGTGTCTGTGCCATAGCGCAGATGTGGCGGCCAGAGGTCGACCCCAGGGAGTTGGTTCTCTTTTTCCACCTTTATGCGGCTTCCAGCAATCACAACCGGGTTGTCAAGTTTGCACAGCAGATACCTTGAACTGCTGACCATCCTGCTGGCCCAAAGCTTAGCGGTACTGGAGCCCACAAACTTTTACCATCCTCCAAGTGACAGAAGTCCCCATTTTCTGCCATACATACCTAAACCTTCCTCTTCCTTAGAGACAGTAGCCATGCAGGTGAAAAAGATTCTGTGTTTATTCTAATTTTGGCTGTTGCTGGAGTTGCCGCTTCCAGTGTTTTGGCAATATTAGCTCAAATAAGGACTGACTTTTATTGGCATGTACAGAAGCAGATTCCTGGGGGGAAACAAGAGCTCTCACTTCTAAATCAAAGACAGACAAGCAAGTATATGAAGCCAAACTTGAAATGCTGGGTGATGTCTAGGATTCCAAGGCTATAATATAGCACTAGAAAGCACAGAGACAGCAAAATGGCTGTATTTATTATATACATACACATACATATATATACAAACATTTTATATATAAATATAATGTTTGTTTGTACGTGTGTGTGTGTGTGTGTGTGTGTGTGTGTGTGTGTGTGTGTGTAGGCCAGAGGTAAACGTCGGATATTTCCCTCAGTCATTGCCCACCTTCCTTTTGGAAACAAGGTCTTTCTGAGTCTTGGATCACTGATTCTGTCAGATGGGCTTGCCTGTCAGCAAGCTTCAGAGATACATCTGCACCCATTTTTCTGGATCATAGGTGCCCTGTACCCAGCTTTCATGTGGGCTGGGCTGTGGGGAGCCACACTCGGGAGCTCATGCCTGTGAGCTGCTCTGCACCAACTGAACCAGCTCTCCAGTCCTGGAGATGGCTCTAGACAGTGGAGGAGGACTCGCACCATCCGTCCCAATCCCGCAGAGAGTCGGACTCACAAGAACTGACTATGCCCACGGAGGGCTCTGCAGCCGTCCAGAGCAATGTTGAGACCCTTGCCTTCGAGAAGGGGCTGCAGCTGATGTCAAGGTCCTCCAAGTCAAGAAGCAGTACAACTCCATTCTGTTCCTGGAAGCCACTCGGGGTCTTCATCTAAGTTCTATTTACTGTAAAACTTGAATTTCTATTTCTCATAGCTAGACTGTGTCCCACCCCATAACCATGAAACAGTCTGTAACAAATGCTTCAGGAAGATTTCCTTAACTGTTTTGTAAAATTCTAACTGCTTGGTCTTGCTTCTATAACCATGCTTACTTAAAAAAAAAAAAAAAAAAGCCGGGCGATGGTGGCGCACGCCTTTAATCCCAGCACTCGGAAGATTTCCTTAACTGTTTTGTAAAATTCTAACTGCTTGGTCTTGCTTCTATAACCATGCTTACTTAAAAAAAAAAAAAAAAAAAAGCCGGGCGATGGTGGCGCACGCCTTTAATCCCAGCACTCGGAAGATTTCCTTAACTGTTTTGTAAAATTCTAACTGCTTGGTCTTGCTTCTATAACCATGCTTACTTAAAAAAAAAAAAAGCCGGGCGATGGTGGCGCACGCCTTTAATCCCAGCACTCGGGAGGCAGAGGCAGGCGGATCTCTGTGAGTTCGAGACCAGCCTGGTCTACAGAGCTAGTTCCAGGACAGGCTCCAAAGCCACAGAGAAACCCTGTCTCGAAAAACAAAACAAAACAAAAAAAAACCAAAAAAAAAAAAATCCCTGCATTGTGGTTTTGCTCCTGTTAAGGAGGTATGGAAAACTGACTCAAGGCTGGTCTCATGAGACCCGTCTTAGGGGGAAACACTCACAGATTCGGTTCTGACGTGTACACATATAAAGCTCGGTTTAATTTAGCCATGATGTGGGTCAGAGGTCTTTCTTCTGGAGTGTGTTGCCCCGGCTGCTCAAGCACAGCGTTTATTTCTATGAGATTCATATATGCTTCAACACTTGAAAAAATAAACAACACTGTGCTCAATAACCAATGGTCTCATCCAACCAACCAGCCTTTCCAGGAGAAATGCCTTGCAAAGATACTGAGTGTCTGTGAGGATGACGCCCTGGGCCACTGAGATGGCGAAGGAATGACTTGAATGACCCGTCACCAGAGCACAGCCAATGACCAGCCATGGTTAGCCAGCTGCCTTCTAACCGTGTATAAGTGTTTTATTTACAAACCTTGCCAGACACTGTCTAGAGCGCTCATAGTAAGCTAAGCATTCACGGGAAACAATACTATCTAGACTGTAAGTAAAACAAATGCTTCCCTCACTACTTCCTAATTAGACAACTGTTTACTTCTTTTGTGGTTCCACGAAGACTGTCACACAGACAATGTTTGCCATGGGAAGAAATAAACATATAGTCTTGTCCCTTTCTCTGCATACTTAAAAACTTAATAATAGTCCTGTTGGACAGTTCAATTCTATTCAATACTCCTATAAAACATAGCTTCAAATTTAAAAATATAAAATGTGAGTTCTTCATTCAGAGTGGGCTCTGCATTACCGCAGGCGGGAAGAATCAAAAGAATCAGAACCCAAGGCTGATTTCATCTGCAAATGACACAAACTAGGAGTCTGGAGACAGCCAGATTTATACATCATGAGTCTCCACTCTCAAGGTTTCTCCCTGACGCTTTTAGGAGCTGTTCCATTAGAAGCACCGCCACTTGTGTTCTCTGTAAACGGCAATGAAAGTTTTCTTCATAATGGAACTCATGCAAAACCCTACATTGACAAAGGCTAAAAGAATCACCCTGAGGCTTGGGAAGCAAGCTTGTCTTGTCAGTGTTGGCACTTTGCCCAAGGCCAGGAAGACGAGACAGAGCTGCAACTGAGTGGTCTATTAATATGGTTCTTCCCCGGAGGCTTCAAATTATAAAATGATAAGTTTAAGCACATTGATTCTTTCGTGTTGTTTTATTTGGTGTTCTTGAGACACTTTCCCTCTGTAGCCCAAGTTGGCCTCAAACTTACAGCAATTCCCCTGCTTTTGTCTCCCACATGCTGGGTGAGTCACTGTGGTGGTTTGAATAAGGATGGCCTCCATATGCTCATATGTAGAGTGCTTCCTCTGCAGTTAGTGGAACTGTTTGGGAAGGATTTGGAGGAGGTGTGGCCTTGCTAGAGTAGGTGTGGGCTTCTTAGAGGAGGTGTATCACTAGGGGTGTGTTCTCTGTCTCTCTCTCTCTCTCTCTCTCTCTCTCTCTCTCTCTCCTCTCTCTCTCTGTTACCCAGGAATCAGGTTGTAAACCTCTCAGCTACTTGCCACCATACCTGTCTACTTCCCACCATGATGATCATGAACTAAGACTATAAAACTGTAAGCAAGCCCAATTAAATGTTTTATTTTGAAAGAGTTGCCTTGGCCATGGCATTTTTTCACAGCAATAGAATAGTAACTATGACAGCTGGTCACTATGCCTGGTTCCTTTGGTATTTCTGTGAAGTGATTTCAAGTGTTTCCTCTGTGGGCATTAGAAGATGCTTGGCATGTGAAATTTTCAGTATAAAAGTGAAAACCATGTGGCTTTGGAATTGGTGTGGGTCACAATCAGTTTAAAAATTCCTTCACACGCTCCCCCAAGAACAATGGTGTTTATACGACAAGATGCAACATTTCTATAAGTTGATTCTTAATATTCTGGAGCTGAAGTGGAACAGAATCACAGAAGTCACTTTGACCTGTATGCCTGATGAATCTGCACACAGCAACAGCTCAGAAAGAGGCTCTTGACTGTCTGATGGTTAAGATGTACATTATTAATCGATTTATATATAATTAATAACATATCTTCATTTCTCACAGATGACATCCCTGAGCCATAGAAAAGCAGTTTTAGTTCTTGAGTGCAGGGCTTCTCTACTCAGAACATAGCTGTGTTTATGTTGCTAGAGGATAAACTAAGAATAAGGAGTTGGTGTTGTAAAGGGTCTACCGATCCTGCTTAGGAAGGGAAGGAGCTAGAGCTATGCTCCTGGTTCTCGGATCAGAAAGAGCATAATTTTTGGCCACCAGCTGCCTGGACAGTAACTCTGGCAATAGCTTACATTGCAAATCTCCACATTTGCTCAAACAATCAAGCCATGGATTTATGTCTCTGTGAAACATGTTTGATCACAGTGTAACTTGGGGCTGTAAAACTATATAAGCTGATGGGATTTCTGGTGCTGGCTCCCTTTTCTGCATTAGCCAGAACCAGCTGTGCACTGTTTAGTAAAGAGTTTCTCTTTATTGATCTCTAAGTGGAGAAGAGATTTCTCATGGGAGATCATGTTGATTCTCTGACAGTGTGTGCACATGCGTGTGCAGATGTGCGCATGTGTGTGAAGTCAGAGGTTGACTGGTCTCCTTCAGTTACTTCTTCACCATTCTTTCTGAACCAGTGCTCCCAAAATCCAGGGCTGCCATGACAAGCCACCACTGCCTGGGTGCACTAAAACAACAGAAATTTATCTCCCTACAATCTTGGAAGTTAGAAGTTCAAGACCAAGATGTTGGAACAGTCGGTTCCTTCTGTTGCCCCTCTTCTTGGCCAGAAGAGATGGCTACTGTCCTAGTGTGCTATTATGGACATAACAAAATACCTCAATCAGGATCATACACAAGGACCAAAATATATTGTTCACAAACTACAGAGACTAATAGTCTAAGCCCTAGGTGTGGGCAGGTACAGTGTCTGCAGAGGTCGCTTTCTTCATAGCTGGCTCCATCTGTCTCGCTCAATGGCAGAGAGCAGAGCCACACGCAGAAGAGAACCCTTACCACATCATGTGTCTTCACATGGCAGAAGGCAGGAGGGCAAAGGGGACTTACTTGTTTCCTATAGCCCTGTCCCCTTTAATCCTACGACACTGCTCACTGAGTGTGAACTTGTAAACTTGAAGTGAATCAGACCATGGCAGCTGCCATGTCTTAGTGTTCTTACATGGCTATCCTTCTGTTCACACATGGATCCAATTCTCCTCTTCTCTTATTATCTGTGCCTCTCTCTGGTGGGGACACACGTGTGCAGGTGTACATGCACATGGAGACCAGAGGCCAACCTTGACTCATTCTTCGAGACAGGGTTCCTCACTGAGCATAGAGCTTACCAAGTCGGCAAGGCTAACGGGCATCCTTCTGTCTCTACCTCCTCAGTGCTGGGAATAAAGCATGCACCCCTGTGTCCAGGGTTTCCACGTGGGTTGGGGAGAGTCTACTGACTGAGACATCTTCCTAGCCCCAAATTATTCTCTTCTTATATTTCTCAATATATCCCATATTCTAAGAAACTTGAGATTAAGAATTCAACAGTTAGTTAACAGGGCTTGAGATGACCTTTCTCTTTCCCAAAGGGATCCCTTCATTTTTTTTCCATATATAGAAATTCCAAATTGTTCATGTCTCACCTTTGTTCCTAGAATGGACAGTCTTCCTGTCAATCCACTCCATGACCTCTATGGCTTCTCTTGAGCATTACCAGCTGTTGGTCCTCTCCTCTCTGTAGCAAAGTCACCCAGACTGATTCACGTTTCTAGACCTTAACCGCTTACCTCAACCTGCCCATGGAGGCCTTATGCCCTTGACTTCACCTCCAGACTTAGAGATTTCAGGCTGCAACAAATACTTAGCCTTTGCTGGGCTACCCCAGTGGTGGCGGCTTCCCAACTGCTCTTCCTTCTCCCTTCAACCCCCCCCCCCCCCGACTTTCCACGGTTACTTTTTTGCCTTCCTGATGCACAGACATACGGCTGGGAAAACATCATCCTCTTCTCAATTCGGCAATCAGGACGTCAGGGACCAGGCCAGGTGCTGCATGGGAGGTGCCCTTGAGTCAGCTCCATCCCCTGAAGTGGCGTTCAAAGTCCTGTGTGGGAGGCAAGTGTGTGACGCGCTGTGCGATGATATAAAGCAGCCAGACAAGGTGCGGGCCACGTGCAGCCTGACAGCAACGTTCTCACTGGAGAGCCAGGACGGTCTTTGGGCAGAGCTGAGACTTAAAGAATCTCACAAGGGGGCACCAAGAGAGGTGTACTAAAGTCAGGGCTCGAAGTGAGCCTACAAGCTGGTATCCTGGAGGGAAAACCTGTGGAGCTACGGGAGCTGAGCAATACTATGTGGTGCTAGAGGAGAGGGTGAGCCTGAAGGTCTGAGAACCCATAAGATGATGAAAATTTAATTCCATCTTTATGGCCTTCAAATTAATCAATTAACCAGCCTTTACAACAGTTTCCCAAGGCCAAGGACCACACAGGCTTGATCCCGAATCCCTGGCCTTCCTCTGTTTAGAATTCCTACCAGTTACCCAGCCTATCGCATAATTTACTGTCAGCACTGGGCTCCTTGACCCCCTGTCATCTCCACTCAATCTTCCCCTGCACTGACTCTGCATCTTTCCAAGGCTTGTCCCTGCAGAACTAGGGGCTCTCAGGTGCCATCCACTGTGCCCTGTCACAGCTCTCTCATCCAGTTCAGCTTCTCTGCCCTTTCCCTTTTCAGTGTGCCAGCTGTTCATCCATAGCTTGTAGCTGTCTAAAATTTCAAACCTACTTTGGGTTCATCCCATCCCTGATATCTTATCAAACTAAAAATCCAATCAGTTTTTATCTCAACCTCGGTGGGACCCTTTGTTCACCGTTTTTGAGCCTGGGTCCCTGGGGGTAGTTTTCTTGTGTGTGTGGTTTTTTTTTTCCTGACTCTAATCCAACCCGAACCTGGCTGCCAACCTAATCTCCTTTAATATATCACTTTCCTCACGCTGACTCCCAGCTCAATAGTCTTAGATAGTTCTCTATTCCCAGTTCAACCCAAATAGACTGAAAGCTCACTAGGAGATTTCACAGATGCTCTCTTCCCCGAGTGGTACATGTCATTATCCCAGTTGTACTGATGAAGACAGTTGAGGTGCCAGCCAAAATTTAACATGCCAGAGTCTGATGGAGTAGACTGGAATTTCCACCCTGCTCTGGGGTTCCGGCTCCTATGCTTTGCCTTAATAGGAGTTTGTAACTCTCGACTTAGACTTTAATAATCTCCATAATCTTTGATTGCCTCATTTAACCATTTTTTTCCCCTAGCTACCCAGCATAGCCTTCCCCTGGGGTCCAGTCAATGGTATGCATCTTATCCCTGCTTCTCCATGTCTTTCCTTGGTCATGTTCCAGCCCCCTGCCTTTGCCCCCATGATCTAGTCTATGAAGCTAAATGCCTTGAGCCCTACCGTGGGTTTCTGATGGCGACTCTGGCAAGACAGATTTCTGGTGCATTTATATTCCAGACTGGTGGCTCCCAGGCTAAGGAGAAGCCCCACAGAGGTGGTTCTGGTTATTCTATGGAGTCCTATGTGTACACACACATACTATGCTACACACCACCCACATAAGTGTCCTATTACCTTCTAAATTTAAATAGATATTATTGTATGAAATAAAACAGCAACTTAAAATAATCCATTCTTAGCCTTTGCCGCCATGTGTTTTACCAATCACAATTATTAAGCATGTATCAAGCCCAGTGAAAATGGCTCAGTGGGTAAAGGGCTTCGCACAAAAGCATAAGGACTCAAGTTCAGACCCCAGCACCCACACAAGTTTTGGGTGTGGTGGCTTATGTAATCCCAGCAGTGGGGAGACAGACATAGGACATTCTCTGGGGCTCCACTGGCCAGTGGGCCTAGCCTAACTGGGGAGTAGCTGACCAGTAAGAGACTATCTGAAAAAGCAAAATGAACAGTGCCTAGGTAAAGATGACTTACACACACACACACACACACACACACACCCCAAAAACGATCAGCAAAAAATAAACCTTTACTGGCTATTGCGTGGATTTTGTGAAGCATCTGACATTTAAAATGGATCCCTAATCTCAAAGGATGGAGAACCCTGGCCTAAACACTGAAGTGTAAGCAGTCTTGCGGATACGCCCTTGTCTGTGTCATTTCAAAGTTCCCTGAAATGCACAGTACATGAGTCCAATTCTGATTCCCACACTGACTCACCCAGCCTGAATACACGGTAGTATAACTGCGGTTTAACTTTTTTGTCCACTTGGCACAAGCCAGAGTCATCCGGGAAGAGGGAACCTCAATTAAGAAAATCACCCTGGTCCACAGGACAGTATGTGGGGGCATCTTTTGATTTTTTTTCAGTGTGGGTGGGCTCAGACCACAGAAGGTTGTGCTACACCTGGACAAGTGGCTCTGAGCGCTGTAAGAAAGGCTGAGTGAACCATGAGTGACAGCCAGGAAGAGCACTTGCCACGGATTCCTCTTTCCTTCTGTCTTGACTTTGTTTCATGACTTTCTTTCTTGATGAATTGGGATTTGGATTAATAAGAAAATAAATAATACATACTAAATTAAATAAAAAAACCCAATCAACCACCCAAACAAATAAAAGCCCTTTCTCCCTAAGTTGGTCATATGGTGTTTACCGCAGTGATAGACATCAAACTGCAACAATACGCGACAATTATCGCTCACAAGCCCCACCCCCCTCACCAACGGGAGCAAGGGTCTGCTCAAAGAAATTCAGGCTCACTTGCTATGTGACAGCTGAGAAAAAAGACAAGCCTACATCCTCTTAACTCCAGAACACCACAGCACTCAACAATTCAGGAGAGCAGGTGCAGTCACAGCCAGCCCACTTGGATGTTGGTGAAAGGACTGGTTGGAACTTTTATATTGGAAAAGAGGATGTTTCTAGAAGAATCTGAACTTAGTCCAGGACTATGACTTAATGTGACCTCCAAGTGCAAATATATCTCACTTCTGTTTGTAGAGCAGACAAGGCATTCAGGGCCCTCCCGCAAATCCCCATGCCCACACAGCATCAGAATGTGTGTGTACCCTGTTCACACACATCATATGTCCATCTTTGGGTAAAGGGTTAAAGAAGAGGGTCCAGAGTCTAGTCCAATACGAATGGTTCTGATGGAAGAATAGTAGTTCATTCTATAGCATCACTAATGAATCTGGGTTCTCACAAAATAGATTTATCAAGTAACTGAAATTTGATGGCTTAGTTTCCAAATATTTTATATTGAAGATATGCATGTCTGTGTTGTGTTTTGACTTCTGTTAACATTTCACATCAAAAATAACCTTTCTTTATGCTCATGTTATCAATGACTATACAATACAGCTATGTAGCAGAGATTTTGTTTTCTGTACATTAAATAGTCCCAAATAGTAGACAGCAGGAACATTATAGGATTAAAAAAATCTTTATCCCAAAACCATGTATATGATTTAAAAATTGTAAAGAGTACAGAGTTTCTACATAAACTCCTTACTCTATCCCCTCCCTTTTTTACATAGCAATAATATAATAACTAAAGTCAATAAACTGCATTGGTATCAAACTGTTAGCTGAACGTCAGACTTCACTCAAATGTCACCAGTTTTTCTATTCATAGCCTTTCTTTGTTTTGACCTAACACAGAACCCTAAAATTGGCTTCATCTCTTTGCTTAGTGTCCCTGACGAGTGACAGCTCTTACTCTGCCCTGTCTGTCGTGACCCCGTTCCTCTTGGAGAGTTACTGGTCAGTTCCTTTGTAGACTGCCCTTTTATTTTCCTGTCTCTTCTAATGCTTCTATGGAGGTTATAGATGCTAGACCCTATCTCTGGTTCCTCTTTCCAGGGGGTACGTGATATGAAAAATCTTATATCTGGAAGGGTCATCCTGGTCAGAAGGTGAGAGGGCAGGCGCTGAGCCAGCCCATTGTTCACTGGTTTCCCACTGCAGCTACCACGCTTCTCTGACTCACTCTTACTTCAGAGCGAGGCATCGGCATCAGGCCCCGTTAACACCTCTAGCAGTTTGCTTTTCTAACCTATTACAGGCTCAAAAACCAGAAAAAGATGTTTGAGAGAATTCTAACTCTTGTAGAAACTGTGCTCAGAGCAAGAGTTTATCATAAACTTGTGCGGCTGTCCTGTCGATGCTCAGGCAGCTTTGAAGCTTGACATGCTTCTCAGTCTGGAGTATCTCCATCTGGAGTCCACAGCATCCGTAAGGTTTAACGACTAGCCTTCCCAGCATGGCACTCTCTTGAAGGGATTTGCAGGTCCAGTGAAAACTCCTCAAGACAGGAATGGAATGGAGCTATGTCTAGCTCAGAGAGTAGGGTCATGTTCTCTTTTGTCACAGTGGCCATGACAGGACATGGAGACAGAAGTGTGCCAGTCATCAACTTCATAGGTACTTGTTGTATTATATGTAAAGATTACAGTCTTCCATGACATCCATAAACCAAAGGCTACCTGCTGGTGATACAAATGCTGATCTCTCCACATTTCTAAACTTTATGTTCTCAGTTCCTACACCAGAATGGAGGCCCATCTTCATGACACCACCACACCATGAAAGAGTATTTCTGGAACAGTCATCAACCCCACACCTCCTCTTGTTTGTAGGATTTCATAGAAACTTTAATTTCTAAATATTCCAAAGAATAGCCTTTCTTTGTGACTCACACAGCTCCTCTTAATTTAAAAGATTTATGTGAATTATATACACTTTCACCCAGAATGAGCTATATTTAAAGTACAATTTGTGTTTACCATGTGGTTAAGGTGGTTTTGTTTATGCTGTTTTTATCTGATGAGCTTAGACCTGGCCCATTCCTCTTGGTTTATACAGACCCAGTAAGAATCAAAACATTCTCAAACAGCATGTCTTCAAACATGTGCTTGGTGGTTATCTGTCAGCCTGGTGCACGGTACCTAAACATGATTGAGTTGGCTGTTGTTCTGTTGTTTAATCTGATAATTAGGCAATCGCTAAATCTTAGACTTTCTTATAGAAAGTGTTAACACACATCAAGAAACCCAAAATCAGAGAGCTGTAATCTGGATGATAAAATGCATTGCTCTGTTTAAAGGGATTGTTTCACAGGCACAATTAACAATCAGCGGCCACAGAGTAGACGGTGTTTTGATGCCATCTGTTGGAATCAGCCTTCTCACTCTCTGGAGTGAAGCTATAATTTTCCGTTTACGGTTTCATTAGGCAACACGCAAGATTAACAGTACCCCCAAAGCAGAGAAATCCAGACACTCTCACTGTTACGGCCTCCCATAAACAGTTAGTAAGTTACTGAAATTTTCTGAAAGAGGGATTAGGAAGCTGGCTGTGGGCCAGAAAATTGTTGTCTTGGTTACAGCCTTAAAACACCAGCAGTTCAAATGCCAGTGACTTTCCTACGTTTAGTTTCACTGCTGAAGATATGATTACCACCCTTTCATCTTAATTCTGATATTTATTAACTTTTAAAAGTAATCTACCAGGGCCTAGATACCCTATAGCAATACCAGGAAAGAAAGTTAGCGACTTGACGGGTGTAACTCGCTGCTGTTTGTTATTATTAGGCTATTAAAATGCCAGATCAAAATCTCTGGGGTGACTAATACACTAGGGGGTGCTAGCTCTCTATGTGTACACAGTTTTAAGGCAAAATGTTTCCCATGATTAGTTTTGGGAATTATAAAAGTTGACCTTAAAGAATCCTGTAAGAATATACAGACAGTCCTGCATATTGAAGAAACAGAGAGGAGACAAAACGTATTAAAATCCCAATAAGACCGAAACAGCAACAGTGTGAGCGTGGAGCATCTGACATGAAAAACAGCCACATCAATAGCAACACCGACATCACTATGGCCTCACTGCATGGCTGGGTCATTAGCTGTCATCTCCAGTTGAACCTGAGGAAAGTCCACAGATCCCCAGACAGGCAAAGTGTGGACTGTGGCCCTCTGGGCTCTCACTGATGCTGACTGCTCTATAAGGTCCAGTTACCAGAGAGAAGGCACTTCCTTCCCATGGGCATTGGCCTCTGCCCACAAAAGGAAGATGCACGACAAATCTCTGTTGTGACTCAAAATACACTGAGGACACCGCTCTTTTAGATGCACATTTAAATATTTGATGTATTGGCAGAATGACTGCTTCTGCCAGGCAGACTTCTGGGGGGAGCACAGAATCATAAAAATGACGATTTTTATTTTGACATATATTAAGCAACTTCTTATTTGAGATTCTCTTGCACTGAGAGACTGTCCAGACAGTCTCAAATGACACAGTGTCACCAAGACAATCTAAACTTGCATTCTCCAGTAGGATGGTGAATCACCTCAAGTAAATAATGACTTTCTGTAGGTTTGACACATTTGCATAGTGAAACTACATATGCACACACATGCACACAATTCATATATGCACACAATGCACGAATGCACACACAAGCACACACATGCACATGTGCACACAATTGATGGATGCCCACACATGCACACATACACACATGTGCACACACACGCACAGATGCACACACATGTATACCAGTACACAATACACACATGTCCACACATGCGCAGATGCACACATGCACACACATACACTGATGCACACACACACCAGTGTAAAGACACAGAAACAGGTTTACTTTTTATATTTTTAAAAATAATCAATTCAACTGGGACATCATTGCAGACTCTATCACATATGGGAGGAGAGGTGTGTGTTTTCTTTCCTTCTTTGAGGTTGCTTTGGACATCATTGCAGACTCTATCACATATGGGAGGAGAGGTGTGTGTTTTCTTTCCTTCTTTGAGGTTGTTTTCCCTCTTGGAAAGACAGACAAACAGCACTCCAGATAGACTCAAGTCCAGGGAAGGTATAGTCTCACATGCACTTCCCGCCCCAGAACTGGGCTGGATTTCAAGCCTTCTTAGCAAAGAAGGTCCTTGGCATTTCTTTCTCAAGGTCTAGTTCAAACTTATTTTTGTTTTCTCCTCTTTTTACCACAGGACCCAAAATACATCTACATGGTCCCTCTTGTCTTTTCTGGAAGCAATCCCCTATGGTGTTCTCGATTGTTGTACTCTGCCCTGCTCCCATAGGCTGAGCAGTAATGGGGATGCTCCATGTACATCTGCCCACTCCAGCAAGAGCTTTTCTTGAGCTCTTTGACACTCTGGTAAGGAACATCTAAAAAGTGCTCAAATGAGGTCTGCATCCCACTACCCCCTGCCATATCAACAGGAACAAAGCCATGTACTTCCCTGTAGGTGGAGCCTGCTTGCTCGTTCCTGGCTGTGCAGACCCAGAATAATCAGATAGAAACTGTATTAATTAAAACAATGCTTGGCCAATCACTTAGGTATATTGCTAGCTCTTATATCTTAAATTAACCTATTTTTATTATTCTGTGTATTACCACAAGGCTCATGGTTTACTGGTACCAGTATGCAGGCGTCTTTCTCCTCTGGCAGCTGCATGACATCTCTCTGATTCTGCCTTCTTTTCTCCTCTATCTCTGCTTGGAATTTTTGCCTTGCTCTATTCTGCTAAACCACTGGCTGAAACACCTTTAGTCATTAACCAATAAAAGCAACACATATACAGAAGGACTTCCCACACCATTTCCCCTTTTCTGATCAAATAAAAAGGAAGACTTTAACTTTAACATAGTAAAATTACATATAACAAAACAGATATCAAGCAAAAATTACAGTTACAATATTACATCTACTTCATCTTTTATCATAACTAAGGAAAACTATAATTATAACTATTTTTCAACTCCATCAAAGACTCCAGAAAGCTATAATAGTACCTAAGTAAACAGGAAGTACTTTGTAAGCAACTTAAAACTCTAGAATTGACAGAGACATCTTGCTGCCTGGACAGTCACCCAAAGTTTTTTTGTACCGTTGAGACATACATCTTCAGCCTACAGGCCCATAATATCCAGCAGACTTTTCCATGGAGCAGGAAATTTCAAAGACAGTTTCACCTATATTGGCAGTTTGTCAGTCACTTTCTTCTGTGTCCTGCAGGATGTCTGGCAGACTCTTTTATAAAGCAGGAACCATGACGGACTATCTCACCTTCTTTAGTCAACTTTAGCAGTTATTTTCTTGTCAGTCCTGAATGCCCAGTTTATACAGCATACCAGCAAGCAGTCCAGGCAAGAGCAGTTTCTTGCCCAAATGGCTAGCAAACTCCATAAGGAGCTTCTTCTGTGTCCATCACCCTCTTGAAGTAGTAGATTGGTGCTGCTAGGAGCAGATGTGTCTCATTGTCATAAACAGTCCTAAGTTCTTAAAACATTTTAAATGTTATATTCTGAAGGTCTTTGAAAGATTTGAAGAATCCTTATCTATCTGAAATATATCTCTGTACATCTAGAAACTTAACTAACATGATCACAAATTTGATTATTATAGATGACTATCAATTAACCTGTATTTTCTTTTTTTAGGGGTTAAAGCTGAAGATCAGAAAAAGCAGAACAGGGGCTGGAGAGATGGCTCAGAGGTTAAGAGCATTGCCTGCTCTACCAAAGGTCCTGAGTTCAATTCCCAGCAACCACATGGTGGCTCACAAACATTTGTAATGGGGTCTATGCCCTCTTCTGTCCAGCAGGCATACACACCAGAATACTGTATACATAATAAATAAATATTTTAAAAAAAAGAAAGAAAAAGCAGAACAGTAAGCCACTAGAGAAACCTTTTGCCTCTACCAATGCTTAGACCGAATGAACGGTCTTTACACTGCCTAGACTGCACTGTGTCTCCACCAAACTGCAGACTCCACACTCCAGTGAGTTTCTGTCTCTTCTCCTTTATTTTCCTTTCTCCACCCAGCCATATCACTCCTGTCTCCACCTTCCTAGTGCCACCACCACTTAAATCTGTTTCTAGATCGATCTTGTATAGTCCAGGGTAGCACTGAACTCACAGAGATCCATCTGCCTCTGTCTCCTGAGTCCTGGGATTAAATGTGTGTGCCAGCACTCCCTGGCCTCTAGTGGCTTAGTTTTGCACTCTGATCTTCATAACCTGTATTTTTAATTATATACTACATTTTTAAATGAGCTGCATAAAACAATACCTTAAACAAGAGTGGAAATACACATAACAAAATTGTCCTTAATTTGTATCAATAGACCAAGATTCATACCAATGTATTTATCTCTATGTCATATTATCAACACTGCCCAGAAACAGAAGACAAATACAGCATGTCACTGTGTACAACCCAAACACATACAAGCAATTAGTCAAGACCCTTCAAACCTAAGAGTAGCAAAGACAGCCCAATGATCATAGATAATGATAGAGTATAAACATGATTGCCACTTTTATGATTCCGTGTCTGTGATGGCTATTCCTGGTTGTCAATGTGACTATGTCTGGAATTAAGCAAACCAAAGTTGCTATGTAAACCTATGAAGGAATTTTCTTGATTAGATCGTTTAAGGTGGGAAGACCCACCTTAATTCCAGATCATCCAAGGTGGGGAGACCCACCTTAATCTAGGCCACACCTTTTGGTGACGGCCTATATATAACAGGCATGGAAGAAGGTGGCTCATATTCTTTGCCTGCTTGCCCCCACTCTCCATAACAAGTTCACCCCTTCACTGACATTAGAGCCTGATTCTTCAGGGTTCCAGCATATACTGGAGACCACCTGAGACATCCAGCCTCATGGACTGAACAACTACAGGATTCTTGGACTTTATTGGGAAACAGTCATTGTTGGACTTGCTGGGCCTCAGCCTATAAGTCACCATACTAAATCTCATATATACATGCATATACATACATACATACATACATACATACATGAGCCTTGACTAGTGTCCCTCTAGAATTCTGCCTTGCAAGAGCAGTCTCTTTGCAAATACATACATTTTATTTATTTATTTATTATGTATGCAACAGTCTGCCTCCATGAATACCTGCAGGCCAGAAGAGGGCGCCAGATCTCATTACAGATGGTTGTGAACCACCATGTGGTTGCTGGGAATTGAACTCAGGTCCTCTGGAAGAACAGTCAGTGCTCTTAACCACTGAGCCATCTCTCCAGCCCCAAATACGTAAGTTTTTAAAATACATATTTAAAAGGTTGTGTCCTGGGCTCATTTTGAGTAACAACAGAAATTCGTCATCCATCAAGTTGGCATCATCTCTTCAATGGCAGGGGCCAAATCTGCCATTGTACATCTTGAAAAATCAGCTGAAGGCAAGAAAATGTCTTTCAAAATGGTAATACAGTTGGAGGCATCAACTTCAACGACATACAGACTTTGTCGCCCAACATTTAGGAACTGAATATTTACTGTATTTTCTCACCCTCTTTATAAGCCAGCTCATGCCCTATACTGGCCTTGTTCTTGAGTGTGGACCCCTGGGGCTCATTTCTCAGTTCTGACTCACATTAGACTCAACACCATAGCTAATCTACTTAGTTTGTGCCTCCATGTTCACCTAAACTTGATGCTTTTCACTTTCTGCATGACAAATGCTCCCTGTCCGTCAACATTGTTTAATAAAAAGTCCCCCAATGGGCCTTCCCACCTCACAAACAGGTTCCCAATGTGGCTTCCACAGAGTTCATTTTGAACTTGATAAAACTCAAATTCACATAATGACTTCACATTAACCATGAGTTCAAATCCTTATAATGGCTTGAGAAGTGCACGTGTTATTTTACCTCTTGGCCTCCAGGCTCATCTCCTCCCCTCCTCATGAGCCTTGGAGCACTGAACATCAGATCCTGTAGGCCTTGCACTTGGGTCTTTGCCATAGTGGTTCTCACAGCTAGAACATCCCTCTGTGCCTGCCTGCTGATGGGCAGCTCCTGTCTTACTTTCTCATGAGGCGATCCTTTCTCTCCTTAATAAGCACACACTAATCTTCACCTTCCCCACTGCCCCAGTGCCCCTGACAACTTCTTATCCCATCATTGGTGCGGGAGAATTGTCTGTATTCTGTCAATCGTGTTTTAAATAAACGCTGATTGGCCAGGCAGGAAATATAGGCGGGAAAACCAGACAGGAAGTAGAAATGATGCAATAAGAACAGGAGAATTCTGGGAAGGAAGAAGTTGATTCCTCCCACTCCTGCCCAGATCACTAAAGCAGCAGGATGTGATCTGCCCCACTAAAAAAGGTACTGAGCCACATGGTTAACATAGATCAGAAAAATGGGTTAATCAAGATATGAGAGTTAGCCAGGGAGAGGCTAGAGCTAATGGGCCAATCAGCTTATAATTTATGGAGACCTATGTGTGATTTTCTTTGGGGCTAAACAGTTGTGGGGTACTGGGTGGGACAAAAACCCCAACAACAAGCAGGCCCCCATTCGTGTTACACATCATTCTTTTTCATGCTCTTCCTCACTTTTCAGTATGTATGCAATTTATTAATTATTTTAATGTCATTTACTGCCTTTCTTCTCTAGGATCATAAAGCAGAGGCTTTATTTATTTTGTTCAAAGCATTTTTCTTGCAATTGCCATTTTAAAAGGTTCCAATGAGCCTCTGGTGTCTAATGGTGGCATTGTTGCCCTATTAAAGAGTAATTCAATGTTCTTCTGCCCACCTCTAATATACTAATACTAATACTAGCTCCAAACATATACACGTTTTTCTACAATGCTAGCTTCACATATGTATTATTTTATTTTAAATGTCTTTGGTGTTACTTAAAAATGTCAGTTCCAGGAATGTGTTACTTCTCTGGACATCTTTGGCCAGTAAGGTCCCATAGACCCTCAGACCTCACAGGCTATTGTCATTGATCTTGGTTACACTCCAGAACTTAATGATGGTGAGATTCTAAGACTGAAGATGCCTTAGGCTTGAGTCATAGAACATGATGAAATCAATCTGGTATGGACCTGGAAGCTTCATCTCTAATGGCTAACAGTGGTTTCACAGTGCTAGAAGGTACTATGCAAGTGTCTAGTGAGGAGAAGAATTCATCAATCATACCAAGCTATAAACTCTGTGAGCTACAAAAACGACTAGCCTAGAAAAACATGCCCACTGATGCAATAGTGGCATGAACACCATGGGAGTAACTAACCACTTTCTGATTGGATTTAACTCCCACTCCACAAGACAGAACTCATGCCTGGCACCACCATCCATCTAAGAACCTATGCTTAGACAGGTCACGGGCCCTACGGGAGGACCCTATTACTATTGAGCTGCTAAATGGACATATTAAATTGATTCCTACACTCATTGATCAATGCCTCTCTTAGCCACCACCTGAGGAGCGTCTCTTTGCAGCACATAGACCCACAACTGGCCAAGGTGCAGAGGAGAAAAGACTACATGATGTCCTAAAGTGAATGTATGTAGCACATACCCCATCCAAGACTCAGAGATCATTGCAGAATTGGGGACATTAAGGGTATGGGCTCCAGAGGCAGTGCATGACTACAAAGAAACTGTCTTCTGGACACAGCAGGGCAGCTATATGTAAGAGCTCAGGGCAGTTATGACAGCATGCACAACCTCTGTGCAAGCCTGGCAAGACTAAATACCAGCGTGGAGAGAAGCTGGGCAAGTGACCCCACCCCTAACCATGACACTATTGACAACCGTTAGCTGCTCTGAGAGGGGGAATCTGTTTTCTCCAAGAGTCCTGCCTCTGTGAAATCTATTACTCTCCAGTGTAAGGTCACACATCCAAGAGTATTTATGCGGCACCACTTGGTCTTCATGGGTTTAAAAAAGTAGGGCACAAAGTTTGGTGGATAGGAAAGGGGTGTATCTAGGAAGAGTTGGGGAAGGGGATGAATGTGAACAAAACACATTGTTTGGAACACTCAAAGAACTAGGAAAAATGATTTTTAAAAGTAGCCCAGCGAGTGAGTGAATTTTAGATTGATATGTACCACCTACAAAGTGCTCAAAGATGTTGTGTTATTATTGTTGCTGCTACAGCTTCTCCTACTGACCCTGGCATTAATGTTGGTGAGACTTTTACTATTATCTAAACTTCCCCTGAACCGTTCATACTGACTTCCTAAGTTGTAGTTACAGAATGCCTCTGGCCTTCAGCTTGCCTCCAAATTCCTGGATCATTCTGACCCACGCTAACACTGTAGGGAGAGCTTCGTGTTGGGGTAGCTCACACTCTCAGCATCGGGGGGTTCCTTTCTATACTAAAGGACTCTCCCTTAATCCCCACCAGAGAATGTCTGGCTATCTACTGTTCTCCCCTCTGGAAGGGCACTGGATCCATGATCACTCACCTGGAGCCTCTCTCCTTAAAGAAGCTCCCCTGCAGCACTCGTGGGAATTGTGAGGGAATGTACCGTTCTGAAACAATCCTGATCAGAGGGCCCAGCCATGCTCAGTGCTGGCACCATGAGCAGCACGGGCAAGGCAGGGCGCTGCACAGCTCTGCAGAGTGTGGAAGCCTGTCTAATTCCTTTGCCACGTTTAATTCTTAGCAAGGGAATTGCTTTTAGATCAGAAACGGTGACGTGGTGGCATAACCGCATGGAAACGATAGTGATCTAATGCTGGAATTCAAATTCCTCCAGCTAGGTTCTCCTCAGCACCTGTCAGGTCCTGAGGACAGCTGCTTGCCTTGAAAATTTTAGGAGCTGTCACTCTAGACCGCTGTTTCTGGAACGCCACCGCCTGCATACAAGACACATGGGATCTCACTGGGTGCTGCTTCAGATCCAGCAGGTCTGGACGTGTCCTGAGACTCTGCATTTCTAACAAGCTCCCAGGTGGCATGCAATTGCTGGACCACTTGTACTTAGAATGGAAAAAAAAAACAAAAAAACAAACCTAGACTTTCTGACCTCCTTGGATGAGTTCTGAAGTTACTGCTAAGATGACATGTGTGCACAGAAGGTGAGAAACTGCAAACACTTTTAACTTGTGCTATTGAGTTCCTCATGAGCCGCGAGATGAAAACCCTCATTCCCGTTTTAAGAATAACTTGATCACAGTTGATGAAAGCCTCCCTGGCAGTTGTTAGAGACCAGACCCAGGGACACGACACAGTACAGTGTATCAGCCAGCGAGCTTGTGCGGGAAGCCTCCTTCAGAGGGTCGGGCGCTACTCTTAAGTTTGCCTCCTGTAGGTAATTGCTGAGTTTGAGAGAATTCACCCTGAGCATCTGTGGGACCACAGTTTAAATTTCCCACATGTCCATCTCACCAGCCAGAGGTTCCTGTGAATATGGATAGCAGAGTAGCCAGATGAGGAGAAAGAGAAGAAGTAAGTTTCTCTCTTGAAACACACGCTCGGGTAGCCGTAAAAGGGACACAAACAGGCACAAACGCAAAGTGTCAACAATTTGGAAGAATTGTCAGCCATTCACATGGACACGGGCGTTTCAGAATGTTATCTTAATTGACCCTATCACTTAGCAGATGTTGAATAGGTGATCTTGAAGGAATAATTCCCCCAAAAATGATCAAAAGGTTGAATTAATGATATGGTTACTTGAATTCCTAGAATTTAATATGAAATAGAAAATTGCAGCTTTTAAAAGGTGGTCACTATATATTGGGCTTTGCAAAGAGTTTAAGTTCTTAATGTGACTGAGAAGCACCTCTTTCTGTCTGCAGACAGAGGGGGGACAGGGCCTGTAGTCACGGGGAGTCATGTGCTCAGCCCTCATGTTTGGGCTTGATCCTTTGCTCCGTGTTTCTCAGGATAACATGGATTTAAAAAAAAATAGCAGAAGTTTCAACCAGACCAAAGGCTATAGATGCATTTTATGAAGCAGCGGGCAGCATGTGGTATATGAAGATGTCTTCAAAATTTTCCTAAATCCCAAAAGAATATGGTCAGCAGGGAGAGATGCTAACCACACGGCACATGGGAATAACGAGGAACCAGAGGGAAAGCGAGGTTCCCTGAAAAGTAGCAATCAATAGGGAAGAGAAACGTCATTTGGAAGAGGACTTGGGTTAACTTAGGACCCTAGCAGTCAGAATTAGGTCAACCAAGGGGAAACTGCGGAGAATAAACTTGGTTCAATATTGAGCAGATAGGTAAAATAATTAGTGAGGACTAAATGTAAAATTGGTTGGCCTTGGCAGGTCTTAAGCTTTCTGTCCATGGTGAAATTTAATCAACTTAACTAACAAGATAACTGAAAGATTGATTTTATGCATTTACATTGGCTAAACTTGGTTAAATGCATTCTACTAAATATTACATTGTTACCTAGTAACAAATATTAGATAACCATCTCTATTGGCTTTTTAGGGCTACCAAGAATTTCCATACACTGAGTAGCTCAGATACAGGAATTTATTTTTTTTTACTCTAAACGCCAGCTGTCTGAGATAAAGTGCCTGGGGGATCAGACTCTCCTGGGGTCTCTGCCCATGGTATGCAGACAACCACCTGCCCTCACCGGGTTTTTTCACCTGGCACACACACCATTGGCATCTTCAAGGCGTCTGAATCTCCTTCTGTTATAGGACACTAGTCATACTGGGAGAGGGCCCACCCTAACAGCCTCAAGGAAACACAATAAACACTGCAAAGGCTGCCTCCCTTGTGATGACAATCCGCAGCATCCAGATCCACAGCTACCATTCAACCCAACATAAACCCGACACAGGTCAGAAAGCATTCAGAGAAAAACAACAGCATCCAGGCTGAACACGCGGAGATTCATTCTTGCAATTATTCCCCAACAAAACAATGGAACCAACAGTTCCCTGGCATTTAGTCCAAAGTTTTGGGAGTGATTTACAGGTTCTCCAGCAATCCCATGGGAAGGTGTGTGCCATTTTTATGCAAACAAGACATTTTATCATTTTTATCTAAGGGAAATGAATACCTTCAGATTTCATGGGGGTTCTGAGGCCAATCCCCAGAAGCTCTCAGGGGAAGCGGCACAGACATGTTCTGAGGTACTGACCGGGACTGGGAGTAAGATCTTCAGTGATATGTTTGCAGAGGACACAATTCAGGCCATTAACACAATCACCCTTTTCAAAACAGAAAGGGGTCACTGGAGTAGAGACTGAGGAACAAACTGTACTAGACAGTACAAGGGTCTCCCTTCTAGTTCCCATTTCTAAAACTCAAAGTCCCATTGATTCCTCGTTTTGTCCGCTGGAGCACTGTTCAGCAAGTGACTTCCCATCACGAAGAGCCTGCACCAGTTCATCCACTGAACAGTAGCAGCTGAACACTGACTTAAGTGACCATTAATATATTAATGAATACATGTGATTATTTAAAATATTATTTGTTGCACAAATCACCATGATGTTCACATTAAAAATGAAAGACAAATATTTATCCGACATTTGTCCCTTACATCAGTGAAACTCCACTGTGTGTTTTCCTCTAGAATGCATAAATGTGCATCATCCACAAATCTGACGTCACTGTGACCCGAAATGCCTGTTATTGGTTTCAAACACAGGATAGTATGTAAGGCAATGTCTTCATAAGCTATCATTCAGTATGTGGATACTGCCCCATTGACTCTGATTCCCCTGCTTTGTTGCATGTTTTATCATCATAAGGTTGAAACACAAGTCCAGTTTTAATGTATAGACAAGATAGGCCTTTTTGGAAAAATCCACTTGGAATATATATATGAAATATAAAATTTTGACTTTTGGTGCTTTTGATGCATTTTGAAACATCCCAAAGGCACTCTACCCTACAACACAGTCCAGATTATTAACTTAACTACAACTTCATCCCTATGGGGCAGTGGTTTTTTATTCACTTTTGCAATGAAATGGGAGTGCTAGGTCTGATGTTGGCTTAATTTTAAGAAATGTGTTTCATGTGGTTACATGCCTATTTCACAGCTGTTTTATATACAACAGCAGTATATTTTTGCCTACAATATCAGCTGCTTACATCACCTTCTCTCCTATTGATCAAGACCCTTGAGACTGTATTTTGCCACAAAGTACAAGTTTACCTGCCTCTTTGCTTGTACTTGCTATTTTTATGAGATGTGTTCTCACTATGTAGCCCAGATATAACTTTACTTGCCCTTTTGGTTATTGTTGTAGAAGATTAATTGAAGATGTATTACATTTGTTTAATGCTGTGGGACATTTGTTTAATGATTCAAAAACTGTATCGCATTTTTTAGGCTGCATTAGTTTAACTCTGTGAAGCTGTGTTACTTTGCCTGTCTAAAACACCTGATTGGTCTAATAAACAGTTGAACGGCCAATAGTGAGGGAGGAGAAAAGATAGGTAATGTAGGAGGTCCTTTTGTATTTGTGTTGTTTTTATTGGTTAATAAAGAAACTGCTTTGGCCTGATAGGGCAGAACTTAGGTAGGCGGAAAAGACAGAACTGAATTCTGGGAGGAAGAAAGGAGAAAGAGTCAGAAAGCCGCCATGGAGACACCAGGTCAGACATATTAAATATTTCCTGGTAAGCCACGACCTCATGGTGATACGCAGATTATTAAAAATGGGTTAAATCAAGATGTGAGAGTTAGACAATAAGACGCTAGAGATAATAGGCCAGGCAGTGATTTAATTAGTATAATTTCTGTGTGGTTACTTCAGGTATAAGCTAACTGAGCAGCCAGGACGGAACAAGGGCCCTCACTCAACAAGGTGGGGCTGGCAGGCAGGGAGAATAAACAGGAGGAAAAATCTGGGAGGAGAGGATCAAAGTTGGAGTGAGAAAAAGGAGCAGGATAAGGAGGAGAAAATCAGGGGATAGCCGCCCAGCTACACAGCAAGCCACGGAGTAAGAAGTAAAGAAAGGTATATAGAATAGAGAAAGATAGAAGCCCAGAGGCAAAAGGTAGATATGATAATTTAAGTTAAGAAAAGTTGGCTAAAAACAAGTCAATGTAAGGCCAGGAATTCATAAAAAAAAAGAAGAAGAAGAAGAAGAAGACTCATTGTGATTTATTCGGAAACTGGGTAGTGGACCCCCAAAAGCCAAGAGCCAAAAGAACAAAGAGAATAAAGAAACCACAACAGGTCATAGTAGCTATTTTATGACACATGTTCCTACTGTCTATCCCAGACCGATCTTGAACTCTTCATTCCCTGCCTCAGCCTCTTACTGCCATAAACCTGGCTCCCATATTTTGAAAGCACATCAGTTTAAAATGTTTCATGTGGTAGTATAGAAAAATTATCATAAACTTTGGTAGCTCTCAAAAACTATATTACCGAATGTTCTATGCACAGCCAGTCATGGATAGCCCAGGAAACATCACCACAGTCAACAAAGGTGCCGGGGCTTAAAGATCAGTGAGACCTAGAGCATCGTCCCTTTGGAGATTTTAGCTATGTCTAAAGTTTAATAGTCACAAATACCCCAGCTGTCATTGTGGTTAGTGAGTGGCTGATCTCAAAACACCTGAGTCTAAAGCTGAATTTGAAAACTGATGGATTACAGCAGAGCTCCTACTGTAGCCAAGCAACTTACCAAAAGAAGGAAGCCATGTGAATCTCCCAATCATCCCTTATTTCACCCCTGGAATAGTCAAAGAAACAGCTCTCGGCCAAGGGCGGCAACCATGGCAACCACGCAGCCCCATCACTCCCTTGGGCAGCCGGCCAGCCTCAGCTTGTACCCATGCTGAAATGGTGGAACAGGTTCAAATCCTCCATTTCTCCCATTCGTTCATATCATGAAGTCACACATCATCCGAGATGGTGTAGCAATGATATGGCTCATAATTCTGAGGCAGGCAATGAGTTTTAATCCAACTGTCCCTTGAATTTGAAAATCCTGGAAGTATCTGAGAGCACCCAAATGCTCAGCATCCAGAAGCTCTTCTGCCAGACGACCCCTGCAAACCACATCCTGTATATAAACCCTGCATCCCGCCTGTGCTCATGTCTTCAGTTGGGAACTGCAAGGCCCTCCTTGTTGGTTAATTCAGAAGTGGAGGCACATAAGGGCTACTGGCCCCGCTGTTTCAGGTAGGGCTGCTTGGGTTGAGGCAAGCTCACCTGTTGTGCAAACAGCAGAGTCCCCAGGGTTTCTAACAGACTCAGTTGTTTGCCACGCAAGGAGACAACACTCTGGGACTAATTCAAGCACCACTCTGCCAGCAAGGTGGGACCAGACACAGGCACCAGGCTGGGCTGTGTTTTAGAATGTAGACTTCCAAGCAGGGTGCAGGGAAGCCCTCTAGGGTTAATAGAAGGGGAACTGAGTAGGCACAGGTTTGAATTTCACATGAAACCTCACTCGCTTCTCCAAAGATCTAGACTTACTTATTCCTTCCCCTTTTCAAATTTATTAGACATCATGCACACACCGGTGTATCTTCAAAATGTATCATATAATGGGATGTTATCAAAATGTGTCAGATAAAGGGGTGCTATCATTAAAATAGGTCAGATAAAGGGGTATTATCATAATCATAAAACTGTCTTCCTGATTAAATCACCTTGATTTTCTTCTTGAACAATGAAGGCTGCAAAATAATATAAAAATTTTACAGAAATAGAAATTTTCAACGAGTGTATTCAAGCTATTAGAAAGAAGGAATTTCAGGTGGTAAAATACATTTCATTTATCAGACCGGAAAACATTGAAAAGGGGAATAATATCCAGTGTTAGCAAAGAAGGAAACGAGAGGTCTACACACAGGCAATGTGTGTGTGGGGGGGGGGAGAGCAGGGAGTAGGGGGCACTAATGACCATCTCTGGGTTTCATGGGCTACACTTCTGAGAATTCTATAATTAATGAAATATATATATATATATATATATATATATATATATATATAACCTCAGAGTTAATAGCTGCAAAATGAAAGTAGAGTTAATCTATAAAGCCAACGAATGTTTAATTTCATATGCTACCTCTGGGTGCAAGATAACGAATATGGACATTAGGAACAGTGGAGGGTTGCACTTATTTACACGGTATGGTATTTCTAGATAGAGATTTATAATTATAAATTCTGAAAACAATACAATAAAATGATGATGTATTAGGAAAGGGGTAATTAATGATTTTAAATCTATTTATGTGTATTTTTTCCTATGGTGAATATAAAATATTTACTCATATCGCCCTGGTAAGCTTTACCTTACAGACAATATAAAAGAGTTATATATAAAGAATCTCAATTGCTGGGTGGTCATGAGATACTTTAGGGCAGAGGTTCTCAGCCTTCCAAAGGCTGCAACCCTTTAGTACAGTTCCTCATGATGTGGTGACTGCCAACCATAAAATTATTTTATTGATACTTCATAACTGTAGTTTTGTTACTGTTATAAATCATAATATACCTATCTGATATGCAGGACATCTGATACACTCCCCAAAGGGTCATGACCCACACCACTGCCTTAGTGGGTAAAAGTGACTGCTGCCAAAACTTATGGCTTGAATCTGATCCCTAGAAGAAAGAGCAAACAAACCGACTCCTGAAAAGTATCCATGATCCTCTGATCGCCACATGCTCACCACCGCTCTCTCTCTCCCTCTTATCTCACACACACACACACACGCACACACACACACAGACAGACACACACAGACACACACACAAAGGTGGAAAATATTGTTTAAAAAAAGAATCACAGTGTTGGTGTCAGCAAGAAGGCTCAGTGGGTAAAGTGCTTGCTGCTGAGCCAAATGACCTGGGTTCGACTCCCGGGGCCCACATGCTGGCAGGAGAAGACTGATTTCTAAAAGCTGGCTTCTAAGGACCCTAAGAGAGACGGTCAAGGATCTGCCTGGGAAGGGTAAGAAATCCCAAGAACTCTTTTTGTAAATTGGGAGTCTGGAGGGCAGTGGGGAGGATAGAAGGGGAGTGTGGGAAATATATAGCATACTCCTATCCAAATAATTAAAAGGAGAAGGATTTAATTAAAAAATAAAGTTGTCCTCTAAGATTTACATGTGAACTACGGCATATGCACACACCCTCAACAAACAAACAAATGTAAAAACAAAGAAAGACCCCCAGTGTCTTCTCCTACACTGACAACTCTGTGTTATTTACACTTGACCCAAAGGTGGAGCTCAAAACACATACACATATTCGGTTCACTGGAGCCGCACACCCTGTGAGCTCGGCGCTGGTACTATTCTTTAACCTGTTGAGGAACCTGGCCACACAGTGATAATCAGGAAAGGGATGTTTCAGACCCAAGCAGGCTGGCTGCTATGCTGACAGCTGCAACCATCACGCTTGCTAAACTTTCACTCCTTACCTGAATGAGAGTCGCGGTGTCTACTGGGCTTGCACTAAGTTATGCGTGAAGGAATTTGGTTTATCCAGGTGTGGTGACACAGGAGGAGCCTGAGTGAGGTCACGGCTAATCTGGACTGAATGGGTAGAGCTGTCTTAACTCTTTTCTGTAGACAAGAGTTGATAAGCACTAGTTCCTAGTTCCTCTTCATTACAAGCATGACAGCGTCCTTGGAACCACAACCACCATCCAGGTCGGCTTTATTCTGGCTATAACCAATGTGAGCTCTCTGCTCGATTTTTACTCTCAGTCAAATATGTCCCACTCTTCTAAAATCAAGATGAGTCAACTCACTGGGCCATCGAAGCCTGTCGGGGGAGCCTTCTCTAAGCTAGAGCTACACCGGACAAGAGAAGCCCACTGCGGGGCTCATACTTAGGCTAGAAGTATCCAAAACCTTTGGGCAACAGCAGCCTGCCACAGGTCTCCTCTCAAACCCTTCTGGCCTTCTGTTGCCCTACACACTAGCACATGTGAAGCCACTGATGTCTCTTCCATCTGATCATGGCTCTGTCAAAGCTGAGATAAATGCTGCTTCTTGAATCCTAACCCCAGTCTGACATAACACAGGTAATTTGACAGATATTTGCTTCATTTTTATACTGAATTCAGAGAATTACACCCATCAAAATAGAAACAAGATTTTTTTTTTAGTACCTTGTTTTTGTTGTTGCTGCTATTTTTTTTTGTCTTGTCTTGTTTTGTTTTTGTCCAGGAATGGGAAATAAATTACAACACAAGAATAAAGAGAATTAAAATCACTTGAAAATGAAAACTCAACAGGTATGGGAATTTTACTCCTGAAACTGGGATATTAGGTAATAAATATGTATACTAATAATGTCACCATTAGCAACAGCTGTTTCAAATAATCTCCCAGGAAATTTACTGTAATGTCAAAGAGACATTGTTTTAAGGGGATTTTTAATTAAAGGAGCCCCATATCCTGGATGTCATCAACAGGACCCTCAGAGTTGCTACCCAACTGGAGTCATGAGGGAATTAAGTGAGCTGTCTTTGTATGGTCAGATGCCAGAGGAAACATGAGTCATATTTCTCGAAAAGCTTGATTTGTCTGCGGTGGGTGAGGTGGTGAGGCTCTGTGCATATGCGGACAGCTTCACCTGGGCACTTCAGGCAGAGGCACTCAGAAGAGAAAGCCTCCGGCAGCCCACAGGACTGCTGAGCAGTGAAGTGGCCCTTACATCATGTGTCACCATGGTCCCTTAGATTGCCCTCCCCCCCCACACTCACACACACACTCACAACACACTCACACACACTCACACACACACACTCACACACACACACACTCACACACACACACACTCACACACACACATTCACAACACACTCACACACACTCTCTCACACACACACACTCACGCACACACACTCACACACACACACACTCACACACACACACTCACACACATACACACACACACACACACTCCCAGACCTCTCCGCTGGAGAAATTGAGCAGCTTCATGGAAAGGCTGCAGAACTCTTGTTTTCTTCACATGGCAAGACAAAGCGTGAGCCCCATGCCTCTCTCTGACAACTATCAACAGCAGGAAGCAGACACAGTATTCCTGTATTGAATCACTCTCAGCATCTTCAAAGCCCGTTTTAATCAGAACTACAAGGCTGAGCTTCTGCATCAGGTAACACTGTGTACAGCTGAGCATCCTGGGTACAGTAACTGCTTACTAAGAAACACACATCTTAGAGGAATTGCTCTCAAAATGTGGCGGTGCTAACACTCTGTGTGCTGCCAACTTCCCTAAGTGGGTTTTGTTTTAATATCAGGACATTTCTTGATATGTAGCTATTATATTCTGAGTAAATTTTATAAAGACTGTGATAATACTATTTTTCTACAGGCATGATAGGAGACCATACAATTCATTTTCAAGTGGTTAAAATTCATTAGAGATTGGCATTTTAAGACTTAAAAATCTTTTCTGAAATATAATCTTAGTAAAATTCCAAACATGTCCCGTCTGCCTTTAGCAAACATTGGCTTTTGTTATTTTTTTTTTTTTGTACCCTGTATATTGAATTTCCCAGGCTGTGTTTCTGAGCAGCAATCCACCGAAAAGAGTGCAATTATTTTTTTTTTCTGCTCAAACATGCATTTGAGAGAATGAGTAGATCAGATAAAGAGAGCCGAGATGCTATTCAACGCAACCTTGAGTCACTCTCTGTCTCTTTAAAAAAAAAAAAAAAGGTGGCGAAATCAATACAAACCAATAATAACTTCACATTTGTGGAAGCAACATGAATGGCTCTCCAAAATATTGAGACACATCCAAGTACATTTTCGTAGAGCTGATATTTATCAGAAGTCATTTGCCCTCGAGCAGATGCTCCGGCTCATTGTGCTCCTGTCACAAGTGACTAAGATTTATGACAGACAATTACTGCATCTGCAGTTCCTGCCTTATAATCAACACTATTATTTAACGATTGGTGCAATAAACGGACTCCTGTTACTGTTTATCAGATATCAGTCAGTCCTGGCCATTTTCTTCGGCTTCCAAATCACAGTATGGTGCAACCGCTGCCTTTTAATGGCTCGGCAGAAGCAGGGACATTTTCACAGACTGCCGGGGGAGAGGAAAGAGCGGCCAATTACATGTATGTATGCTGCCCTCGAGTTTGAGAAGCATGCGCCTGACGGCTCCAGTCGGTTCCAAACAGGGGGAGGCGTTTGCGGAGGTAAGGGCCTTTGATGCTTAATAGACAACAAACAAACCCCCCAAACCTTCCTGTCATAATCAGGCGGCTTTTCTGAATACAAATGGTCCCCCACTGCCCCAGTATTTCCTCTTTTCTCTCAGTCTCCAGCTAGTTTTGTGCACCCAAGAAGGCAGTCATTGTCCCTGGGAAGGAGTTGTTAGGGAACCCGATGTTCTCCTCAACCCCGCAGGTCTTTCTCAGAAGGAAATGCTGAGGACACAAGAGAATCGAGTTCTTTGCCAGGCAAGCAGGCTGTGCACAGAGGTCCCGTGTGTGTGCTTATGTATTCTTCATGGCTACACTTCCAATAGAAAAACAGGCACTACTTAAAGTACTTCCACGTGGGCTGGTGAGATGGCCCAGTGAGTAAAGCCGCCCAGTAACCTGAGCTCAATCCCCGGGCTCCGTTCCACGTGGTGGGAGAGAGAACTGGCTCCAACAGGTTGTCCTCTGACCACCTTATGTGAGCTGTAGCCCACCACACACGCACATACAGTCACATACACACACAATCATGTATGGATACACTCACACGCATACACACGAAATTAAATGCAATTAAGTCCTTCCACAAGAAACATTCATTTTATAAGGCTCCAAGGCTACAATGCAGAAGCTGTCTGGAAGGCAGGACAGCAGTGCACCCTGGGAGATGCCACAAAGGAACAAACCAACAGTCCACAGCAGCATGTGTGCGTTTTTAAATTGTCCAAGGCTGGCCTAATTATTTAAAGAAAAACACGCCGCCATGCCAGAACCTTCTGCCTTCTGCCTTTGTTACCACTTTCTATCACCAAGCAGGCTAATTTTTCTCTCCTATCAATGCATTTTTTTTTTTTTGTCGACTTCACCCATCATATGGCTTGCTCACTATGCACCCCTATGGAAGGATTGTTGCCGCGGCCTCGGCTGTGAAGAACGGTCTCATTCAGAGGGTCACATGTTTCTCTCTAGGGAGACACGATACACACAAGCTGACTGATGTATCCTTTTAATTAAAAAAAATGGAGACACTCTGTGGGGTTCATATTTCCCTCTCCTTGGTAAAAGTGTACAGGGCTCCATCCAGTTAGTTCAGAACTTGGCCATCTTTTAGGTTGAAACTTTTTTTAAAATATATTTTTAATTGAAATAGTATTACATGGCTTACTCTCTCTCTTTTCTCCCTCCAGGTTTTCCTGTAAACTCCTACCATGTCCCCCACTTTCAAGTTGATAGCCTCTTTTCCTTTGATTATTATTATTGTTGTTTTTGGTTTTTTTTTTAGGTTGAACATTTACAAAGCCCTCACATACCTTCACTGAGCAGGCTTCTGACGTTCCTCAACCTTTGACAGAGTGAAGGGAGTAAGGCTGTCTGACTTCCAGTCAAAAGGGCTACCGAGTGCCACTCAGTGCCACCCTCTCAGTTGAGAGGAGGTGAAGGGGGTCGGGGAGGTAAGTGTTCGCCAGGACACGACTCTGGCTGAGCATCGGCTTCTCCGTCTCTCCCCGCAGGGTCTGTACCAGGGGCCTTCGCTGCTCTCTCTAGGTCTGACAGGCCCTGTTTTGGACAGGCTGAGCCCAGGGCTCCTTCCATGCCCCAGTTCAAGGAAACAAAAGTTTCTCTTAATGCACAGGGTGCATCTAATGCTGAAGCTGGAGCCGGTGAAGAACAGCTGCCCGCTAACCCAGCAAAGAACTCCCTCGGTGTAGCTCATGCCTGTCTTGAACTTGTGGCAATTCATCTCCCTCTGCCTCTTAAGAAATGGAGTTAGATACATATGCCCCATGCCCAGCTTGCATTTCTGGTACGGTAGTTCAGTAGCCTGTACATATACATTTGGAAGCTTTTGATTGTCTTTTGTTGTAATAAGTGAATCGAAAATCATACAAGAATGGGGTTATTTTGCCAAGTTCGCAGGACCAAAGAACCTGCAACTTTCAAGGAAGTGGAAAGAAGCGAGCTGCGGCCTTTCTTTGTGCATGGAAACACGTGACAGCAGGCAGAGCTCTCTGGTTCCATTTTAGTAAGGCTGGGCAAGTAGTTTGGATGCATCAAAGAAATTGTTATATTTTCTTCCTATGTCCTGCCCTTTTCTGCTGGGTTAGAAGGAAAAATTACACAACTCACAGCAAGGCACTGCCTTTGGGAGCCAGTGACAAAGCCACTAGCTCTGCAGGCTGCTGGCAGGTGTTCCTAAGATGGATGACCTGGGTTGTCACTTTGTGAAAACACACGCTGGTGGCCCATCAGAAACGCACCCGGCACCAAGACCCAGAACTTACCCAGTGGTCATGATGACCCCCAACAGATCTGGCGACTTCCTCGCAAAGATAAATCAGTAACAGGAGGGAGCTGCCCTTCCGAAAGCCTCTGGGAGGCTCTTAGGGACAGAAAATGGGGGAGATTAGCACCCAGGAAAGGCAATCTACTGGATGCTTTCATGTCAATTTGACACAAGCTAGAGTCATCAGAGAGGAAGGAGCCTCAGTGAAGGAAAGGCCTCCAGGAGATCTAGTTGTAAGGCATTTTCTCAATTAGTGATCAATGGGGGAGGGCCCAGCTCGTGGTGGGTGGAACCACCCCTGGGCTGGTGGTCCTGGGTTCTATAAGAAAGCAGGCTGAACTAGTCAGGGGAGCAAGTTTGTTGTGGGATATATGATTGCACTGGACACTCTGAGACTGAGTTAATAAAGTTGACCTTGAATCAGGGGGGTGATCTAGCAACTAATTGACCGGAAGTAGTCATAGAGAAGCCAGTAATATGGATAGAGAATGGGCACAGGACGGAGTAGGGAGGGACTTAGGGATTTTGCCATCTCTTCAATCTGGGAAGTGTGGAGAGAAGGTCACCTGGTCACTCCTCTTTTGATTCTTTAGTTTATCAGGTTCTCACCCCAATATTTGAGTCCCAAGTCTTTATTGCGAATAGAACAACTTAGATAAACACATCACAAGCTAGTAAGGAGCAGCCCTCCATGGCTTCTGTAACAGTTCCTGCCTCCAAGATCCTGCCCTGTCTGAGTTCCTGTCCTGACTTCCTTCAATAGTGAACAATATGGAAGTGTAAGCCAAATAAGCCCCTTTCTCCCCAACTTGCTTTTTGGCCATGGTATTGCAGCAATAGAAACCCTAAGTAAGACAAGCAACAAATTGATATTGCACGAATAATTCATGGTTGGTTGCCAAGAGAAGCAGGAAAGGAGCCAGGATCTACTGCTCCCTAGAACTGGTGGTGAAAGCAGCTTGGATCTGGGTGAGGTCCTGCTGGGTTTACTCATCTTCTAAGTAGGGATGAGAGTGAGATACTATGTCCACAGAGATGGGTACCATCACGGCACAGGGTCAGCTGTCCAGTAATCACACTGTGGTTTATAACAGTTACAAATTGAATCCTAAATAGTGCAAGCCTACACAGGCATTAGGAGTACGGGCATTAGGAGTGCACACATGCCTGCAAGTGGAAGTAACATGTTAACCTCAGGTGTTATTCCTTAGCTACCCCCACCTTCTTCTTTGAAACAAGGTCTCTCACTGGCCTGGGGCTGGTCAAGTAGACTTGGAGGGATAGCCAGTGAGCCCCAGGCATTCTCCTGTTCCCAACTCCTCAGTGCTAGGATTAAAAGTGCACACTACTTTTTATTTAAAGGTTTATTTATGTATTAATTAATTTTTAATGTGGTGTGTGAGTGTCTGCAAAGATGTGAATGTCCCACATGCCTGCTGCCTGTAGAAGCTGGACAGGGGCATCAGACCCCTGAAGCAGCACTACAAGTGGCTGTGAGCTGATTAATATGGACGATGAGATCTGAACCCAGGTCTTCCGTAAGAGCCGTGAACACTCTTAATCGCTGAGCCATCTCTCCAGGCCAGTGCTTAGCTTTTCTGTTTTCACGTGGGTGCCGTGGCTCAGACTCACAACTTCCTGTGCAGCGGTCTCTGAGTGAGCCATCTTCCCAGCGCAGTGCTGAATTCTTTTACAAGTAGGAATTTGAATATTACAATCAAGTTCCACAAATAATTTCAGCTTACCTCGATAACATTTTCCTATGACTCCTAGCAAAGGCCTACGTACTTCATCAATTGCTCTACCTGGAGCACAGGTATAGATATAGTTACAAGCTGATGAATCATGTTCCCGTGAATGGCAGACCACGCATGTGGCAAACTACAGTGGCACTGAGGGATTCCTGGTGCTGCCATACTGCCGTGCCCCAGTCACATGCTCATCGTCATGCTAGCTACACAAGCCTACCTGCCGGCAGGACGCGAGAGGGCTGCACACCTGGTTCGGCGTGGTGGGCAGTGCTTGCTACCAATAATGAACAGCTGTGCTAGCCAGACAGTGGTGGCGCACGCCTTTAATCCCAGCACGTGGGAGGCAGAGGCAGGCGGATCTCTGGGAATTCAAGGATAGCCTGGTCTACAGAGCGAGTTCCAGGACAGCCATGGCTACACAGAGAAACCCTGTCTCAAAACCAAACAAACCAGCGGTGCTACTGGTTACTTTCCATTCCTTTTCTTATTATCTTATAGTCTCTATGCACACCAAATTTCTTATAGAAACCATCAACACCGCACACATCTCTAGAGAGGGCATTTAGAGAGACTGGCCTGCACCACAATGTCTGCTAGATGACTACATTGCCTAACAGTTCACTTCTTAGACCTCCTCTGTGGTGTTGGACTGCCCAGGCTTGCATCTATACACACAGAGCTGCAATTATTATTGTGTCTTACTAAATTTGATTTGGGTCCGGTATATACAAACTCATTGCTAGAATGTAGAGAAAACACACACAAAAAAATGTAGTAACAATGGACTGGCTCTGGCAAATCCCCTCTCCTGGAGAGGGTGGCACAAAACTCTTGTCATTCCCCCCAATTTTTCACAATCATCTCTCCATTAAAAATAGAGTTGATAAGCTGCCTACCGAGTCACTGTGTCCCAGGAGATTGACAGTGCGCCTCACGGCTTTGGGGCCAAGTATAGAAAAGCTATCAGGAAATAGATGAGTTCACTGAGAAACGCATTTGGTCCTGGCAAAACCGAAAACCTCCTTAAGCTCTTTGTGAGCAGACTATAATGTGTTTCTGTGTGCGGTCTTACTCCAGCCCTGCCTGTCTGTGCACCTGCTTCTCCATCATTTCCCACTCTCTGCCTCCGTTGATCATTAGACGCTGAGCTCCTTGGGAGACCTTATCATCGTTGTGTGTGCTTTATCAGGACTCTGAATCATGTTTGGTCTATAACAAGTACCCAATAAATATCTAACAGCTACCCCCTAAAAAACATTGGAAGTAGAAAAAGGCCACACCCCATCAATAATCAGATCACTTTCTTTAAAAGATTTTATTTTTAGTCTACTACAGGTATATATGTGTGTTTCTGAGTGGGAATGTGCACATAAGTACAGGTACCAGAGAAGGCCAGAAGGGGGCATCAGATCTCCTGGGCCTGGACTGACAGGTGGTTGTGACTGACCCAGTATGGGTGCTGGGAATCAGCAAACTAGAGTCCTCTGCAGGGGCGGCAACTGCTCATCACCCCTGTATGGTCCCTCCAGCCTCGGGATCTTGACCTACAAATTCCAAGTGGCAAACTGAGTCAGATGACAGAGACAAGAAAGCAGAGCGTATACTCCCACCCCTTCTGAGGACGGTCTCTACCATTTCCCAATAAAGCAGACTCTAGTGAGGAAGGTTTAGAAGAAGCCCGGGTCCAGGCCTCCTGATAGCTGTGTGACTTTGCACAGACTGTCCTTCCTTCCTGAACCCCAGCCTGCCTGCACACAACTGGACAATGGTGACACCTCATTACCGTTCCAAGTAAGCAGACGACTCAGCGTGGACAAAGAGATTAGCGTGGCGCTCTCACGTCGCACACGCTCATTCCGTGTTTCCTTTCATCCACACAGCCAGTTTTGCTGTTAGCACGGTTGAGAGCCAGGAGAAAATGTCTGATAATTCTGTCGTGTCACACTGTTGAAAAGTATCTTTAATAACACCAAATTTATTATAATTAAGCATAGAGAACTTTCAGAAATTACACTCAAATCTATAATTTCTTTTGCTATGAAACAGTGTCATTTTTTTTGAAGAAGAAGAAGGGAAAAAAATGAACCAGCAAGTCAGCCCCACCTGCTCTGTTCTGTTGCAGATGCTTGTGAAGCTTCCGCCTCCTCCATCCCTGGGACTAAATGGCACCAAATTTCCTATATATTACTCATCTAAATGTACAGTGCAACTGCCAGGAAAAGCATTTCAAATTTCCTCTATGTTCTTCATTCTTAGACTCTGCATCATTGTAGGAGGCTTTCCAAGGACTAACACCCTATGTGCAGCTCTGGATATGAAAGCGTGTAAGAGGGGCTCGTCTTGTAAAATGAAGGCCACAAGTAGAATGGGTTATCTCCATTCATTTCATAGTTGGGTAACAGGCATGCATTCTAACCATACTGTGTGTGTGTGTGTGTGTGTGTGTGTGTGTGTGTGTGTGTAGGGGTGTGTGTAAAATAATGTATAACGATATAATTTGGTAAGAATTTAAACCATCTCCATGCCTTCAACAAGTACACAAAAGTGAAGACATCTTACACACTGTGTGTGTCGCGTTTGAGTCTTGTAGTATCCCATTTGGGGTGGCAGAGGAGGTGGACCCTCCTGTCCATTCCTAAGAGGAGTGATTTGGAAAGCCCTTGGGTCCTAGAGCTGCAGTGAACCTGGATCCTAGTCATCTTTAGACCCTCCATCATAATGCGTATGGCTTTTTGTTATGGCCACTCTAAGGAAACTTTGTAAAAAAGAACCTCAGTTTTGAGGATAACTATGTCCTTTGCTGCTAGTCCCATGACCTGAAGCAAGGTACTAAATACAGATTTATGGTTACAGCACCAGGCCTTGAGAAAAACTCCCATCCTAGCCTTCCAGCTGCCTAACTGGGGAAGATTGTCTTACTTTCGACACCACTGCTCTGGGTTCAAATAAAAGGGAAAATTCCAACTTCATGAGACCAAGTTAAGGGCTCAGCATTGAGTTTAGTACCAGAATGTTCCTGCTAAGGGCCTAACACAATGCCTAGCATAGGGCACTCATGCGAAGAGCTAAGAACAATGCTTATGGTGTTCCTGTAAACATCAGAGTATATGATGCATGGTACTCTGGGGTCTGCGAAATATGCATATTGTTATTATTGTTGTTGTTGTTGTTAATAAAATTGGAGTAAGCTATCTATGGTTGATGTCTGAGAAGGAGCACGTGAAAGGCTCCATCAACAGAGCATCCACTAAGCCTGTTTAAGCATCACCCCGCCATCTCAGGCATCAGTAGCCCCTGAGCTTACAGCATCTGATGTCTGTTGAGCTGAAACCTATGGCTTGACTTCATCCTGATTCCTGGAGGTTCTTTTCTTTTTCCCTTCTTATTCTCTCCACCCTCTCCCCCTCTTTGCCTTTTTCTCTTCCTTTTCTTTCTCCTGTGGGGCAGATTTTCATTGTGTAACTCAGATGTCAATCAGGATGGCCTTGAACTTGAGGCTGTCCTCCTACCTCGGCCTCCTGAGTGCTGGGATTGCTGATGGGTTCTTCCAGATTCATCTGAGATACTTTCATTTCTGGCATGAGTGTTTTTAGATGGCCAGAGACCAAGTGTTTTTAGATAGACAGAACAGGGGTGACACTTTGACCACCTGTGTCTGCCGCTGAGATGGGAACCACTTCCTCTTCCTGCCTCCCTGACCTGAGGATCAACGAGGACAGAAGCCTCTGAAAGCAGGCACAGATCAAGTCAGTCAGAATACAGACAGAGTAGAAGCCTGAAGACACATCACCTTTGTAACAACCTTCAGCGGCTGTGGTCCCTGGGGCATCTCAGCCCACTCAGGAAGACCCTCTGCTGTGATGCGCACTCTGCTCGGCCACCTGGTACTGCCCTCACTTTCTTCCTTGTCTAATTTCGAGCCCATCTTTTCAAGTTTTTCTGTGATTTATTTTGTCTTCTAGTACTTATTTCCAGACTTAGTTGGTGTATGAGAGCAAATTATTCCTAGAACCTTCTTTCTTGAGACTAGGATAGTGATGGCTATGTTGTGGGAACTCAGAAGGTTTCAGGAGGGAGCTGAGCAGGGGATTCTTCACAAGGGCTACCTCTGGTGTTGTAGGAAAGTTTTAGTAACGTATAGTGGTATGGTTTGAATGTGGAATGTTCCTCACAGGCTCGTATGTTTGGACACTTGATCCTCAACGGGGGGGGGGGTGATTTTAGAAGGGTCTAGAATCTTCAGGAGGTGGTGCCTAGCTGCAGTAAGTGGTTCCCTGGGATCCAGTCCAGGTTTTATAGCCCTGACCCACTTCCTAAAGTTCTCTGTAAACACAATATAACTATTTGGACTCCTACAGAACCACATCTTCTCTGTCATGAAGGACTGTATTTCCTCAAACTGTGAGCTAAAAGTGATTCTTTCTTTTTCAGTAAGTTACTTCTTATCAGATATACGGTGACAGCAACAATTAAAGTAGCTAAAAATAACAAGTTAAGAAGATGTTTCTCAACTTTAAAAAAAAAGAAACCTGCTTTTTACTTTTTATTTTAAATATTAAAGTTTATTCCATCTTGAATTTGTACATACTTTCAAGGAAGGATGCTGGAAACAGAAACGTAAGGGTAAGTCAACTCTAGCTCTTCCGGAATTCCTGGGGAAGCCGAGGGTGCATTTCCATATGGGAAACAAAGCACACAACAAAGGTGCACTGTAAGGAAGGTGGCATTTGAAGAGGTGAGGAGATGGCAGGGCTACGGGCACAGTTAACCGCTTGATTAGAAAGTTAGTACGGAGGGCTATTTTGATCTCTTTTTATATTTGCTTTAATTAACTTGGGGCAGTAGTTCCTGGCAGAGACTTCCAAGGTGGGACTCTGTCCATGTAACCCAAGAAAGAGGTCACTAAAGCGAAGGGGAAGAGCAAGGACTTTTAGGACCATCTTGAGATAGTCTGCAACCAGTTTGAAGACTTGGGGACAGTTTTGGCCTCACTCATGTCCCAGGCGCCCAGTCTACAAACAGGATGATGCTGATACCTTCCCTCAGGCTTGTTAATGCAACTAAACACAGCAAACAGAGCCCCTATCACAGAGCTGGATTCTAAAGGCCGAGTAAGTGTGAGGTATCTTTACCCTCTGAGGAGCTCTCTCTTCTCCCTCTGACAACTCTGGTTTCCCACATTTTGTTTCTAGCATGTTTTCTTTTAAATAATGGTACCAAATCCTTCTTTAGCCAAGTCTGGAAGTCATCCACAAAGGATAAAGAAGGTGACTGAAGTAAGGCAGGCACCTCCGATGCTCATTCCTTCACACAGATCTGAGCATCTCCCGGTACAGACTCTCCCAGTCCTAGCCAGGGATTCCGAGGGAGAAATATCAGCAAGTTTTGGAAAAACCTACACGGGCATGCAAGGCCTATTCTGCTCTCAGCGGTTGAACTACTTTTCTTATTATTCTATTCACCTTGACCATCAAGTCAACAGCTTTAATTCTTCTACGCTGAGCTTGAAGTTCTTATTAATCTTGTAGATTTGTTCAGGGACATAAAGCCATGGCTTTGCCATCTATAAATGAGAAAACTGAGGCCAAAGAGACTGCAGAGGCTGGATCTAAAGGCCAAAGACAGCACTAAGATTTGGAGCGATTGGGAATGAGTTATTTTACCTTGTAGATACTGTTCTTTAAAATAAAACACAACATAAATAAGTTACTATGCCTGGTAGCAAATGTCCAAAATCTCAGCACTTGGGCAGCTAAAGCAAGAGAACAGATATTGAGCTCGAGGCCAGCCTAGTCTATACTTCCGGATCCTAAGAAAACCAAAGCAAACAAACAACATCACATCCAAACCCAAGTGGAAACGAAGCATAACAGAGCATCTAGGGGCAGTAGCAATAACTGCTAAGGGATGGGACTTGGGAAATGATGAAAAGAAAATTAAGACTGGAAAGGGAATGTTTCAAGTGGCTACAAACACTAGACCTGAAGTTCGTGTGCAGAAAGTACTACCCTGACGTTAGCACCATGCGGCTTTCAGGCCCATTGTATCCTAGCTCCCCTCACCAATCAAAACAGCATCCCAGAATTTCCCCCCAAGTTCTCTATTGAGCCATCAAATTGAACTCTGGGCAGGGTATACTGGGCATTTTGTGCCACAAACATGATAAGGACATCTGTTTCCTGATGGAGCACCCTCACAGGTGACCATCAGGATTCCTTACCAAAATGTAGCTTAAAATTAAGTAACGTGTATTAGCATCCTCCTTCCTCACTTAGGAGAGAGAAAAGGAGACTAAAGTCAGTAGTTGGTGCACTGAGAGAAGTATCTGCATTTTTATATAAAAAACTATTTTTTAGAATTTACTATAAAACTAATTTGCTATATTGAGTTTTAGAAAACAATTCTGCAATCCTCTGAGGTGAAAGATATATCTAAATGGAAGGAAGGAAGAAGCAAGGAAGTTCACATACTACCTTTCCAGGTCTGAGCAGCACTCCCCAGACAATTCATAAGCAGTGATGTGTCACCTGACAGGCCCACAGGAAAAGCCATCTGATGTCTTTATTAAATCAACCCTTCCCTTCTAACCTCACGTCAACTGAGAAGCAGAAGGACTAGAATAAGAAGAAAGCAGACAGATCCTGCAGACTAACTTCCTGAGCTCCTCGGAGAAGGAAGGGGTAGAAAGTGAGGTTAGGGTCAAAGAAAGCTAAGCTCTGACTGGCAGCAGATATTCGGGGATGAGCTTGGGGTAAGATCTGCCACACTCCACGAAGATGTAGCAGAAATAAGTTTGCAATTTGGTCAGTGAATCCCTTTAACTTCTTCAGAGTCCTGTAATTTACCCAGCTGTACCTAGAAACAGAACTGTCATTTTATATGGATGTAGATGGCAATTTTAGTCACTGCAGGCTCTTAAGTCGTTTGGATCTTAAATGCATCTCGCAAGAAGTTCAAAAAATACAGAGAAACTTTCATCATAGGGTCTTTGAACATTTCTTGTCTAGACTAACCTCCCCTGTCATCTGTCAAACCCATGGAAGTGCTTACGCTCTCAAGTATGGCTATGGATAGGTAGGGACATGGAGGCTGATTTGCTCACAGTGATGACAGAGACAGCCAGAATCAAATCTACCCTTTTCACTGTGTCCACATGAAGATTCTCTCATCCCAAAGATAACCTTTAGCTCCTGCCCCTCTTGGGAAGTTCTATGTAAATACCCTACACTCAACACTTGCCTCTCTGCCAAGGTTTTATTCAACAAACTTCAGGGAATGTGGCTCCCTGCCCCTTCCGCCTTCCCTCCTCACTCAAAGGTCCACTTCCCAGAGACAGTCCATATACAACTCTTGGTGCCCTGTGGACATGCTCCTTCCGATTCTGCTGTTCTAGTGTCTCGTGTTCCTCTTGTCTTTATATTTATAAATTTATTTCTTGCTCTATTTCATTCCTTGGTCACTTCTCTTCCCTTTTCCTCCATCCACGTTCATTTGTCATCCCCCTGCCCCCGCTTCTCCTTTTCTTCCGCCTTTCTCATATTTATTCTGGTTTCTAAGATCTAGTTGACCCTAGAGCAGCTGTCCTCAACCTACAGGTTGTAACCACTGGGGGTCAAATGACCCCTTCATAGGGGTCACCTAAGACCATCAGAAAACACAGATGTTACACATTACAATTCATAACAGTGGCAAAATTACAGTTATGAAGTAGCAATGAAAATAATTTTATGGTTGGGGGTCACCACAACATGAGGAACTCTATTAGAGGGTTGAAGCATTAGGGAGGTTGAGAAGCACTACTTTAGGGCTTAGTTTGTCAACATCCTGAGAGCAGAGCCCCTCTTGTAGGGGAGCTAAAGTCGCAGTAATCAATCTCGTGATACTGAGGGGAGGACAGAGCATTTATGAGACGACGCAGGTCATCAGAGAGCATCAGTGTTCACAGCACCCACACTAAGCTAGCGTATAACCAATACTCCGATTAAATAAAGGGCAACGGGTGCGGAACTCCCTGGTAAGGGCACTTTTTCCCTTGGCACTCTGCAGCAGGCTACACCCAGGGGAAGAAAAATGCCCGCAACCTCAGGCTGAGGGTGCAGGTGTGTGCACGAGTTCCTAGCTCTACAACAGGGGCATTGCTGGGTGCGGAGTGAGGGCACTGGGTAGTCTCTGGGTCAGGCATCATCTTCCCAAGCTAAGGAGTGAATGAGAACACAGGCCTTAAGAGGGCTCATGCGTCCCCATCCTATTTTGGTGGTCTGGGGGAGCGCTTGGTCCTTTTCTTAATGCCGTATGCTCACATCTGGTATGCATACTGTCTGGCACACAAAAGATCGAAGGAAGGCACTGTTAATTCGAATTAATTAGTCATCTGGATATTTACATATGTAAATAAAACACATCCTGGAGTCACCTTCCTGAGAGCTCCCCAGAACATGGTGTTATTGTGGGCTGTGTCCCACCTTTCACGGCTTATTAGTTAACACAGAATGGCCTGCTTTCAAATGTTTGTACATCACACATATTCTTAAGAATTATGAAACAGTAGTCAGGGCACTTCATTAAATCCCACTATATGCTTCTCTACCTGAGGACGCGCCCCGGGTCCCACCCTACCCTTTACACCCTTTATCGTTATTTCCTGGGTAGGTGGAGGAGAGAGCGGCACATTCCTTGTGCCTGTGTGGGCTAAGCCCGGGCACTCATAGGGTTAAAAGCACTGCGGTAATATTAAGCACATGTTTCCAGCCCGCAGGGTGCCAGACTGAGACGTCCTCCAGTCCTAATTTGATAGATATTATGCCTACATTGCTGCAAGTAGCGATGGAGAAAGTAAAAATTTTATGGATGAGCAAAATAGGAGCTCTTCTGGATGGAGTGTTTTTAAATCAGGTGTATAATTTACCCAGTGTCAGACCGCATGTAGAGTGCATTACTCAATTGAACTTACGCGCAGATAGCAAAGCCGTTTCTTTTTAATAAGCACTTCTTCAACTTATTGGCTCTACAATTACTTGCACCAAATTATCAGCAGCTGCTGCCTGCTTGGCACTGCAGCCCAGACGAGGAGCTGCAGTAGTTTCTAATCAAAAGCCACTCGAGGGCTCTTTATCATTTTTAGCTTAATTCCACTTTTATTTGGAATTTATTAATTGGAATATCCAATATTTTCACGACCGAATTTTGCTTTGCTTCCATTAACAAGAAGCCGACCCAATGGCTGAGGTGATTAGGAAAATGGAAGGGGGAACGGCCAGACTTATCTCCGACACTCACAATATTACACACATTCTTCTGGGCTGTGCTTCCTCAGAGGCCAGATTTTGATCCTTTCATGAAATGCTGCTACTGAACTTAGCCTCCTGCAAGGTTTGAGCCCAAGAGGTGTTTTATGTCTCTGAATAACACATCTTCATCGGCACCCAGTTCAGCCATATGCTTTAACCGTCTGCACAGAGGATATTCTGGGGTGATTGCAGTTGGGGTGTCCTGGGCATTGGATGATATTCACAAATGTCCCTGGCCTCTGACCACCGGGTTTTGGATACTCATCTCGAGTCCCCAGTGATAAATACCAAAAACTGTCAGGAAAATTATCAAATCGCAGAGGTGTTTTTATGTAAAAATGTGTAGCAGACTGCACACAACGGGCCATGAGAGATAGTTCTAACAGGAAGGCACCATTTCTAACTAACTTGTGGAAAACTTCCCAAACTGTATCCATAAATATCAGCTCAGGAGTCCTCGCTCCATAAGCTACAGGTCAGTGAAACCATGGAGGTCTAACTGTTTAAGGCCAACCACATTTTGTAAACTGTACAGACAAAAGCAAGAAGAAATGACTTTTAAAAAGAGCAATAATTACTTATATTCAAATAAAGCAAACATGGGAATAACTTCCCTTCATGTAGATGGACCCAGGGACTACGTTTACAGAAGTATGATAGAATTGTTTTATATCAGCAGAGCCAAGAAAACCTAATTTGAGATACAGTTTACTTCTTTGAAATTACTTTCTTTGTTATTGTCAGCACCAAACTAAAGAACAGAAAGGTCTGAGCCAAAAAATACTATGACTGCACAGAAACGATAATTCAGGCTTAAGTTTTTTCTCCATGGCTTTCAAATCCACAGTAGTCTTCTAAACATGAAGAATGAAGAGTTTACAGTGAATTACATACATGTATAAACATGTCTATACATATAAGCTAGGGTCAGGCTGACTGAATTACATACATGTATAAACATGTCTACACATATAAGCTAGGGTCAGGCTGATTGATGGGAGCAGGGCTCATGTCTGTAGTCCTGTCTGTAACGAATTCAAGGTCAGCCTGGGTCATAGTGAGACCCTGTCTCCAAAAGCAACAGCAAAACAAACCAAACAAGAAAATCTTCATCCAAACTTCTAGTATCGAACTGGAATGGAGCTCAGTGGAGGAGCCCATGTTTAGTGCACACTAGGCCCTAAACATCTATCATATGGTCCCAAATAAAACACAAACCCCGAGTATCAAGAACTACCACTCACTGAAGAACAGAAACGGAGAGTCTCCTTTGGAAGGAACCGCCGTCTTCTGTCTTCCATCTACACCAGAAGGTGGCTCACCATTGAGCCCTCCGGTGCAGGAATCGAGAGGTCATTCAGACCAACAAGGCCTCTCCCACTGACTCCATTCTTACTGGAGAGCTTTACCCAGTGAGCTTCTCGTGCACACTAAACACCTTTTGTTTAAGCTGAGAGAAGAGATTTAATGTTTCTACCACAAAGAAATGGCAAATGTTCAAACAGTAAAATAAAAAAAAAAAAAGTTACTGGGTTACGGTTTTAAAAGAGAGAAAAAGAGATTCCCTACCCAAATCTATAACTATACAATGTACACCTGCACTGACACACATGTTAATTCCTATAAATAGCTACAATTTAATAAATAAGTAAAGATGGCTGCTATAGCATCAAAATCTTCTGCAACTGTTCACGGCTCTGCAGTGGGCTGACAGCAGAGGTGGTGATGGTCAAACGCATTTACCAAAACTCACCGAGTCTGTTTTGTTTTCTATCATTTGAAAGATTAATAAAATGCCAACATGTTTTTACTGAATTATTCTGACAGGAAGTACTTAAGACAAAAAAAAGTCAGAGTAACTCCTTAGTTTTGGAGATGACTAAAAGAGGCTATGGAAATACAACTCAAGAAAACAGGGGATTGGCCCAAAGTCCCGTGGTAGTAAGCTGGGCATGCACTGGGCAAGGGGGTCAAATGCACAAACCCAGGAAATTAATAAATTAGCTGGGCAGTGGTGGCATACGCCTTTAGTCCCCACACTCGGGAGGCAGAGGCAGGCGTGAAATTATCTAGCACAAGTGAGAAGAAAGCACGAGACACAAACAAACCGGCTTAGGAGTTTATTAGAGGGGGGTGCGTACAGGCCTGGGGAACGGTGTGCAGAGAGAGGGAGGGAGAAATGGCACGTCCAGCTTTTAAAAGCTGCCCAGCACATGCGCACAGGGGGTTGGCATGACTACGTTATACGCTGATGACGCAGATGGGTAACTCACACGTGTGTGCAAGGGTTATAGTTGAGTCACATGTGGAGGTAACCACGCATGTGTGCCCATGAGTGTGCCTGACTTTAGAACCTGAAAGTGCAGCCTTATTGGTGGTGGAATAATTACAAGGTGGATCTCTGTGAGTTCAAGGTCAGCCTGGTCTACAAGAGCTAGTTCCAGGACAGGCTCCAAAGCTACAGAGAAACTCTGGTCTCAAAAAACAAAAACAAACAAACAAAAGAAATTAATAAATCAATAGGCTTAATTTATTTATTATTTATTGCATTATATAACAAATTATGTACTTATAATTTATTTATAATTTATAAACACAAATCAATAAACTTAAAGTGAAGGCAATTTACAGAAAGCATTAAAACAATAAACTTATACAACAGCAAATATGATTAAGAGGCTTACAGTCATTTCATCCATTCATTCTGACTTTTGACTTAAGTATCTTAACAGCAGTGTGAATTTAAATAGAATAGCTTCCTGGAAAGCAGAAGATTCTCTTTTTTCTCATCCTGATGCAAGAAGGCCTGCCCCAGCTCAGGTGACAGCAGGGACCTTCAAAGAAGGCCACAGGCACATGCTCCAGAGAATGCCTGAATACAACCCCAGTCTTTGAATACTTGGTCTCCAGCAGGCAGCACCTTTAGAAGGTGGTGTCCCTCAGGAGGCCACTAAAGTTGGTGTCCTCTTCATCTCTCCCACTTCCTGGTGGTGGGTACTGGGAACCTCCAAATGTTAGGAATAGTTCCTAATATTAGCTCCCTGACTATACAAAAATTCCCAATCAAGTCAAATCAAAACAAGCCAACTTAATATCCAGGTTTAATGGGAGATCTGCACTCTCAGGTGGTCCCGAGGGGGAAACCAGGAAGCTGCAGGAACATGACCACCGGGAGGAAGAAAGGGAGATCACACGTTTCTCTTTTGGGGGGTCACTTAAGTACCCTGAGGAGTGGTTCTGACCCCACCCCCAGGGAGGGGTCAGGATCTGGTCTATTAGGATTTGAAGTCCAGACCAGGCATGGGGGCTGGGATAGATGCGAGGGACTGGGACCTAAGCTCCCAACCTAACAGGTACAATGTGACCCGCTGGCATATGCTATGTCGTGCTGTGCTGTGTTGTGCTGTGCTATGCTGTGCTATGCTGTGCTGTGCTGTGCTGTGCTATGCTGTGCTATGCTGTGCTGTGCTGTGCTGTGCTATGCTGTGCTGTGCTGTGCTATGCTGTGCTATGTTGTTCTGTGCTGTCCTGTGCTATGCTATGACTTCCCTACAAGATGGAGGATGCTCTCAGACTGTGCCAAAACAAGCCCTTCTTTCCTGATTACATTTGTCAGGTATTTTCTTACTCGCAGCAGGGGGAATGTTAACTGTGCATCCATCAGACCCAACCCTGGATACTCTTAGGTTCTCATGAGACAGCAGCCAACTCTGAAAACATAACACATCCGAATACCACAAACACCAAGATATCTGAATTAATAGCTTAGTCTTCAGACTTTTACGGAATGGCATCCAGACCATGGAGAAGTCTGATGCAAGCTTAAAGAAAATGAAGCAATTAAGAGCTCTGAAAAGCCGGGTGGTGGTGGAGTTCTAATCCCAGAACTCAGGAGGCAGAGGCAGGCAGATCTCTGATCTTGAGGCCAACCTGGTCTACAGGGTGAGTTCCAGGATAGTCAAGGCTGCACAAAGAAACCCTGTCTCAAACAACAAACCAAAACAAAAAATAAAAGTTCAGAAAAGTAACTGAAGTCAATCAGTCCAAGCTGTATTTATTCTTACTTGCTGTCTTCAGAATTGACATATAAATCACTGAGTGTCATATCAACCATAGTTTCCATTACCGTTCAAGTAGAGACGCCCTCTTACTAGAGGGTCAGCAAGGTTCCAGTAGATACGGCAGCCTACAGGGAACACCCAGCCTCGGGGTTCTCAGACAACTCTGATTATTTGGACCGAGCAGTTGGAAACCTGTTACCTGGTCTGCAGTTTTTACAAAGAAATAAGAGTGAGGCCATTCTCAGAGCAGTAAATTCACTCATGGTTTCTGAGCCAGGACTTTGTCGCTCCTACCACCTGGAGACCAAGAAAACTTGGTTTCCAATGTCCCAAGATGTACAAGGCAGAAGTGGAGCTCAGATCTGACCTTTTGATGTATGACCTCTGATCAGCCTATTGTATGGTTTATCACTTGGCAAAGAGAATTAAAACTCAAGAGTTAAAACCACAATGGAACATGTGATTCAGATATCATGTTGATGGGGGGGGGGCAGGCAGAGCGTGTTTTCTGTGTTGTTGTAAGACAGGGTCTTATGCAGTCCAGGCTGCCTCATCTTATTATGTAGCAGGGGCTAGCCTTGAACGCCTGATGCTCCTCCTGAATAAATAAAGTGTTTAGAAACACGCAACACCTGGATGTCAAGTAATCGACAGAAGCCTTAGTCCACAGGGACCAAGACGTCCAGAGCCATGGGCTCCACAGCCTTATCTTGAAGACAGACAACTCCACGGGTCAGAATGGGACTACAGTACAATTTTCTTTCATGAGCAAACTTAGACCAAGAGAAACCTTTACTCAGCTTAGTGACAAGTGCGTAAGTTTCTTCAGAGTGACATTATTTTTTTTTTTTTTGTTTTTTTTTTTTTTTTGGTTTTTCGAGACAGGGTTTCTCTGTGGCTTTGGAGCCTGTCCTGGAACTAGCTCTGTAGACCAGGCTGTCTCTGGTCTCACAGAGATCCGCCTGCCTCTGCCTCCCGAGTGCTGGGATTAAAGGCGTGCGCCACCACGGCCCGCAGAGTGACATTATTTGAAAGTCAGCCCTGACTCCAATCCCGTTCAACATTTGTAAACCTCCAACAGTCCCAGTTTCACTCATTCTGACAGCGTCAGGATGAAGCTGAGCAAAAGAAGTTAGGGGCATGGACACCTCACCATGCTGCACAAGTATGACTTCAGCTTATAACCCTCATGTTACAAGGCCTCATAACTTACGATAAATAGCACGGGCATAAATTAACGGCCCCAAGTAGGGAAGCATATTCCCAGAATTCAACATGAGTCCCCAAGGATATTTGCTGAATTCTCTGTTGCTGTGAAAAAGAAACACTTAAAATGAGTTTGCTCTAAAAGCCCAAGGATGATGCTTTGGAGGTGCCATGTGAAGCCGTGGTCACTACAACACACACACACACACACACACACACACACATACATACATACATATAATCACAAAACTTGAAAAGCTACAAGCAACAGAGGAAAAACAACTAACATGCTGGGTCTGGATGGCTGAGGGCACTCAGGATGCTGCGGTTTGAGACTTATTGAAACGGCATCTTTGACTTGGTAAGGCAAATGCCGAATAGGAAGCCTGATTTAATATAGACAATTATATATGATATAGATATTAGGTCACAGGCTTGCTCTTCATCAGTGCGAAGGAGCAACTTCCACAGAAATGTCAGTAGAACCTAAGTGTGGGGCCTAGAAAGTGGAGTTTTAGAGAACTCGGCTTCACCAGTGTGTTTTCCTCCACCTAGGCACCTCCTCCGATCTGCCCTTAAAAGGGTTAACTCAAGAAGGAAATAAAGACTTCAGGCAGGAATCTCCCTCCATTCAGAGTCCAGCACTGGGCAAAGGACATATGAGGATAATCAAAAGTCGGCAGTGACGACTGAACTATCAATCACACATGTAACGTCACAACCCAGATCAAAGCTACAGAGAAAAGCACACGCCAATATGCCAGTGTCCGGCAGCGGGGTGTGACTGGATGCGGGAGAAAGTCATTGTCTAAAAGTTTTCTAACGTCTTAAAGATGGGTAGAGTTTGAACTAACTGGAACTCCACCTCCTCCAGGCTGCCCCGTAGTCACACCCTTTCCTGAGCCATGAGACAAAATGCTCCTTCTCCAGTGACAACCACCACTGTATTAATGGCATTGAAGCTGGGCCCACAGAAAAGCTCTTACGTGTTGGAAGCAGTGAGCCCCCCCCCCCCCCCAGATCCTGAATTTCTTGTAAACAACTTGTTTTCCCCTGATCTGAGTGCCTACAGCTGCTCTGAGAACGAGACCTTCAGGAGTTCCTGATGGCAGGGGAGTGGTTTCTGGTGCGTTTGGCTGGGGCGTGGCTATCCCTATATAAGCTGCCCCTGAACACAATAAAGGGAGCATTCTTGGGACATTCTGGCTTCAAGGATGACCCGTGTCTCTGTCTCTGTGAGGCTTTGTGTGTTTCAATCTCCAGTCCCTTGCCCGGCCCGCAAACTGTATGGAGGCACTTAGAGCACAGATGGGCGTGGTGCGCTTCACCTACACCCATAACAAACACAGAACAGATCACTGTCTTACACAGAGCTTTCGAGTGGAAAGTCGTTATGAAAAATGAGTATCATCCATCCTTTGAACAGTGGGAAATGAGCACATTCAGCTGCGGTCCTATAACCTGACCTGCTCTGTGAGGCAGGAGACCAGCCAGTGTTTCTCCAAATTCCTGTTTCTTCGAGCTCCAAGGGAAATGAGTAGAATTTGATGTGTGCTGATTCGTGGGGAGTTACCAACCTAGCTGTCTGAGTAGGAAAAAAGCACATTTTCATCTGTGCATCCCTGGTAGAAGCACAGGGCCATGTTCAGAGCAAGCCGTGGATAAATGTTTGTTGACTTGAAAGACAATGGTGAGGGCTTTAATTTATCTAACACCAGCCACGGACGGATGGTCATTATCTACTTGGCTTGTGTTGATGAACACTGGCATTTAAGGATGCTCTGTTGGTACATACACCAGGGCCCTCCCAAACAGGAACACAGCCCTGCTCTCAGTCTTGACAGGCCTGTCTTTACCATTTGATGCTCTCAACCCCAGAGACCACTCCTTCTTGCCAAACACAGTCATTAATTTCAAGAGCATGCTTTGGGGAAAAATGTTGACTTTGAACTTCAACAAAAGCTATTTCGGTTTAGATTCTCCTCTTTTAAAATACCACTTGCCTGTTGGAAAAATTTAGACTGGCACCTGCTGTCATTTACCCCATAGACGGTACAGTTGCACATATGTAGAATGTTTTTCTTTTATTCATTTCTTACTGTTGTAGGAAGCATGTGTAGGGGTATGTGTGCCATGAGGCACATGTCCAAGGCCACAGGAACACTTTGGGCAGTCGGTTCTTCCTATGCTTGGACTCTAGAGTCAAACTCAGGTTGCCAGGCTCCCGAGGCTAGTAGCCTCACAGGCAGTTTAACAGATTAACCAATACATTCCTATCCACTAAAATAAAATAATGTTTGCAGTGCTCAACTGCTTGACACAAATCCCTACCCTGTGGAACACCTTCAGCTCCCTCTTGCACCGTAAACTTCCAAACGAACAGGTAGAGTTGAGAAAAGAGGTCGGGGGAGGGGGCATTAATCTGAGGCGGCAAGTCCACAGGCTCACAAAATATTAACATGTGACTGATGATACAGGGAGCGTTGATTTAAAAGTCATGGTAATAAAATAGAGAGAAAGAAAGGCCACAACTGACCACCAATTCGGCGAGGTGGGAGGTTTTGGCAATTGTTACAGGGAGGCCACTTGTTCATCCCAGCTGCCCAGAACCAAAATAATCACACAGAAACCATGTTATTTAAATCACTGCTTGGCCCATTAGCTCTAGCTTCTTATTGGCTAACTGCTACATCTTAATTTAACCCATTTTATTAAGCTGTATATCACCACAAGGTCGTGGCCTACCAGCAAAGTTTCTCCACCGGCAGCTCCATTGCATCTCCCTGAGTCCGCCTTTCTTTTTCCCAGCATTCAGCCCAGTCCTCCCCGCCTACCTAAGTTCTGCCCTATCAACAGGCCAAGGCAGTTTTCTTTATTCATTAATGGTAATCACGGCCTACAGAGGGGACTCTCACATTGGGCAATCTTGGAGTCGGCCATGGAAGAACAGTGGGGCTAAACCTCACTCAACACAGTTTATGGAAGGACAAGAACGAAGAAGCACCGAGGAAGGATGGGACAAACAGGGAGATCTGAGTTTGAGACTGGAATCCATGTGAAGACAATCTGGACATAGGACGCCATGGTGTATCTGTGCCACATTCTCACTCTCCGTGCATAGTTGCAGTTCACTAGATAGATTGTTTCCATGTCCGGCTATTGTGATGAGAGCAGCCGTGAGCATGGCTGAGCAAGTGCCGCTGGGGTAGGTGTCGAGCTCCTCGGGCGTACACCCTCTCTTAACACTGTCCCGTAAGTTCTTCCCATAGGCAGAGCTGTTGCAGTTAATTAACCATAGGGCTCAGGGCAGGCTCGACTCCAGATAATATTCTTTGTTCATCTGAACTGCAAATGTAACAGAGTATCTGTATTTTACCTGTTAATACTGTGACAGATAATTGCTTTCAGATGACTCAATTTCTCCATTAAAAACCATCATCTGAGACCATTCATCCAAGAGAGGGGCAAGGAGAAGTTGACAACCCTAGGTTAATTAAGAAATAATTGTTGGTTAACTTGTCATAAGTCAATACCTCTATCTCCAATGCAACAACCAATTAAATCAATGCAGGATTTTTTTTTAAGAGTTTTAAACAAGTAGGATTTTGTGTCTTTTTTTCTCTACTCTCCTAACAACATGGTGGTCCTCATCTCATTTCATGGAAGCCTTTCCTTAATGAACAACATAAAACTTATTGTTGCTTTAAGAATATGAAATGACCTTTATTAAAGCGAGCATGAAAGACATGCCAGTATACTTTAGTCATTTATAATTTTGCTTAAATATTTTAAATTTAATTAAGACTGAATTTATCACACTGGCTTTCAAAGCCATTTCCCTCCAGTGTTTCTCTTCTCCCTGAATAACATCTTACCTGGTGGCCAAGTCAGAAATACTAATTACTACCAACTCCTTTACATATGCAACTTGTGTGCTGACAACATGCTTTTAGAGTTTACTATAACTAGCAATATCACCATATGAAGTATCTATGATTTCTAACATTCTTTCCCTTACCTGTTACAACCCAGTGAATCACAAATACATACATTAGCCAGTCAGTGTTCTTCAGAGAAATAAAACCAATGTATATCTGTATCTACCTGGACAGATTATTATGAAAACTGGCTCATGTGACAGGAGATTGAGAAATCGCACAATTTGTACCTGCAAGGTGAATGGCCAGGTAAGTTGGTGATGCAATTCAGTCTGAGTCCACAGTCGGGGAGTTAACAGTTGAAGTCTCAGTTTCAATCCAAACAGCTAATTACCTGAGCTCTGATGTCAGGGAATAGTAAAAGATGGACATCCCAACATAGCTAGAGTGACCATATCCTTCCTCTGTATTTCAACAGATGGGATGAGGCCCACTGTGCTGAGGAGAAAGCTAAAACTCTTCTTCCCCTGGGCTGCTGATGCAGAGGCCTGCTCTCAGAGAAGCGCCCTCACAGACACACCCAGATGCGGTATCTCAGCTTCTCTGGGTAATCCTAAACTCTGTCAAATTGACATGTGATACTGTTGCAGATGAAGGAACTAAGGTCTGGCAAGGATGAATAGTTTCTTCAAGTTCACCCCCCTGAGCAGGAAAGACCTTGAACTAAAGTCTAGTTGTGGTGTCTATGAATCAAATTCTCTTGATTATACTTCAGGAATATCTTGTATTCTTCCTCTCCCTCCATGTACCTTTCTAGAACAATCCCTCATCTGTCATACCTGGTCTCTAGACCCTTGGTCCCTGTACCAGCTTCCTGGGGATACATCGCAAACTACATACTAGTGGCTGGGAAATCCACAAAGAGTTGTATCCAAATTCTGAGGGCCCAGAAGTCTGAAATGGGCATGCCATAGGCTTCACTCACAGGGCTGTCAGGGGAAGGTCTGCTGTGATTGACAGGTGGACCTCTTCCTGGGTGTCTCTTCCTTTCTCCCCTTGCTCCTTGTGCATGGCTATGGCTGTTTCCGGAAATTCTTTGTAGAGTAACACTAGTCTTTCGGGAACAGTGCCCACTGTCCTCCGCATGTCCTGGTCATCAGGAGTTAGATCTGTGAAGAGTTTGCTTACACGAGGTCCCATTCTGAGCTACTGAAGGTTAGAAATCCAACTGTCCTTCAGCAAGGGTAGGAAGGCATATGATTTAGGCCCTGCCCACTGCCTTCTCCCCAGTTCTCCCCTGGCCACAAAAGTGCTTTTGCTAAAATTCTATCCTGATTCTTTCACTTCCTTGCCTCTAGACATTTTTTTAAGGGCAAGCTACACCTTCCACAGTAAAAGGTTAAATGAGGAGCTGTGACATAAGGTCTTCCAGAGTCTTCCAGAATGTTCCGGGTATGCCACTGTGGCTTTCAGCCTCCTTCCTCTTTCCTCAATTAGGCCTTGAACTTTAACTTTCCAGACAGGAAATAAACTAGGTTGGCTCCCCTGCTACCCCAGACCTTTGTGTGGACATGGAATAAACTAGGTTGGCTCCCCTGCCACCCCAGACCTTTGTGTGGACATGGATTTGGGACTATCCGTTGGATCCTGGGAGACTCACCAGTGAGTCCGCAACCACAGTCCGTGGCTGGCCCTCCCCCAGAATTCATCAGCAACCGGCAGTTCTCGTGAACGCTTTTCCCTGCCTAGGACTGACAGCTGAAAGGTCCAGTCTTGCACAGGACAAACGAGAGCACTGTAGCTGCCACATGGGCATGATTATCATTACTGTGTTGTGCCCAGAAAACACACCTCACAGCCTGTCTCCCTATCTTTGCCTCTATGTTTTTTCTGGTCTCTCTTCCATAATGTTCCCTAAAATTCACACTAGGAATTCTGGGTGTCCAGGGTGTGGCACTATCTAGAAGATGATGGAACCTTTGAGAAGTGTGGCCAAGCTGTTGGAAGTATGTCTCTGGCTGAGGTTTGGAAGGCGATGTCCACCCCAATTCCACCTGTGTCCTTTGCTTCCTAGTTTGTTACAACATGAGGAAGGCTCCCTCATGCTCCCATCACACACAACCATTCTGCTGCTTCTCTCCCACAGTGATGGACTGAACCCCTGAAACACTAAGGGAGAGGGGCTGTGCTTGGAGCTGGGCCAATCACATTGAAATGCATTGCCTCTGGTCTTCCCAGTGACCCCACGATGTGCTGGGTGCTACCCCATCTTATTCTGACAGTTTAGCGTGTTCAATCACCAAGCACGGGAGTTACAATCTAGATCTCAAAGCCAAACTCATCCATCTTTCCTCATCCTTCCGGAGCCTCTAGAACCATTTCCTTGCAAAACCTCTCCACTATTCCCCTTCCTTCAGCAGTGAAGCATGAGTAATTTTTGCCTAGTCTATAATACTCAGCATAGCATTCTTGCACCCTTTCCATGGCACAGGACTTGCCTTGACCTCATGATCCCCTGCCTCAGTTTTTCAGTGCATTGGAAATACAGGTGTGTACCACCATACACAGTTAAAAATACGAGATGATAATGTTACATTTACATATGAGGCAGCTTTCCTAGACAGGTGTCTCCCTCAGAAGAAACACCATTTCACACTCGCATGTCCATTTCTTGAATCTCCCCCAAAGTCAAAATCATCGAATTATCCCAGACATGTTGTGGAAAAGTTCAGGGTGCCACGGAATCACACTGACAGAGCTCTGAAGTTCCAGATCGGGCTGAGAAAAGGCTGCCACTGGAAATGTGAACGCCACTACAGACCACGACCCCTTTCCCTCAGTAAAAGGATCACCCGCCCTTCTCTGGACTCATCACTATGCTAACACTTGAAATACTTTGACGTTGCTTATGGTCACAAAAGGTCACCATCACTGAAAGTGACAAGGGCGTGTTTTTTTCTAGTTTAAAACCGATTTTTAAAATCTTTCCCCTGCCGTGGTATTTTTGAGTTCTCTAAAACTACCTTTTCTCAAGAGGTTGGTGGAAGTGATTCTTCCTCACTTCTATGCCCAAAGCAGAGGGCAAGCCCTTCCACCACATTCCATGCCCATGTATTTTCCCCATCAAGGAATCCACACTCTTTATAGAACTATTTAATTATCAAGAGCTTTACTTTCAGGACAACCTTCATCTAAGAAAGGGAGCTCTGAAAACCTGCCGAGTTTTTAAAGACTGAGTTGAGGGGTGCAGCATGGGCACCCAGTAAAACAGGGGGGGTGTCATGATCACGCCCAGGCAAAACTCCCCCCCCCAACCCCATAGTGGGGTAGTTCAGCTAATTAACAGCTGGGTATTATTACAAAGATGCGATTGCCAGGTTATTTGAAGTGGTTTTTAAGTTGTTAAGCACCAAGCTCCTATCTTATGAGCAGCTGACTCTTTCTCGGGTGAGGGACAGCAGATAATTGTTCTGAATTTGAAAACAGGAAAAAAGACATATGTACATTTTGTCCTTAAAGACTCTCCAAGTTAACATGGTATTTTTAGATGTAAGTTAAATAAATTTCTGTGAGAGATGAGGAAGCATCAAAGCCCAAAACTAAAAATGGTTGACAAGGAGTTCCCAATTCTAGCTTCCTGATTCTATTTTTTTTTTTTTAACATCAGGTAAAAAGAAAAGAAATGGTTTAAATGCAAGTTTTCTGGGGAATGTAGAAAGATCCTTTAACCCCCTCCCCTCTTTCCCTCCTGGGTAAAGAGACACATGGAGGGTTGGCAGGGATAAACGAGACCTCTGTTCAGGCACCATCCTCAGCAGGGCTGTGTTTACCTAGACTCACACTAAAACTTTGTGGCGAATCTCCTATCAGAATCTTTACTTCCTTCCTCCTTGCCACTCTAACTCCTTGAACACCATGTAAATTTGCTTCCGGTTTAACTGTGCTGAGTCACTCCTATGACGTCACAAGCACTGCCTCCAACCGCACAGATGGACTCATTATTTCAAAACATCCTAAAAACCAGATGTCTTTGTGCTCCAGGAAATGATGTCACGTGTGTGGCAGTGTGTGTGTGTGTGTGCATGCCTGTGTTCCTGTATAAATTAGCATGGCTAACTAATTGCCTAGCTATGCTCATGAAGATTGGAGTAGCCCACTCTTTTCCATATGCTCCTCATCTAGGAGGCTGTGGTACCAAGCTGAGGGCTGACATCAGTCAGGGACTGAAAAAGAATGTCATGGGGTTGGCTCATGCTAGTAGACGTTTGGGAGGAGCACTCAGCTGTGGAGGATGGATGGCCAGTCTCTAAGACGCACTCAGAAGCTATTTTGGAAGCCTGTGGAGCAAAGAACTAATAGCATGCAGTGTAATTCTACACAATATTATTCAATGTGACTTAATTCTTTACAGTATTATTCTGTGGACTGCATGGATATGTGATTCGCAAGCTCCAAAGCAGAAGGAAACACAAGTTGACACAAAGGTTGAAAGAAAGTTCAATGTTTCTCCCATTAAACTACAACCACTGTTATTCTGTGTTAATCTGATTTTGTTTTTCCATTTTACCTTGAGTTTAAAATCTCCTACAATAGATTCCAGTCCCAAAGAACCATAAGTCCAGAATTTCCACATCTCTGTTACTTATACTTTGGTCTGAGAGTTCCACGATAATGGGCAATAACCACTGCCTTTAAAACTCCAAACACTTAGCACAAAGAAACCTGAACTTGCTGCCTTTGCCCTTCTGCTTCGTCTAGCTCTGTGTATCTAGTTCCCCTCAGTCGTTTCTACTCTTAGAGAGCTTGCTTGCTGAGGGCCTTTTTGTACTCCAGCAGGCAGGCTGAGACTGTACTACTGGCTCCTGGTATCACCCAACGAGACCCAAGGGGAGGGACCCCAGCTGTGCCCAGCACACACATCCTTTCATTTTAGACCATTCACCATCCACCCATCCCTGTGCCTTTCTCTCGGTGATGTTCCACACTCCTCCCAACATGCCTGGTACACTGCAGGAGACACCTGAGTGTTCAAGTGAGTTAGACATCAGATCATGAGACACAATGACAATGTTCAAATCCTTTTTTTAGAACATAAACCTTAGATGTACTGTAGTTTTTTCTTTATGTGTGTATCATGGTTTATTCATATTTTAATATAACATTTTTATTATTTATTTGAGAATTTTATGCATACATAGAATATATTTTGGTCACACCAGTTCTTCCCCCTAAGTTGTCCTGGATCTACCCTTCATCTCCCCTAACACCCTTCCCAACTCCATGTCCTATTTTCTAAGAACCCGTTGAGTTTAATTTGCACTGTTTATAGACATGGGTATGAAGCAATACACTGGAGTGCAGATGACCTACATGCTAAAGAAAACGAATTCTCCGAACTGAAGAAAACGGACAACTCCTCCCCCAGCAACCAGCAACTGTCAATAGTTCCTCAGCTTGGGGTAGAGATTCGTGAGCCTTGCTCTGTTCCATGCTGGAGGGTTGACTGGCTTGGTCTTGTGTAGGCAATCACAGCTGCTATGGGCTGGAGTGCAGTGGCCATGCTATGTCCAAAGACTCTGTTGTTTCATCCCAGCCCTCTTAGATGAAGGCTTTCACAGTCCTTCTACCCCTCTTTGCAGGGAAAAGGTGTAACAAGACGTCCATTTATGGCTAAGCACGCGCAGATCCTGATTCTCTGCCCTTCGACTAGTTGTGTGCAGCGGCCGCTATCCACTACACAGAGAAGCCTGTCTAAAGAGACTGAGAGTTACTAGTCTATCGGTCTAGCAGCATTCTGGTCAAGCGCATGTGCCTGGGGAGCTCATAGGTCCCGGGTGTGATATTTTCCTGCGACTGTTGATGTTATTTTTCTTGTTGGAAAGTTTCATACATGCGTATAATGTGTTTTTAATAATGTCGAGTGCCCACTCCCTCTCTTCTAATTCCTCCCCCGTTCCTCCCATCTCTATTCTCTCCGAATTTTGTGTGCTGCTTTTCTTTTGAATCCTCTAGATTAAGTGCGTGAGTGCAGGGCAGTCTATGGGCTCATGGGTAGTCTTTGGAGGTCATATCCCTGAAGGACACTGACTCTCTCCCTTTCAGCAGCCATGGATTGCCAATCTCTTCTAGCCTAATGGTGGGACTTCAAAATCCCCTTTCCTGTGAAGCTGGGATTTGAGGTCAAAACCAATGTGCGCTCCTGTGTGTACCAAGCCTGCTGTAGTCTTCAAACACTCACTGTAGCCAGTGACTGTCTATCTCAGGCTGTTAAAGCAGTTCTGTCCCCTTGTCCACAATCATCCCTGAGCCCAGAGGGGTGGGGTGTGATACAGATGTCTGTGTAGGACTGAACACAGTTGCTCATTCTCTGCATCTTGGCCAGTTTTAGATCTCCATGTTAACAATCAGCTACTGCAAAGGGAAGCTTCTCAGATGAGGTCTACAGATGTAGGAACTAATCCATGGACATAAAGACAAGCATTTAGGAAGCAGTTTAGCACTATATCCATTTAGAAAACAATAGCGGTGGCGTCTCCCCTAGGACCCAGGACCTATCAAGCTATGGGCTCTTGCCATTGCTATTGGTGCCAGACATGAGTTCCATCTAGAGAATCAAGTTTTAAATCCATTAAGAAAGTAGTTTGGTTTTCCCAGAGCAGTCATGCCTCTATTGCAACCAGAGACATAGCTTGCCAGGCCTGACATTACTGTAGGTCACAGGGGTCATAGCTAGGTAAGAGTGTTTATTATTTTATTCCCCTGGTAGCATACATAGCATGAACTGTAACCTTTGAGAGATTACATAGAGAATATTCACATTTGACTTATGTTCTACTTCTGAAGACTTTATGAGATTAACTCAACTGTAAGCACAGGAGGGCCTGTCTTTGGAAAGAAAAGAAGAAATAAGAAAATGCTGGGTATAGTTATTTATATGGTAAAATTGTGACTCTTTCACCATAGTTTCTATGTTTTACAGAATTTGTAGTGTGGATGTAAAGTGAGTTCTCAATAGTTTCCTTTTCAATAGTAAATATGATCTTTATGTGAACGCTTAAATTCACTTTGGTGATTTCTAATATAACCTGTATGCACTGTTTTTAATGTGAAAATATCATGTTCTGTGTGTGCACCGAATGCTTGAGCATGGTTATTCATCCTATCACAAGCATTAACTCCCAACCCTGGCTGGTAAGAGTGGGCCCAGGGAGTAATTACAGCCTGCAGCCTCCACCCTGCAGTGAAAGAGAAGTCAGGGGCTTTTAGAGATGGCTGATTTGTGGTAAAGACAGAAGAAATGAGGGGAAAGGAGAAAAGGTGATTAGTTGGTCACTGTGTGTTGACAGAGGTTTCTGTCCCACCTGGTCCCGCAGCCGTTCAGACCCAAAGAAACACACAGAGGCTTACATTAATTATAAACTGCTAGGCCTACTAGTTCAGATTTCTTATTAATTAACTCCTTTATCTTACATTAATCCATAATTCTTGTCTGTGTTAACCATGTGGTACCTTATATCAGGGAAGCATTCTCATCTTGCTTCCTCTGCATCTGGGTGATGATTGCAGACTGTGTCTTTCCCCTTCCCAGAATTCTCATAGTTTGGTCACCCCACCTATACTTCCTGCCTGGCTACTGGCCAATCAGCATTTTATTAAACCAATACAAGTGACAAATCTTTACAGGGTACAAGACCATTGTCCCACAGTAACTGTGAGACACACAAGTTGGTCCTGGGGAAAGGGTAAGCACAAAGAACAGAGTTTAATCCTCAGAACCCACATTTAGAAACCAGGTGTGGTGACAGACACTTATAACTCCAGGGCTGGGGTGGTAGGGATGAGTGGATCCCTGGGGCATGCTGGCCAACCAGCCTAGCTAAATCAACAAGCTTCAGGCCTGTGAAATCCTACCTCAACCAACAAGGTGGAAGGCACCTGAGCAAAGATACCCAAAGTTGACCACAGGCCTCCACATACACATACAGGTGTGCATACACACACCCACACATACACAGAGAAAAAGAAATAAAGAAACACAGCAGCCTGCCAAGTTAGTAAAAACTGACTGACTGATAGGATGGTAACAAAATAAAATAAAAACACCCAGCGAGTTCCAGACAAGAATTATGGATTAATGTAAGATAAAGGAGTTAATTAATAAGACTCCTGGTTTCCTTATACTCCGAAAAATGAGTTTAGCTGACTCCTTTTCCAGCTTCATGAACAGTGACTTTCTACCACGTGACACTTCCCTGAGCCATTTAACTGTTCTTCTATTCACGATAACCTCTAATAAGGCATTCATGTGCCAATAAGGAGGAGACTTTCTAAAATCCTTGTTAGCATGTCGTTTATGCTCCACGCTGCTCTGCCTCGGGCAAAGGACCTCACACTCAGCCTGGGAACTCCACCCCTGTGGAGGCAGACTGGGTAGCCACATCTGTCCACTCTGGCTGGCTGCACACAGGGGAGGTTCTGCCTGACAAGCACTGAGAACCGTTCCAAGTACGCAGCAACCAGAGGATACACTTAGTGATATTTTCATGTCTTCTCTTTTCATACGAGAGATTGGAGGCTGAGAACAATGCTGGCCAAAGGGAGCCTGCGTCCAAATGTACTAAATGCAGAATCCCATTAGCGTCTCTGGTGTTATGGGTCAAATGCCCCAAGCGGCAGAGGCTTTTGTGTGTTACCAATTGCACTGAGGGATTTCTTACCTCTTTTTGGTTCTTTTGCTATTTTCACTATATTTTCTTCAAAATGTACCAGGCTGTGGGATCCTGCAGTGCTGAGTCTGTTATTCATATTCTCTCTCTCTCTCTCTCTCTCTCTCTCTCTCTCTCTCTCTCTCTCTCAGCAAAGCCTCTAATTTTGTTGGAAATCTTGCCTCAGGTATGTGGCAAGGCCCACAGCTCGGCTCACTGTTTAGAACATAGACATATATTACTCTGACTAGAGCTGGTCATTCCACAGGGCAACAGGGGAACACTACTATCCACACTACAATCCTGTCAGAGCTGGTCCTACACAGGAGTTCATAAAATGCAAGGAAAGTGTGTGATGTTTCATTATCACAGTGCAATGACTGTTTCATTATTCTCCTAAAATTTATTCTTACTTTGTTATTTTTATGTGTGTGTATATGCATAATTGTGGAGGCCAGGAGAGCGCATAGAATGCCCTGGAGCTAAAGATACAGATGGCTGTGAGCCGCCCAACATGGATGCTGGGAACTGAACTCAGGTTCTCTGGAAGGGCATTCCAGGCCCTTGTCATTCTCTTACTAAGACTGCATTTTGTTGCTGGTTAAGAGAAAAGCTTTTGGATTTGGGAAGACTCAAGTCTAGCTCTCAGCTCCTTCTGCAGGCTCAGTATGCACTGATCTTTCAATCTGAGCCTGTGTCCTTGTAAGGAAAGACAGTTTCACCTCATAGGACAGAAAGAAACCAACTGAGAAACCATGTGCAAGGGCTCAGCAAACTCTGGAAGCATTACAAACACACACACACACACACACAGACACACACAGACACACACACACACTTATTTTAGGCAACATGTTCTGGGGGCAGAAGTGAGTCAGAAGATGAAGTTCTATTTTGGGCTCAAGAAGTTCAGTCACAGGAACTAGCTATTTCCCTGAGACTGTGTGCTATGATTACAGAAGAAAGTCCTTTGGGGTTTACCTGCATGTTTCTATAGGCTTTCTGTACATAAGAATGAAACACACACACACACACACACAAGCATGCACGTATGTGCGCGCGCGCACACACACACACACCACTCTTTCGGTAATATTGTCCAAGCCACTCTCTATGTGTCTACTTTCCTTAAATTCTACCTGCACCTGCCTAGTTGCCAACAATTCCACTTAATCAATACATGTTAACCACACACAGCTGTGAACCCCAGCACAGGGGGCTTCAGGAAACCCAAAGTTCTGGAATCAGTAAATGCTAACCACACACAGATGTGAACCCCGGCACGAGGGTCTTCAGGAAACCCAAAGTTCTGGAGTTCTAGGACTTACCATGTCCCCCTAGCTGCGTCTCTTCCCTGTTGTAAAAGGAGCCTTTTCAAACGAATATTCAAAAGAAATAAATCTAAGAGAGAAAGAATGGATTTCCTGGCAAAAATATGCTCGGAAACAGTTTTGCTGGAGTCTGGTGAAATGTTCCTTGAAGACTGAAGGACACAAAATCAATTCTAGCTCAAACGCTGCAGCCTCCTCTCGAGGTAAGCAATAATGTCACTTCTATGCCTTCGCCTTTCTGACCCTGACTATTGCAGAATGCTTGCTCTATGCTTTGGAACCTTGTCCTTCCTGGTGGAACTTTAGTTTGGTAACAAAGTTGGTACAGAAACCCTAATAGTAAAAAGCTATTAGAACCTTTGGGAGAAATCCCTCTAGAGCTATAGAACTCAAACACCACGTGTTAATTAGACTTTGATTTCAGGACTCTGTCCTGTCAAATCAGAATCTCGCAACCCCACAGTGGGTTCTGCCTGTCCCTTTGCTGTCCCCCAACAGGGCATGTCACATAGAAACAGAAACGGTGCAAGGAAATCAATGTCACAAGCAACAGGAATAAAAGCGGCTTTGAGAAGTCTACACAGAGGCCCGCCCTGTTCCCGAGGAGCCATCGCCACAGCTCTCCCGAGAGCCATCACCATGGCTGTGAGAATGCTATCAATTTTTTTTTTATTTGCCTACAGTGACACCTGCTGGAAACAAAAATAAATCTAAGTTTTAAAATCAAGCATGGAAAACCATAGCATCTTCATCAACTTCACCATTATTTTGACGAAAACTACATTCCATTTTTTAAGCATCAATTTGATTTCAGGTTTTGCTTTTGAATTTTCTTTTCTGTACAAAATGGGAAGCTAAAATTCCATTCTGCGTAGTGATGTCTTTTCTGGTTTGTTTGTGTGTGTGTGTGTGTATGTGTGTGTGTGTGTGCGTGCTTGTGTGTGTGTGTGTTTAACCAGCGTGAGGAAGCTGGGATTCGTGCCCATAAACTATACACTGCTCTTAGGGGGAAGCCCTGATGAGCAGTTTGGCTGTAAAATACCAGTTTAGAACTTGGCACATTGACTGCAGTGGGTGGGAAGGGATTTGGAACTCTAGCTTAGGATAATATCAAGATATCTCTCAGTGACTGAAATATTTGATAGGAACACATTCATGAACAGCAGGGTTGCGAAAGCCATCTTGTACTTGGGTCCAGGGGACCATGTTTAAATCGTGTTCACAGTGCCTGCCAATCTGTGTATTGAACAACCAATTGGAGCTTCTACACATTACAATTGATTTTAACATTAACTTAGCACACTAAAGATTCCCACCACGAAGTGACACACAGGAGGATTTGTACACTTAATACCCATTGCTACCAATATAAGTAATTCACAAAAATTCCCATCTGCCAAGAAATTGCTAACATCTACGTGGAGGTGCCTTCCCCAAATTCAATCTTATCCCATGGCTTGGCATTTTACAGTTGTTATTAACGTCGGTCACACTTACAGAACAAGATCTGGAAATCGTCTTATTCTGAGTTCAGGCCCTTCAGCAGGTTCATTGATTTCTGGGCTTTGCCGGCAATTTCTTTCATTAATTTTTTCCTAACAGTAAGACTTGACATTGCAGTCTAGCTGCCTGGTGCAAATACGCAGAATGTCTTAAAAGCAAATGTTAGTAAAGACTGCCCTGCACCTACATTAAGAACGCCCATCAGCACTGGACACAGATAATTCAATACGGCAACACAGGCAGCGCTCTAAGCTGAAACAAAGGTTCAGGCATCTCCGTCCAAGAGCTGTTTCTCCAGCTACCACCCCTTCAGCGCGCCTGCTCCTATGGAGGGGTCTTTGCTTAGACATCAAGGCTTACAGGGAAATGGAGTTTTTCTTATACATTAACGTCCATATTCATCCATTCTCTCATTCCTTCACCTCTAAAGACTCTAAGTTAGTACGTCGCAGAGATGACAGCCCAGCTGCTACTCCACACCAGACACCCGAGCAGTGATGCGGCTGAGTCTGTGAAGAATGCTGACGATGAGCATGCTTCCATAGCCGAGCACAGCCAACTTTGAGCTCTGCCTGTTTCCTCAGAGCTGTGATGGCAGAGACACCGGTGCCCTAGTACAATCGATGGCAGTGTTACTGGGGTGGGCATTTCCCTAGGTGATGAGGTCACTTGCCTTATAAAGTCAAGTGATGGAGGAAGGTCATTGGTTAATTAAATAAAGAAACTGCTTGCCCTGATAGGTTAGAACATAGGTGGGTGGAGTAAACAGAACAGAATGCTGGGAGGAAGAGGAAGTGAGCTCAGAGACGCCATGCTCCCCTCTCCCGGGCAGACGGCGATGCAGCCAGCCACCAGGTCAGACATGCTGAATCTTTCCTGGTAAGCGCACCTCGCGGTGCTACATAGATCATTAGAAATGGGTTAAGGGGCTGAAACTAATGGGCCAAGCAGTATTTAAGTGAATACAATTTGTGTGTTGTTGTTTCGGGGCATAAGCTAGCCAGGCGGCTGGGGTGCTGGGGACGCAGCCCCGCTGCTCCTATTACAACAGTCAAGCACCACTAGTGATGGGTTAGTGAACTCATACAGAACCAGGGAGCAGAGTGGCCCCCACTGTATGAGAACACAGCTGGAAGCCATCATCCTAGAAGCAGGAAACTATCACCAGATCTCCCAACATTTTGATCTTGAACATTGTAAGAAAGAAATTCTTGCTGTTTATAAGCGCTCTGTTTTCTGGGTGACGGTGGCACGTGCCTCTAATCCCAGCACTCAGGAGTCAGAGGCAAGCAGATCTCTGTAAGTTAAGGCCAGTCTGGTCTACAAAGCGACTTCCAGGATAGCCAGGGCTGATACACAGAGAAACCCTGTCTAGAAAAACCAAAACCAAACAAACAAACAAAAACCCTCTGGTCATGATAGTCTATCACAGCACTCAGAGTGACCTAGTAATGATCCATAACTAACTTTACAATTGTATTTCCACCCAGGAGCCTGTGAGCTGTGTGTACGTACTTTCACAACGGCTAGGACTCGCTGCTTCCACCTTAACTCCTGGATTCGGCTTTTCCAGTGGTAGAGTTTCCTGAAGTTTTCACATTACAGGAAACGGAGTTGAGCACAGCAAATAAATCCCCTCCACAGACCCAAGGATCACAAGAGGCTTCAGGCCGCCCCAGGTCTTCTCACCACCCAGAATGCAAAGGCCAGAAAACCGTATGTATACCTTTAAAGCAACGCTAATTCAGTCTGTGCTCTTGGGAGCATGCCACTGAACTTAGTGTCCACATTTCTTTTTTACTTGATTAATTTTATATTTACATTTACTTCCATAAATCATATTAGATAGCAGAGGAAACATTGATTTGGTATTCTAAATTAGCACATTTAAAAAAAAACACTGAGATTGTTAAAAAAAGTGTTTCAAAGAAAGGACATACGTATCTCATTCTTAAGCATTCTCACGGGGTCACACTGTAGGCACCTTGCAGGTCTTTAGTTTGGGAGTGTTTTAGTGTTAAGTTATAATTCTCGTGAAAGTCTGAAGTACACCGCAGGAGGATCTGTGTGGCATTTTGGACAGGGCTGCCCCATCAACTCAAGGACTGTATTTATATTTTCTTGGTTTCCTAGTGTGATGGAAAGCTCAAGAGAGAGGTGAAGCCCACATGTGTGTGCGTGCGTGTGTGTGCATGAGTGCATGTGTGTGTGTGTGTGAGTATGTGTGTAATGAGTGTATGCCCCCAAGCTGGTGCACTATCTATAAACTCAGGTTTTCAGAGGTTTTAATAAAAAAAAAAAACAGTGACAAATGGAAGCCCCCACAATGGTGCGGATACCTCTGCCTGTAATCTACCTGGTAGGCCTTTCCTTCAGAATTGTGGTGGGCTTTCAGCAGAGACACTTGTCAACACACTTGGAACATGACCCAATGATGTTAGAAGAACTCCATACTTTTTAAAAAGAACATAGGAGTCAATCTCATGAACTCTCAGTGGCCTTACAAGAAGCAAGGACTGTCCCTTATTATGTGCTACATATATGTGTGTCTTCATAATGATGCTAAGATGATTCTATTGGCCACAACTGGAGGCTGGGAAGGTACCAAGTCGTTACTGTAAAAACTGGCACATGAAAGGAACACAGCCTCCTCACTTCTACAGCTGCATTCCAGGATAACTAGAGGTTGGTATTAAGACATCTTTAAAGAGGAATCCAGGCTAATGAAAAATGAATGATAAAATTACAAGAATTGGCATTTTGTAACTGTCTTTCCAGCATTGGCTATCAAACCCAGGGGTTCATGAATCAAAAGTACCTGCCACTAAGTAGAACCTGCACTTTGTGACTAATACATAAAAAATACTTCCTACTATTCCCTGAAGTAATAGTAGAAACATCTCTGTTGTGATCCATGGTAGGAAACACCAAGAAATAGAACTTGTTTTCTTCAAAATAATGGTTTAACTTGGAATTTAATGAAGTTCTTATCTCTAAGCATGGGGCTAGAATGTCCATCATTCCTTTAGGAACAATATCAGTATTGAAAGCATAAACAATGCCTTAAAGTGCAATCAGCCAGACAGAGGAGGCAGGAGATTCGGGGAGCAGACTTTACTATTTCCAGGGGAAAAGCACAGTTACATATACATTGGCTTACACCTCGGACCCATCCTAACTTACCGTAAGACCTCAGAAAATACAGCTAACCTCTTTGATCTTTAGTCTTCCACAACTCAGAGACATGAAAAACAGGGGAATGAAACAGGAAAATATATTTTAAAAATAACTAAAATGATGAAACAAAATGTACCAATGTATACTGGATTCTGACATTAAAGTAAGTTCAGCACAATCAAGAAAGTGTGAGTATAAACTGGATATTAGATGATGATAAGCCTTATGAAGGGTGACATATACTGTTTTATAAATGCAAAGCCCTTATCATTGTAGCTGCATGGTGAATTAATAGTGTTTGACATTCCACAAAATATTCATAAACTAATAATAAAGTTGAGAAGATAAAAATGTTGCCAATGATTGAAACATGGCCATGTTGAAATTAATTATCATATGTTTTTATATTATTAAGATAGTCATAATATAAGTACAATAACAACAATAACTACATAATTACAGGGGGTACATACATTGGGGAAAAGTTCTCAATGTATCAAAATTTTTTGATGGAAGTTAAGTCCATACACCTAAATAGTGAAAATGTGAAATGTTTGTCCTCAGAAACGTCCCTAATGTTTAGCTGGGAAAGGTGAAAATCATGCCCAGGAAAATCTCAAGAAAAGGGATACAGAGAAACCCTGGCAACACTAACATTGCTGTGGAGATGTCACGCTACTGGGTCAGCTTCCTCCTGGCTCTCTGAGGTAGCAGCTACTGTGTATATGTATTGGCTACTCGTCCTTTGCTTTGATAAAATACCATGATCAAAAGCAGGTTAGAGAAGAAGGAGACACAGAAAAGAGAGCAAAGGGGCAGAGAGGAACTGGGGTGAAACTATAAACTCTCACAGTTTGCTCCCAGTAACGCACTTCCTCTAGCAAGGCTGACCTCCTGAAGGTCCCATAATCTCCTCAACAGCACCACTGACTGAGGACCACTTAAAGTGTTCAAATGCATGAGCACATTTCTTATTCAAACTACCATAGCGCACTCCCCAGCCATCTTGTGATATGAAATGCATTTTGTTCAACTCCAGAAGTCTCCATAGTCTTTAAGAGTCTTTAACAGTGTTCAAAAGTTCAAAGTCTCTTCTAAGACCCAAGGCAACCTCTAACTGAGAACCACTGTGCAATTTCAAGACACATTACATACTTCCATCATACAGTGTCATGGAACATACATTTCTATGAACAATGGGAGGAATGGGAACACAGTGAGGAAAGACTGCAACAAAGCAAGACCCAAACCCAGTGGGGCAAACTCCAAAGCCTACAGCTCCATGTGCAACATCTGGGACTTTAATTTCTAAGGGCTTGGATGGCTCTGCTCCTCCTACCACATACTTCTCTCTCCTGGGCTTGTTCTATGCCATGTAAGCAGCTCCCCTTGGCAGATGTCTCCCGACCCCGGCACCTGCAACACCTTCAAGTGTCTACCATATTCCAGCCTTCACCTTCACAACTTCACGCAGGGGCCTCTCAGAATCGCCTCACGGGGACTTGTACCATCACAGATTACCTGGACTCGGCCACTCTCTACAGGAAAATAATCCATGACCCGCCTCCGTTTTGCATTTTTCTTCTTTCTAAAACCAGCACCATGTGGGCAATGCCTCCCAGGATAGCTGCCAACTTGTGGTGGACCCTGGTCCTCTTGGATCACACACAGCTGCAACAGATTCTTATGCAGCTGCTTTCTAGATGCAATAACACCCCTGTGAAGTGTTAATCTAATTAATCTTACCAATAAAAAATCAGGAGCCAAATATTGGGGTAAGAACCTGAAAGATCAGAGAACAGAGAGCGGAGCCCTACCTCTTCCATTCCTCTCTCAGCCCTGCCTTACCACTTCCTGTCCCTTCTCCATCTCTAGTCCTCCAAACCTCTATGTCAGCCAGTGGCTAGCTCTGCCCTTTGACTCCAAGCAAGCTTTAATTCACAGAACACATTCACAATGTCACACAACACCCCTGGGCCCAGTAGGACTGAGCCTTGGTTCTCATTAGTGGAGGAAATATAATATCTCTGTCAATTACAGCTTCCTTTTCAGCACATGATGTGACCACAATTGCAGACTTCCTGGTGCTCTTTCCTCTCCCAGCCACATGGTTCCACTCCTTTCTGCACACTTGCTGTTCTTTTCATTTCAGACCTGCACTAAGATTAAACAGCATTAACCACACCATGGGCTCTGTGCTATGCTGCCTTCATGCAAATCCTCAGGACATGGGCAGAATGTAGCCAGATTCTTTGCCAAAATAGCAAAGGATACCCACTGCCTCCGTTGTTAATGGATCCTTTGCTGTCCTCTAAAGGATACCCACTGCCTCCGTTGTTAATGGATCCTTTGCTGTCCTCTAAAGGATACCCACTGCCTCCTTTGCTGTCCTCTAAAGCATGCTGACTTTTACTATCGAGATCTGCATTACTCTTAGCACTAGTTTCTTCCATGTTCATGTAAGTGTGAGCTTCGTTTATATTATTCAACAGCTTTTCTAGTCTAAAGTTCCAATGCCTTACACATTCCGTTACAAAGCAACCTCATCTAGTTCTTCATAGTAATAGCCCATTCTCTGGGTACCAGTTTTTGTATTAATTACTTTTCTGTTGCTGTGCTTAAACAGCATGCCCAAAAGCAAGCCAAGAAAGAAGGAGATGTATTTTGATTTATAGTTCCAAAGGGATAGAGTTCATTCATGGCAGGGAAGTCATGGCATGATAGCAAAAACAGGAAGCTGGCTGATCACGTTTTATTGTTGTTGTTTTTGGGTTTTCAAGACAGGGTTTCTTTGTGTAGCTTTGACTGTCCTGGAACTCACTCTGTAGACCAGGTCAGCCTCAAACTCACAGAGATCTGCCTACCTCTGCCTCCCTGAGTGCTGGGATTAAAGACATGTGATGTAGGAGTCTCTTCGTTCTATGTGTTGCTTTCATTGGTTAATTAATAAAGAAGCTGCTTGACCTGATAGATCAGAACATAGGTGGGTGGAGTAGACAGAACAGAATGCTGGGAAGAAGGGAAGTGAGTCAGTCGCCCTGCTTCTCCTACCCAAGATGGATAGTGGTTAGAATCTTCCCGGTAAGCCACCACCTCGTGGTGGTACACAGATTATTAGAAATGGGTTAATCAAGATGTGAGAGTTAGCCAATAAGAGGCTAGAACTAATGGGCCAGACAGTGTTTAAATGAATACAGTTTCCGTGTAATTATTCTGGGGCTAAACTAGCCGTGCGGGAGCTGGGCAGACGAAAAGCAGGCCTGCTCGCCTCCATCACTATAGACATGCACCATCACCACCTGGCTCTGATCACATTTTTATACACTCAAAGAAACAGAGACAACAAACAGGAAGCGAGGCTAAAACCCTCAAGGCCTGCCCATACTGATGCACTTCCTCCAGCAAGGCTGTACCTTCTAAAGGCTCCATAACCTCCCCGGACGATGCCACCAACCAGGCGCCAGTTGTTCAAATGCATGACCTATTGGAAACACTGCACATTCAAAACACTACAGGCCATCTTCTTATTTTCTCAAGATGATTTTAAGGTTCTGGAATCACTTCTCCACCACTTACCCTCTCAACTTACTATCTTCAGAGCAAATGCAATCATTCTGGCATCAGAAATGCCTTAGTTCAGACCAAGACCTATCTTAATCATCCCCCTAACACCTGAGGAACAATAACTAATGTCTGTGGGCTTCATGTTTCGCATGTGTAAAACAAAGTATGTTCCATCTCCCTTCTATACAGAAGATCTAATAATGGTCAAGTGACTTCCCCTTAATCACTCTGCTTTTCCAGCTCTCCTCAGCAGCAGCATTTCCTCTCTCAGTTTCCACTGTCTGGCACTGTCCAGAACAACTTCAGACTTCTGCTCACATTGACTTAAAATTCAAAACTGGAAATGGTAATGCTGTCTGCCCATTGGTCCCCCTTTCTCCACTCGTACTTCCTGATCTGTACTGGGTAACAACGTCACCCCTCCCTGCCCTAAGGATATGCCTTAAACCATCAGTGGGGAGCTGAAAACATAGCATCAAGCCCCATTGGTGTTTGGCCCCGCTGCTTACCGCATACGCCTGAAGCTGACCTGCTCATTAACATCCTGCCTGGCTCTTTGAAGCCGTTGTCAAATGAAAGAAGGGATTTACTGTGACAGGAAACACTGAGGCACTGTGAACATCTGACTAGTCCAACAGCAGTCAGGTGACAGACAGGAGGGGAGTGTACACAGCAGTGGCTTTCTGGGCGGTGGGACATTAACACCGACAAGGAACAGAGAAGAGTAGAAGATTTCATTACAATATTGGAAATAGCAGCCAAATCAAAACCTTTCAGTTGCTTCTTCCCTGAATTATTCAGTTTAATATTTTTTTCAGTTTACTATTTTAAGACCATGGTTGGCTGCAGAAGATGAAACTGTAGCGGACAGAACCACAAATAAAGAAAGATCGTTCTATGTTCTGCTTCGTGCAAGAAAATCAACCCATTCCACTACAGTGTCCGACAGGTCGCAAGAAACTGGCATTTCATAACGAAGCTTTCTTTGGTCAAGACGGAGCTTTCTGAAGTCGTTGCCATCCTAGGCCTTGCAGAGTGAGGCAGCTTTGATAGTTTATGTTACAGGTCTGGATTTAAACCCAAAGTATTTGATATACACGTGTGACTGGCATTCAGCTACGAATTTGAGAAGGATTGACAGGTCATTATATCCACTGAGCAACTGTTTGCCTAGATTAGGATCCGAACTGTATCTACAGACCTTGTGACAGAGTGTGGCCAAGAACCACCTCAAAGCACAGCCGTCCAGAGAACGCAGCCTGTGCACGGTGCTGTCACCTCGCACAGTCTGACAGGGGTGCATGCCCTCTCTCACTCAACAAGAAAGGACCCATTATCTCACTAAACCCTTCGGTTGTGAGGCCGGTTATAACCACTCTTTCCCTCTGAGAGTATAATAGCTGTCAAATGCGGACCCAAATCATAGCCACTGGGCTTCCTGGTCCTCTGAAAGTTAGCTATGCTGCAGACAGTCTGAGAGCCTTGTCTCTCCATGTATAGAGTTAGATTCTGTTGCAGGTTTGGTCTCTGGAATTAGAAAAGTCATTGTTGCCAGACCAACACACGCCCTATGTATCTGCTCTCTACTTCTGTCCTGCCTTTCTACATCCCCTCTGCTCTTCCCACGTGGAACCGTCCCCCTCACGTCCTAGAGAGAGCTCGAGAAGTCTAAGGATAATAGTCATTTCTCCATCCCCATTTCTCCATCCCCATTTCCTACTAAGAAACAGATATTTCCTAAGAACCTGGAACTTGGCTTCCTAACTCCTCAGAACACTGAGGGACCTGTTGTGCCCTGTGAATCCCCTCTTTGAGTAATGGAGACTCTTTCTTTCACTCTAACTTTTTATTAAGTAAATATGAAGGGAAGGAAAAACGCTGTCCTTAGAAGGCACAGAATAAGAGAAGCTATGAAACAATGGTACAAAATCTGAATTATTTTGAATTTTCAATGTCAGGCTAGGACATTTAGTTTTTCTTCATATTCATTTAATTATACTTAACCATGCAGGAATGGCTCAGTTTATTGTCATTTTTAATAATTTTTAAAAAACTGAATTCCACGAAGCATGTATTCTAGTCTCTGTTTAACAAGAAACAAACCCCCAATAAAATGAAGTACAGGAAAATATATGGCACTCTTCTAATTAAACGCCATGCCAGCCCACTTTGAAAATGCCTAAATATTAAGGATGTAAAACCACCCAGCCCTAGGAACCTGAGAAATGAAGACTTAATAACAGTTAATTACCACCAGGTGTATTTGTGCTTCTACAGAACACTCTTCTTATCTTCCTTTCAAGCTCTGCGGAGACCATAAAAGCAGTAACATGGACAATGAAATACAGAAATTCATTCTCAATTTCACTAAAGTCCTGGACCAAGGTGTCCTCAAGTGACAAGAAGAGATGAACCTTAGTGCACGACCTGGAAATCTCTCCAGAAGACTTGACATCTCTGTGTGAAGTGAAACACAGACAGTAGAAACAACTCTCGTGGTTACTCTCAGCCAGGAGAAGAATTTCCTCCTGGGATTTTTAGTTAGCTCTTGGAATCACTGAATGACAGCGGGGACCGCCAACAAGAGGTGCCAGGAGGTGCCCAAGTCACCTCATGCATGGCTGACCTTCTCCATCCTGGCCACTGACAATTCTGACCACAGAGAAAGGGAGCTGCCTTTACAACCGAGACTCCATTTCAACCCGGAGTATCAGATAAAAGGACCAGGGGGCGCACGCTGCTTCCATGCAGCTGCTTCCAATGCAACAGCAGCTACAGCCATGCAATAAGGCAGGTACTCAAGCTGCATCATAAGGAACAGCTCATACTCTTTATCTTCCTGAAAATTCAAAAACTAAATTGGCCCCCAAATGAAGAATTTTGAAGGAATAAGGTGACATCATCTAGAAAGAGAAGCCTTGTTTGCTTTGGGAAGTAAGGGCTACAAAAAGTAAAATTTCCCAAGGGAGTATTGAGGGAAATTCTGTTCATAAGATTGTCAGTTGGGGTTATTTGTGGTGAAATGATGGCTCAGGTGTGAGAGACAGTAGAATGGAAGAGAAAGATGGTCCCGAGTCCACCTGCTTCGAAGGTCTTTGCAGATTTTAAATCAGAAAACAGCCATTGAGCCTAGCACGCGCATGTCAGCTCTCATCGAGAACAGCGCCTGCTTTCCCTCCCTGTTCCTCTAGGATGAGCTCATTTCATTTCACTAGAGAAAAGTCTATTCTGAAACCCAAACCCACCATTTAATTTTAATGCTAAGTTAAAAACACAGGGCAGTGGACTTCTGTACTTCGGGTTTTCCTTGCTTTGTGTCAGAGTGGTATTTTGAACGTAATTGGCCCCACAAGTTCATAGGGAGTGGCACTATTAGGAGGCGTGACTTTGTTGGAGTAGGTGTGGTCTGGTTGGAGGAAGTGTGTCACTGTGGGGGGGGGAGGCAGGCTTTGAGGTTTCCTAAGCTCAAGATCCTGTCCAGTGTCACAGACCATTTCCTGTGGCAGTCTGGTCAAGATGTAGCCATTATCATCGCCCACATGTCGCCACGCTCCCTGCCATGATGGTAGTGAACAGAACCTCTGAACTATAAGCCAGCCAATGAAAGGTTTTCCTTTACAAGAGTTGCCGTGGTCATGGTGTCTCTTCGCAGCAATAGAAACCCTAAGACAGTCAGTTACTGACGGCACCAGTCCATGGGAAGACATTAAAGGGATGGACTGCGTACTCATTGGAGCTGGGTTCCTTAGGCAGCAAGCACACACCACTCCTTCCACACCCGTGTGGCCCTTTATCCAAGCAGCCTGGCTCCACTGACAAATCTTGGGGCAGAAGGCTTGCCCAGCTTCTGGCTGTTTAGAGACTCAGTGCCCTTTATACCACCGACTTCCCTCACTCCCCATCTGTCTTACTCCACCCTGGAAGCCGCAGCAAGAGGAACTCAGAGCAGGTCAGGGGAAGAATGATTTGCCCTGGTACCTAAAGGCGCTGGAGGATGCCAGGTGACAAACACATAGTATTAGGTAACGCCAGGTGTCACTTCATGGAAAACAGACCTTTTTGGCTGCACCAGGAAAAGAAGACTACACAGTCAAATAACCTCCAGAAGCCTGATGTGTCCCCTCGTTAGGCGTTGACATTCATAAACTTATATAAAACTGGAGAGGAAAAGAAATAGGCAAAACTGTAGAATTCAGTTAATTCCCTGCTCTCCGAGCCGAGCATCAGCACGCAATTCTCTTCATAATTTCATGTAGCATTAGAATTCTACAAAATTCTCTTGTGTACCCTGAAGCCTGGATCACTCAGGCCAATAAATCATAACGGAGGCCACACTTGGAATTTACGAGCAGCAAGGGAGATTCAAATGAGGAAAGCCTTGTTATAAGGAGAATAAGATTCTGCCTAAGCAAATCACTTTTCCATTCAAATGGCTGGATTGCATATCTATAAGTAGAAAGTAAATTATTAAAAGGGATTTCAGAACGTTTTCAAGCCAGCAAATGTAGTATTCTAAGAAAAATTCATTTAAGAATCCAGATGAAATTATGACTCCCCTTGGTAACTGGGCCCAGGAACATCACCGGCAGGGACAATGCTCAGATGGCCATTCCCATCAGGAGGATGGCCAGCAGGGATAATGCTCAGAATCTTCTTCTCATCCCCAGAACTATTTGCAATGAATAAACCAAGTTTTGGACATGATTGTCTATGTGTCTAGAACAGCCAAGGGTATTTTAAGGCCATTAGAGGGTAAAATGGACAAGTAATGAAGGTTTGGTTTGAATTTCTACCCCTTGGGACATTTTCAGAGTGGCACAAAGTCTTTAATATAAGGGTTCTTTTTTAAACTACAGGAGCCAAAAATCTGTTCGTCCTGCTAAGTGTTCACTGACACCATCCAGAGGCATCAGGCCACCCCTGCTGACATTAATCATCCCCAGCCTCTGCCAAAGGCCCCAGATCTTCAGGATTGGAGCCAACCACTGCCCCACAGAAATTTCAGAGTTCTCTC